>NC_140077.1:57070799-57485799 GCF_964194135.1 Talpa europaea
AATATTATAAGCCTGAAAAATTGTGCCTTACAGGGAAGGATGATAATGGGCCCTCCTAGACATCTCCCACTTGGGTACTTGCTTTCTCTCCTGAACAACTGCCAGAGTAACCAGAAAGGGCAGGCAGTGCTTCTCAAATATTCATATGCTTCTAAATTTAGTTGGAGACATTGTAATTTCTAATCTGTTAAGCAAAGATTTAAAAAATTTAGCATATCAGAAGTAACTCCTGCCCAGTTTGTTATCTTTCATCCAAAATCAGTTTTACTTCATTTTAAATTTTCCAATCTGCAGACAAAAAAAAAAAGAGTAAATTAGTGAAATAAGTGCAAATATATTTGAACTTTGGGTACATTTAAACAAAGTCATTTTATTCAATACTGGATAAAAATAGATATTAAAACAAATATCTTCAGTAAATGTATATACAGTTATATGACTACTACTAATAAGAATGTATTTTGATTAGTGTTTTGCACACCATTTTAAATGTTTTAATATATTTGATGTTTTAATCTATTTGATGATGCTAAGTTTATAACAATAATGTGAGGTAAGTGTTGTGATTATCCCTATATTACAAATAAGGAAAAGTGAGTCATAAAATGTTAAGTATCATACTTTTTTTTCAGTTCTAAAAGGCACATAGTTTTCAATTTTAAAATCTTCTGAAAAAAAAAAAAGAATGTTTCTTACAAGCAATGGCTTTCTCCAGTAGCAGTGAGTCTTGGTTCTGTCATGATGCTCTTATTATGCCTGGCATGCTTAAATTTGGTTGTTATGCCTTGAGACACAAATGGACAATTGCAGTCCTTGGTGTTTCAATTAGCAAGCCACATACACTGTATTTGAAGGAAGACATATGAGTCCCAGCTGTAATCTTAAGGCTCTTCACGATTACTTATTTAGTTAGGTAACTAGATGCTTGTGATTAAAATTCTTAAGCAAGTGATTTACTAAAAGAATGCACTCAGGTGAAATCTGTAGGGGCATAAAAAAGGCAGGATAGAATACTGGAAATAGCTAGGCTAACAGGTAGTTGCAGAGAAAGTCTATTAGTCTGTATCCAACAGAAATGATGAAGTATAAATTATATCACAAGGTTTCTTTGCTCAGGGTCAAGAGACTGGACTTATTACACATATGTATTGACAAATAATTGGATATGGGGTGCCTTCTGGGCATCTCTGTGCTAGGTTGCTCTGTCAGGTGAATTTGATCCATTTGAAAACAGCATAGAATGAATGAGCTGTGTGCAGATAACACCAACAGCAATTGCTGGATGAGTACACCTCACAAAAGAAGGCATCCATGTAGAGCATCACAGTATTTGTTATGGTCATTCTTTTTTTTTTAAGATTTATTTATTTATTTATACAAGCACTGGGTACAGTCAGAAGCAAGGGAGGGTGAGAGAATTCACCAGAGCCAGAGCAGGGAGCAGAGCAGGCAGTAGTGTACTGAAGTACACTACTGAGGGGAGCAGCAGGCAGCAGGAGAGGTCTGCGCACCATGTGGGACCCTCCTCTGGTGGCCGGGGAGCAGGCGGGGATCGAACCGGCGCCGCAGAGGCTGCGGGCAGCTTCGCAATCCAGTGCTCAACCGCTGTGCCACCAGGGAGGCCCTGTTATGGTCATTCTTTCATATGATCTAGAAATCTTCAAAGCTCGCAGTATGTTTGACAGCAGTGTTGGCAAATGGATGAGAAAACCCCAGAAAGGTTAATAGAATTCCTGAAATGTTACCTCTTTAGTGTCAGTCATGGCACAAATGACACTATATTTCCTGAATCTAAAAGTAATTCCCCCAATTCAGATCCTGAATAAGAAAAAAATGCAAATATTTACAAATTTATTTTGCATACATGTCCTTTATATCTGTGCACAAGAGTGACATGTACTAAAAAGTTAAATGAGATTAAAAGGTCTATAAATAAATTTAGAATAAAAACTCCAGCACTAGGTCAGGAAAAATTAAAGTAAGTCTGGAATTTTTTTTGTTCCCACTAGCTAAAGAAATACTCGAAAAATGAAGGAAGTATGAACAAGATGAAGAAAACAATGCAAAATACTTTCTGGTGGAAAACACAGGCACCATCTCAGGAAAAAAAAATAAATAATGATTAATAATTAAATAATTAATTATCCCATAATACATGGAATAAAATGAATATTGATGAGTTCATAGTAATATAAAAATAGTTGAGTAAATAAATAAATGGACAAGAAAGTGAAAAGTTGTCTAAATAAATTGAGGAATTTTACACATAAATAAAAGAGGGAGAAGAGAGTTTCTCTTTGCAGAATAACACAATTAATTATTGTAAATTAAATGAAGGAAATAGAAGGTCATTATTACTGAAGCACCATAGTAACTATGCTACAGAAGGGGCCATCAATAAATGTCATAATTAGTAGGGAAAAGTATGATGAGAAAGAGAATATTTGCATAGTGTAAAATATTCCCCCTCACCCCAAGATACATACTAATCACAAGGAAAACTTGCAAGTTTATAATGGAGAAACACAAGAAATTATCTTATTTAAATGATCAAGCTTAGGAGCACCAGTAATGAGATATAATTTTGTAATGTAAACCCTGTGAAATGAGTTAAATGTTTGAATTAAATGCCTAGTTTTTTTTTTATACCAACTTACTCTCTTAAATAGAGAGATATATTAATATATCCCATCAATACTGATTTTTTCCTAACAATTTATCACATCATGGTCTATTTTCCTGCTATGGTAAGAATGTTTCTTAATTATCTCTTCAGTGAACTAAACAAATAATATAAAATATTCTATTTTTTTTCAATTAATATTTAGAGTGCTTTTAATTTTCACTTCAATTAGAATGTCATTGTCTTTTGTTTGGCCTCTTCACTTGTGATGTTCATTGTTTAAACGTATTTCATTTAAGTTCTATCAGTTGGAGCTATTTCAGGGGTTTCCTTTTGAGATAAAATATTAATCAGATTTATTCTTTAAATTATCTTTTAATAGAAAAGAGAAATTCACTTCTAAGTATCAAATGATTTTATTTTTCTAATTATTTTTATTAGGTTTATTATTATTTGTTTCTATTCTTTGTTGTAAACATTTTCACATTAAAGTTTGTAACCTTAAATGTGTTGTTTTCAGGGATTTCATATTTTGGGAAAAAAATTGGATTTGTTTGCATTATACCTTCTTAAATAACTTTTTTTGCTCAAGTGTTTGTAGGAAACTTTCTGAGTTCTGAGTGAAATTCAACAAAGACATCTCTGTGTTCTTCTCATTCATTTGCACAGATATTAACTGTGTTTGATCTGAAAACTGATAATTTTTAAAACCACCAAATTTCCCTTCTTAAGTAATTTTTAGTAATGATTCTATTTCATTTTTAAAAAATAAAATCCAATTGTGTGTATGCTAATTTTTAAGTCTCTGGTTAATCATTTCTTTGACATTTTCTAAATGAAGAGTTATTGAATGTCTTACTCTTAGAGTACTACCTTGCTGTTCATTGCTTTTAATGTATTTGAATGTCATGTAAGTAACCAATCTGTTTCCCAAAACCTTAATCTAACTTCACTTATCTCACATTTAATTCAATATGAAGTTATTATGTTTCCTCTCCTTGTGACAGTATTCTTACATGGAATGAAAACAGCTTTCATTATCTATTTTTCCAGATATTCAACTCTTTTTTAAAGTATTTTATTTTATATAATTCTTATATCATTTTTCATTTTTGCACAATGTATGCATTTTCATTTTGGTTATATTCCCCATACAATTGCACCCCCCCCTTATTTTGACCCTAATCCTTCCTCTCCCCACCCTTCCTCCTCCCAGATATTCAACTCTTAAATCAAGAAGGGCTTAAGAAATAGCTCATTGAAAACACCACACACAATATTCAAACCTTGTCACTGTTGCCAGACACAGAGCGCACTTGCTCACTATTATAAAATCACATGTGCCCCCTTTTTGAGTCTTGAAGCCCAAGCTCATCAGAAATTCAGCTTATTAAGGATGAGTTATACCATGGCTGAGAACACCTGCTTGCCACCTCCACCTACCCCAGTTTGAGATGCTGCAAAATATTTTTATTTTAATTCTATTGTATCCAGCATTTTTGCCCCTTACTCCCTGTTGCTTTCTGCTTCTTAATTATGCTCTTCAGTAACTACTTAATATCCATTAATGGAGATTTCTTAGCCCCCCTGCCTTTTTCTCCCAACCTGGAGATATTCTTCTAAAATTTTTTTCTTTAACTTTCAACAAAGTTACAACTTTCTTGGAGAGATTATTTTAATTTACATATTTGGAAGATTGGAATCTAACTCAATCCATCATAAAAGCTGTACGATTCCTAAAATTTCCGAAAGTAGAATACTACTCTCCCCAAATCCACAATATCAAATGTTAGTGCAACTTTTCTTCCATTTTCTAATTTCTCAAATAATTTCTGCTGAAATTTGGAGGTAGTCAGCATAATTATTTAAGCTTTTAAAACTCAAAGTTTTGTGCAAAAGGCAAGTTACATGAAATTTTCAGCTGAGTGATCTTTGTTTAGATAAGCCCTTTAAACATTGGATTCTGCAAAGATATTAATCAGTGTATAATTGACTGAAGCTTTGCATATGGAGCTGAAGTTCTGAATGGTGGATTTTGCAGCTTTCATCTTTAGATGACTTCATAGAACTATCGGTACAAACCCTGCTGTACAGTGGTAAATCTCACGTCTTAAATGCCACCCATATTTGGCTCATTCTTAGTAAAATAAGCAATTATACTTATTGAAAATATTGTCAACATAAATCAAAAACCAACGAATGTTCCATGGATTAAAATCTTCTTTTCTTTCTTCCCATTTCTTGTGATTTTTCGAACACAACTTAGAGATTTTCCAGCCACTGAGGTCTGAAGATTGAACTCATTGAATGTAGTGCCCTCCAACTACATAAAATAGCACACCTATGCAAGACAGGACTGCTAGTCAGGACAAACTTTTGCATGTAAAAGCAAGTTATAGAAATCCCACTTGGAAAAACAGTTCAAAGCATGCAATTGATTTCTCTTGATGCCACTGTAAGATGATGACAATTTTAAATATGCAAATGATTTTTTAAAAATGTGGTCTTTACTTTTTGCAGTAGTCTACAAACAAGTTGGGAAACTTTAGTTGATAACACCTTTAAAAATACTTATATTTCTGAGCCTCCCCTGGTGGCGCAGCAGTTGAGCGCTGGGCTGCAAGGCTGCAGCACCGGTTCGTTCCCCGGCCACCGGCAAGGGCCCCACAAAAAATAAATAAATAAATAAATAAATTAATTAATTAATTAATATTTCTATTATATCCAGAATCTTGTTAGTTCTCAGTGAAGAAGAAAGTAAAACTCATCTGTTAATGGTAGACTTTATTTTATAATTAATATTAATTTCTGGAAGTGTCAGTGGCATTTCTTTGTTAAGCTGCAAGTCTATCCCAGCCTTCTACCAGGATGGCTAGAGTAAGCACCCAACCATAGCTAATGTCCATGCTGATCTGTGAAAGACAATTCTGGTCTTTAGGGTATCAGTTTTTTTTTTTTAAGTTTTATTTATTTATGCATACAAGAACTGGGGTGTAAGCCAGAGGTGCAGGGGTGTGTGTGTGTGTGTGTATGTGTGAGAGAGAGAATTCATCAGAGAGAGTGGGGAGCAGAACAGGCAGATTCACTGAAATACACTGCTAAGGGGGACAGCAGGTGAGACAGGAGAGGTCTGCTGTGCCAGTGTCTACTGTCCCTGGCCGGCCAGGGATCTAACTCCTGCTTGCCGTGCCTGGTGATAGCTTGATAGTGCAGGGTATCAGTTTTAGATAAGTTAACCCTGACCTCAAACTATACTACACCCATATTAATCAAAATATCTATAAATGAATTAGGAAAATATTATGATGTGATCTCTAATATCATCTTGTTTACAGACAACCTAGGAGCTGTGGCATCTTCCTGATGTCTAAACTCTTTCTGGCATTGCTCCTCTTCCAATGAGATTCAACTAAAGTTACCAATTATAGAATATTTATTTCACATCTTTGGTTTTTATAATATGTGCAGATAATATACAGCATATTCACAAGCAAACTCCACATGTTTATTTCAGTATAGTTTGTTTATTTTTATTTTTATTTTTGAAAATGGTTAGTTTTTCACTATAACTGAACCTAACATTCTCGTTTACTCCCCAGAATGGTATTTTAGGAATTTTTTTTTTTCATGCAAGTAAGTATTTATAAGAAAGTGCTTTTTAATTCATGGTATTGGACTGATGTCAGTCACTACTTGAAATCCTTGACTGAATAATCATGCTAGGCCTTGCATGTTTAGGTATAAAGTGACAGCCTTCCAGGTCAGTCTGATTAATCTGTACATTTTAAAGGAAGCAAAAATAAATATTTATTTTCAAAAAATATTCTGTAGGATTTCATGTTAGCATTTAAAAGTTAATAACTACATAGGAAATTGTTATTAAGAGAAGTGAAATTAATTTACAATTCAAAGATAATCTAATAATTTGTTTTCTTTAGGGCCTCCCTGGTGGCACAGGGGTTAAGTCTCAATGCTATCAAGTTATCCCCAGTCACTGCAGCATGAGCTAGATCCCTGGCCAGGGAGCTAACCCACATGGCCTGGCAGATCTCTGGTCTCGCCCTGTTGCTCCCCTCGGCAGTATATTTCAGTAGATCTGCCTGTTCTCCACCCCCCCCCTCTGATGAATGCTCCAATGCACACTTGCCTGCACCCTCCATCTTGGCCCATACCCCAGTTCTTGTAAGCAAAAATAAAAAATAAATACAAAAGATATTTTGTTTTCTTTAAAACATGTTTCAGTATATGTTCTTATCAAATTAGAAAGCAAAGTAGAATTATGATGTTTAGTCTACCTCCATCAGAATGCCAAAGTTAAATACCATCAGATTCTAACAAATTAATTACTAAAACAGCTACATGAATTACCAATAGTTCTCTGTTTGAAGTTGGAAGCCACAGATTATAGCATCCTCCAACCTACAGTATGATGCTTGAAATCTACCTGTTGTGTGCATTTTCAGAGAATACTCATTATCTCTGTTGCATCAGATGTTAATAAAACCATCAATATGAGTCCCCAGGAATTACCTGGATCTTTTGGATCCTGGTGAGTCAGATGGTTTTGCTTATAAACCTTTATCTCTCTAGGTCAATGTCTTGAAAGAACACATGGGAGTGGACCTGTTAGTATACCAGAAAGAATTTTCTTATCTGATCAGAAACTTTGATACAATATCCTAATTTTGCAAAAAACAAAAAGTTCAAAGGATTATTTTAATTAGAAAATCAGAATTAGGAGAGAGTTTCCAACAGCCTAGTAGCTCTAAGTGATTGAATTAAAAAGTTGGCTGATTTACATTTAGATTTTTTTTTCCTTTCTATGAAACATCAAGGAAATCTTCCTTTTTGAGAATTTCCAAGGTAGAACCACCCCAGTGTTCTGATAATATTAACAGTGAATTCAAAACAGGTGGGTATTTTCAATTAAGACCCACTAGAACAAACTCTGAATCAGAAATTTGTTAACAATTCTTACTGGAGAGAAGAAGTTGAAAATATATTAATTTCTAGAACTATGCTATGTATTGTACACATATTCTTATTTATTTGCCACAGCAAATTTAAGAAGTAGTCTATATTCTTAACAATTTGTACAGGAGGGCCTCCCTGGGGGCCCAGCATGTTGAGCGTGGCGCTGTGAAGCTGTCTGCAGCCTCTGCAGTGCTGGATCAATCCTGGCCAGCAAGGATTCCACATGGCATGGCAGACCTCTCCTGTTGTGCCCGCTGCTCCCCTCAGCAGTGTATTTCGGTTGTTTGCCTGTTCTACTCTCCGCTCTGTCTCTGATGGATCCTCTCACCCTCCCGCGCCTCGGCCCTGTACCCCAGCTCTGGTATAAAAAATAAATAAATCTTTAAAAAATAAAAATAAATAAACTTCTGCATGTTAAAAAAATTGTACAGGAAAAACAAAACGAAACCTTAGTCTTAGAAGGTTAAGTAACTTAATCAAAGTTATACAAAACTAGATTTGATCTAGTAAGTACTTTAGATTTGAACTAAAGGCCATTTTATTTTACCCTGAGTAGAGTTGGGTCTGAGACATTTTCAGTAATAAAATGTCTTTAGTGAAAGTAAAATGTCTTTTTCCAATCACCAGCAACTATCACTGTACTTGACTTGAATTATTTTTACTGCTGCTTCCTCTTCTCTTTCCCATTCTCATTTTTCCTTGTCTTTGACATCCCTGAACCTATACATGATAGTAGTAATGCCTTTCCCCAGTAATATCTGTTTTGTCATCAGAATCCTCAAGAGACTCAGGTCCTATGGGGAGTACTTGACTCCAGGTGGTAATTTAAATAACCTTCTACATCTCTTGAATAACTAGCAACTGTGTGTACTTCAAACTGGTTTTAATATTTTATAGCTTCACCATTATTTTCTGAATATGTATATTTCATACAGTGTCTAAATAGGAGAGGAAAAAATGGGAATTATATTAATTCATGGATCCTGTCCCAAACCATGAATTAATTCAGAAAATATACTGCATTGCACTACATATGGTAATTGATAACATCTGTAATACAGAAATATCATTAGGGCCTCCCCGGTGGCGCAGTGGTTGAGCGCTGGGTTGCGAAGCTGCCCGCGGCCTCTGCGGCGCCGGTTCGATCCCCGGCTGCTCCCCGGTCACCGGAGGAGGGTCCCACATGGCGCGCAGATCTCTCCTGCCGCCCGCTGCTCCCCTCAGCAGTGTACTTCAGTCCTTCTGCCTGCTCTGCTCCCCGCTCTGGCTCTGGTGAATTCTCTCACCCTCCCGCGTTTCTGACTGTACCCAGTACATGTATAAACAAAACAAACAAACTAAATAAATAAAGCATGCCTCTATTAAAAAAAAAAAAAACAGAAATATCATTACATAGAGGGATTTTGTTTTGTTTTTCATTTTTAATCTCATCTGATGTATTTTCTAAAAAAAGATTAAGCAGGAAATACAGGGAAGCAGTACAGGAAATGTATTTCTGGAGACAAAAGACTGACTTTGTCAAAGCAAGGCATATTTAGCCAAAACAATAAATGAACAGATTTGTCATGTCATCTGCTATGCTCTAGTGTAGAGAATGAATTGATATTTGACTTAGGGCAACTTAATCAAAATGCAATTTTATCATTGATTAAATGGGATAATGAAGATATACCAATTATTGTAAGAATGAATTGAACTGTATTTTTTAAGTGGCTTGTACTTTATCAAGCAGACAGTGGGTATTTATTACATTTTAGTCCCTCTTTCTGTCACCTAATTTTTGGATACAATTAAATAGAATTAGAACCTAAATAATTACAGAACTATTTTGAAAAACATGTATTGTGTTTAGGCTCCAATAAATGCTTAAAAGCAAATATAATTAGAGTAAATATGTTCCCTAATATAATGAATATCTGAAAATTCCATTATAGTTAAGTATAATTTGTAGCCTTTAACTTTCATTTCTCCAATTTCATTTTTATTGTTGGCTAAAATTATAATTAAAAATTTTGATAGTATAATTCATCAAAACAAAATTTAAAGACAAATATCTATGCTAATAGTGTAATGTTTGGCTGTCAAATCTATTATTGTTTCACTTGAGCTATGATTCTGACAGAACTTCAGTTTTGTCACCAGACAAGGGAGGTGACCTGGAGGTCACTCAGTTCCTTTTCAGCCTTTATCCACTATGCCACCTGCTGGCAATTGGAGGGATGGACCAAGCTCCTAAGCCTCTGAGTGTGTGAGTGTGTGTGGGGGGTGGGGTGGGGTGGAACCCTCTGATCAAGATTGTAAACAGGACTCCACAAACATCAGTGAGGGCAGGCAAGGAGTTAGCAGTTACTGATTAGGGAGAGAGAAAGGAATTAATGCTGATGTTGAGGACTGTTTGGGCACTAGAGGTACCCAGAATTGTCAGGGCTTGGCCACTACATAGGTTTTAGGATTGGGTTTGAGATCAAAGGAATTAAACTTTACTGACTGATGAAGCAAGGAATGTGGAATTGGCCAATGCCCATTTGTTTACCAACAGTAATGGACTTCTTGTCGTTAATTGTGGTCAACAATCAGCTGTGACTTGGTGGTCAGGCAGGGCTTGTGAGCATGTCACTGGGGTTGTGTGCATGCCTATGCCTGCAGCTCCAGTTTGAACTGGTCTTCTTCTTTTGCAAAGTCAGAGAACTCTGTAAGTTGTAAAGAGATAACTCAGCAATATACTGACTTGGAAAAAAATTAGTAGCAAAAAAACAATGGGCCAAGGAAATTTATGGCAGGTATCTAGCCCTTTTGCGAGTCATCAGATTTGCTTACTGAAATTAAAAATCTATAGAAACAGGGCATTCTGTCCTTTCCTGGGACCCTTCCTATTATAGTTTGATTTGATTTGAAGCTGATACTATTCAGCTTCATAAATACTTTCAGATAAAAATTACATCTATCTTTTAAGACATTTGGGACCTCCCCGGTGGCAAAAGGGGTTAAGTCTCAGCACTATCAAGCTATCAGCCACTGCAGTATGAGTTTGATCCTCAGCCAGGAACCTGACTGACATGGCACAGCAGACCTCTCCTGTCTCACCTGCTGCTCCTCTCAGCACTGTATTTCAGTCAATCCACCTGTCCTGCTCCCCGCTCTGTCTCTGATGAATCTAGAACTGCAGTTCTGCAGTTCTAGAAGTACAATAACTGTACTTCCAGTACAGTTATTAGGTAGCACAGTTTCGGAGAAGATGTCTATGGTGCTAACTATTTAGATGGACCTATGTCTCTGGTAATCCTTTACTAGCTTTTGATGTCTTGCCCAAGTTCAAATACCTAAGTTTTAGTTTCTCTAATTTGCTTAATCAATTTTTACCAGTCCACCTGCTTTTGTCTTCTAAAATTTGCTATCACTTTCCTTATCAACTGTTTTTGGTCTTCATTATCTGTGCTGCTTAGTAAATACACAAAAATTCCACACAATATCTCATTCTGAGACTTCATCTCACCTAGACTACTAAGCATTTCATTCAACTGAGAGTAACAAGAGTTTGCTGTCTTAGGAAGAATGTTCCATATAATTCTCTCTTCTTAAATGCCTTATTATTTTTAGGAGAAGTAGATTAATTAAAGCTATTTTTCTCAAACCATTTTAGCATATTTATTTTAAATATAAATAAATGTTTGGAAAAGCACCTAAAACATTTGTTTCATGTCAAAATCATGACTAATAATGGAAATGTTGGGATCATATTGATCAGTGTTCAAGTCTGGTTTATTTAGGGTATTTGTGCTAGTTAGTCACAACTCTTCCACCTAAGTATATAAAGCAGCACTCTGAAGCAATCTGCAGTCACTGCAGCACTAGTTTGATCCCCAGTCAGGGAAGTGACCCACATGGCACAGCAGACCTCTCCTTACCCGCCCGCTGCTCCCCTCAGCAATGTATTTCAGTGGATCTGCCTGTTCTGCTCTCCATTCTGTCTCTGGTAAAACCTCTTACCCCCTGACACCTCTGGCCTGTACCCCAGTTCCGGTATGTATAAATAAATTAATCTATTAAAAAAAAGTATATGAATCCTCCATGGCTTAGTGAGAGGAACTGGAGCTGGATTTAGCTCTCCATACACTTGACGCAGTGCTCTAGTCCAGGGTCCACCTCCCATAAATCAAATAGGGAAACCCTGTTCTTTTTCCACCTCTTATGGCTGTTGACTTTGAACAAGCTAATTAGCTAAATTTTAGTAACAAAAGTAATTATAACAGCCTCCAATTACTAAACATTTGATGAAAAGTTTATGAGAATAAAACAAAGTATTGATTTTAAGCAGTAGATGACACACACACTCAGAATGTTTCCATTGTTATTATCACTTACACAACAAACAGCATTTCAGATATTTTTCACAATATGATCACTGGATTACATAGAACCCTATGACAATGTTTTATACTCGTCATAAATATATGTACAACCTTTTGAAATGGAAAGGTAAGAGACGGCATTGTACTCCTATAGCAATGGATAGTCTAAGACAATGAATGATTCATTGTACTTGGTGGTATTGTACTGTGGTTAAAGCTATACTTTATAATGATTTGAAGTATATATTTTATCATTGTGAAAATAAGGTAATGATACAGCTGTCAATCATTCACAATTGTCTACTCAGATACCTTTATATAACACTTTCATAGTTATGTAGTATTAACATATCATTTTTTGCTTTATCTGTAAGTTTTTTTATTCTTGCATTTTTCTTCCTATGGAATATAATGTTCATTACTATTATATTTTTAATTTTGTATCCCATTGCTTTATCCAAAAAATTGAAAAATACAAGAACGTTAACTTTTAAAAAATTCAGGTAGGATATATTTTGTGTTAGTACTAAAAACATGATTTGCATCATTATTTTTTCATTATTTCATCTTCTTAACAACATGCTCTCATCTGGGAAGAAGGAAAATAAAATTTGGGATGTGTGATACATGTCTGCAATTATTTTCATTGATATGCACATTTAAAAAGGAAAGCAAATTTTAAATGTCAAATTAAGCAAATATATACGAATGATAATTTTAATACTTATAAAACTACATTATGTTTCTGCAATGGAACAAAATACACAACGGCATACTACTCAGATATTTAAAAAAATGATGCACTCTTTCTATTTGCTATTACATGGAAGAGTAGAGGGGATAATGTTAAGCAAAATAAGTTAACAGGAAAAAAGGCAACACTGGATGGTTTCCCTAACATGGTGCACATACTTTAAAATGAAGTTTTTTAATGCAATTTGAATAATTCTTGTACAAAAAATATATATAAACATGTGTACATGTATGCATGCTATGCATATATATATATATATATATAATTGCACAAGGTCATAAATATGCACAATTCCCATCTTCAAAACCAAGTAAATGTTAAAGTAATTACCTTACATGGGCCTCCCTGGTGGTGCAAGAGGTTAAGCACCGCAGTGTGAAGCAATCCGCAGCCTTTGTAGCACGAGTTCTATCCCTGACCAGGCAGGGAGAAACCCATAGAGTGAAGTAGACCTCTCCTGTCTCACCCGCTGCTCCCCTCAGCAGTGTATTTCAGTCAGTCTGCCTGTTCAGTTCCCCACTCTGTCTCTGGTGAATCCTCTCACTCCCTAGCATCTCTGGTCTGTACCCCAGCTCTTGTATGCATAAATAAATAAATCCTAAAAAAAAATAAAGTAATTACCTTACAGGATTGTGTGACTTTTAACTTCCCTTAACTGAAAAGTAAATGAAGAGGATACTAATTTATTCTCAAATTATCATCGGCAGTTAATGTATGTTTTATGTTTATTCTTTGCCTCTGTAACATGTTTTCTGTTTCTGCATGGTTAATTGTTTCCTTTCAAAAATACCTAGGTTACTTAAATTTCATATCACAATGATTATTCCTTGTTTTCTGGTTTATTCCTTGTTTTCTGGTTTATTGCATGCTTAACGCCAATTCTTTATAGAGTAGGAACTGCAACTTGTACTGGGTTCATCTCTTCCCATTGAATTCTGTATAAAAGGAACTGCTCTAAATATCCTATAAATATCTTTCGTAGTGAAAACAAATGTTCTAACTTTTAGCTATGAGCATGAACTTTAAGCTAAAATATTTTTTATCATATCTTTCAGCTAGTTATGACCACAGGATGAAGTGATAGCCGATAAGACATTTATAAAACATTGTAAGATACTGCCAGGAAGAATACTTAAAAAGAAGTGTATTAAAAATAACATTCTCTCTTGCTCTCTGGAACATTATTGGATGTCTAAAACTTCAGCATACATTGTGGCCTATTTGGGGACCTCACAACATCGTTTAAGAAGCCTGTTTTCATAATAACAGCTAACCTGTTTACCTTTTTTGCATTTTCTCTGTGACAGAGACATAAACTTGTAATATTTTTAAGGCACAACTTCTGTAGCTTTTTCCTTGAGTCATCATCTGATGTGTCTAGCTCTACCTAGTAAATTGTTAAGCATATAGTATGGATTTGAATAAAACCATCCTTATTGACTTCCATTTTTAGGAACAAGAACATAGGGTTTACTCCAAGAACTATATTCGTGCCTAAGATAGAGGCTATTCATATAATAAGGTGGTAGACATAAAATTTTATGACTTTCTTATTTTGTACTGATTTGAAAATCAACAGAAGTTCATAAAACATAGAGACTATAGAGAACTATAACAAACACTGAGGATGAAATAATATGTAATAAAAAAAAAGTTATTCTAACAAAGTTTTCTAGAGGTAAATCTGAAAACTCTTTTATTATTTGATTTAAAAAATAGGTATATTTTCAAAGATTCATATTTATTTATGTATGTATACAAGAACTGGGGTCTAGGCCAGAAGTGCAGGGGGAGTGGAGGGGGGAGAGGATTCACCACACAGAGTGGAGAGCAGAACAGGCAGATCTATTGAAATATACTGTTGAGGGGAGCAGTGGCAGGAGAGTTCTGCTGCGCCACATGGGTTAGCTCCCTGACCAGGGATCAAACTCATGCAGCAGTGGCTGGTGATAGCTTGATAGTGCTGAGACTTCAACCCCCGCGTCACAAGTGCTGAGACTTTAACACCACCAGATTTAAAAATATATTACCGTTCATCCTATTTAAGCTCCTCATCTTTCTCAGTTGGCATGATTGAAATGATTTTATCAATGTTTCCATTTTCCATATTAGTTTTGAAGATAGTTCATGTAGTTATTCAATAAATAAACTCTGTTATGTGTTCTGCACAATGTTAATTGCTATCTAAAGACATAAGTAAAACCTATTTTATCTATGATATTATGGAATTCTAATCTAGTACAAGATACTAAGCAAGTAAAACCATTCTAACCATTTATCTGTCTTCCTTATTAAAAAAAATATACAACCCACAATGAGCATGGGGAAAACATACACGTAATCAACATGCCAAGACAGCAGTCTATGTCAGGTATATTACAAGAGACAGTAAATGTACAGCCCCCTTATTAACTGGATCTTTATTGATGCAAATGAATCTGTAATTGATAAATTTTGAGATAAGTGATGTAATGCATTGTGAGAACTACTAACAGCATCATCTCTTCTTAAAAGGTATCCTACAGCTCAATACTCTGAATTGTTCCTCATTTCCATGCTTTTTGATGCCCTTCGTTCTCATCAACTTAATCTGCATTTTCACATTGACATATCAGTTCATTATGTTTCTTTCCACATTTACATGTTGGTTTTAGCTTGAAGGTATAGAATTTATGAGTTGAGAGGACAGAAGTTATGTCAGATGATGGCTGATCAACAATATCTATTTATATAAGAGAGCCTTGTAAAGGAAGCTGGGATGAAATGCTACTTTTTGCACCTGACATATTTGAAAATAATTAGAAAATCATGGATAAGCATTAGGTAGACTTGGATACGGAGTTGTTATAAGCAAAGCAGAAGCAAAAGGACTCTGTATACTGAGAAAAGGGCTAGTAAAGACCACTGATGTTCTAGTGAAGATATCCCTCTTGACCAAGTTATTAAATCATTAGGACAACAATAAGGTTATTTTAACAAATTAAATGGACAAATTAATGCCTGCCAAATACTAATATTATCCATCTGGGAAATTCAACCATAGTGTATGATTTGAGATACCAGTATTATTTCCTATATGCAGCCAACATGGTGTCTGAAATCTCACCACAGGAACCATTACTCCTTCCTATTGTCATTTTCCCCCATTAACACAGTGATTCCAGGCAAGGATAGCACAATTTTCTCCAGGATTTTAACACATATATATCAGTACACACAAGGGTGTATAAGCTTAAAGAATATGGGCCTCCCTGGTGGCGCAAGGGTTTAAGCACAGCACTATGAAGCTACTCACAGCCTCTTCAGCACAAGTTCGATCCCTGGCAAGCCAGGGAGCTACCCACATGGTGCAGCAGATCTCTCCTGTCTTGCTCACTGCTCCCCTCAGCAGTGTATTTCAGTCAGTCTGCCTGTTCTGTTTCCTGCTCTGTCTCTGGTGAATCCTCTCACCTCCATTCCCCACACTTCTGTCCTGTACCCCAGGTCTTGTATGCATAAATAAATATTTTTTTTTAAAAAAAAGAATGCCAGATACTATATCGATTAAAAATAGGAAACTGGGGCCTCCCTGGTGATGCAAGGGGTTAAGCACCACACTATGAAGCAATTTGCAGCCTCTGCAGCACGATTTCAATCCCTGGTCAGCCAGGGAGCAACCCACATGGTGCAGCAGACCTCTCCTGTCTCACCCTCTGCTCCCCTCAGCAATGTACTTCAGTCAATCTGCCTGTTCTGTTCCCCACTCTGTCTTTGGTGAGTCCTCTCACCCCTTGCATCTCTGGCCTGTACCCCAGCTCTTGTGTGCATAAATAAATAAAATCTTTTAAAAAAATAGGAAACTAAAGAAGAAAATTTCTTCTACCAAAACAAATTATATTCTATTGCCAATAGAACACCCCTACAAAATGAAATTTATTTTCTCTTTAGTATAATTGATTATTTTACATTTTTAAAGGGCAGATTTATTAGGAAAAGAAGAAAGAAAAAGTGAGCACCTGTATAATCACAGGTGGCAGGAGAGTTTTCACTACTGCTTTGCAGGAGTAAACGTTTTGTGAAAGGAAACACCTGAATAGTCACAGGTTTGAAATTTTAATTATATCAGAAATGTGAGGCTCAGTTTTTCCTTCTTATACATTAGTTATTTTTATGTTTAATCATGTATTTATTTCTATATTTTTCTTATGAAGGTAATGATTGATTTACAAAACTGTATGCTTCACAAATATAGGATCCCACCTTTTCAGGGGCCTGCTTCTTCATTACACCCACCATCAATATAGCCATAGTCCTCCACCACAGTCCATTGCAAAATATATGTTTTACAAGATATTTTTAACATCAAAGAAGGTCAGCACTGACTCTTCGCAAAGATTGCAATTCAAAAAATAAAACATTTTTATACAACTTTCTTTTAATTGAATCACTGCAAGGGTCTGAGGATGCAGAAGAGAGAAGTGATTTAAGACCAGCATTACTAGAATGTAACCAAAGCAGTTTTGTGGCGAAAGGAAACCTGAAGAAATAGATTTTGCCCAGTCCTGACATGATACTGTGAGATCATTCTTTTCCTCTCTGAGCCTCAATGTCTTTTTAATTACAAATAGCTAACATTATACTTATAATGTTATAGTGAAATTGAAAATGATTACATACAAAAATCATCAAGAACAGTTCTTGATATACAGTAGTATTTAGTAAAATGTTGGCTATTATATTATCACTTTATTGCACTATGGAGCAAGGCAGCAGGTGAGTTAGAATTAAATCAGCATTATAGAGGGTAGTTTATTGAGAAACAAAACGAGGAGTTAGGTCTGCAGTTAGTCACCATATTAATATAAGAGACTGGATAAAAATGCAATAGATTTTTCAGATCCTGTTGACAACTTACACATTAATGTAGCATGTAGATATGGCTTAAGTTGAGATTTGTGGTTTCACTGCTGTGTAGGAATGAATCTTTAGTTAGTGCAGACTCAACAGAAATTTTCGATTGATTCTTTATATGCTCTAGTGTAATTATGCTTTTCCAACATATGATAAGTTACCATGTCATTGTTACTCCATAGAAAATTAATTTCTAGGGCATTTATTATATATTCCTTCCAATCTAAAGAGTTATATATTTGAATTACAGAGCACATATTTCAGATAAGCTTTAACTAATTGTTGACACAGATTTTGTGCTAATTTGGGGGGGAATATAAAGAGGAATAAGACAGTGTTTGAGGTGTTTATACAATGACAAAGTATATGGAACAAAACTATGATAGCAACAAATGAAAGTATGGGTTTTGTTCATTTTCATCTTTTATTCCAAAATGAACTCCTGTAGAAAACTCCTCATTATAAAAAAAAACTCATTATAGAGAATAGGAGAGTTGAGTGGATTTTCTTTTTAACCACTGCATGGTAAGTCTCAGCATAGTACACACCTAATAAATACTAATTATAATTTTAATTTATATAAGTGTTCTTGATTCTATGAGAAAAGGGGTTATTTGGCTCTTCTTTTCAAGAATTTCTGAACACCTAGATTATTGCAAATATTTCATCTATGGATAACCATCTAGTAAGAATAAATTACTTCAAATTCTATTGCTCTTGGTTGACTTAAAAAGTAAACCATTCACAAAATGGAAAAAAAAATATATATATACATATACAAATAAGCAATCTGAGATTGCAATGGATATAAAAATGTTTTGGACCTTTCCTTGCCAGTATAAAAGGAGGTCATCTGAAGTTCAAAAGACATATATAGAAATACAAATAACAAGAAAAATGTTGAATAGCTTAAAGCTAGTCCACACATAATCTATATAGCATAACCAACTTTGATGTATTAGATGTAAAATGGAATACAATTTATTTCAGCCATTATCAACCTAGATCACCATTTGATCTTCAATTTATGTTGAAATGACACCACAGTTTTTAGCACAATGCACAATGTTTTATAAAATGTCTGACTTTTGGGTTTTAATCTGATAATGCTGTTTTATCTGAACAAAGATTGACTTAAAAAAGTTGTTCTGTCAAACAAGAAAAATTCCAAAATGAATACAGAGAAGATGCTATGTAATTTTTTTTCTTTAAAAATATGTCTAGGTCAATCAAATATCGTTTTATCCCAAGGGTATTTCAGAATTGGTGGGTAAATATATATAAGGCAGGAAAATATATATCAATAGTTTATACACCTTTTTAAGTTTATCTGATCAGAAGAATATATTTAATGATACTACTCTTGAAATATACATTAATTCTTCAGCAAAGTTCTCAGCTTTTCCTAAGTTTTATTTTCTCATTATCTGCCACCTAGGCCATGAAACTTTCTTCTTTTTGCTCTGGTTATTATTTTTTTTAATTTTTTAAATATTTATTTTACTTATTTATGCATACAAGAGCTGGGGTGTAGGCCAGAGTTGTGTGTGTATGGGGAAGGGGGGGAGCTGAGAGGAGTCACCAGTCAGAGTGGGGAGCAGAACAGGCAGATCTACTGAAATACACTGCTGAGGGGAGTAGAAGGCAATAAAGGAGAGGTCTTCTGCGCCATGTGGGTAGCTCCCTGGCCAGGGATTGAACTCCTGCTGCAGTGGCTGCTGATAGCCTCACAGTGCTGGAACTTAACCCCTTGTGCTGCCATGGAGGCCCCTGACCTGGTTATTCTTATTCTACCTTTACCTGCCTTCTATTTAAGATGTGCTATCATCCCTACACTCTTTCCACATTCTTCTAAAACTCTACTACTGTTTGTTCAACTTTGTAATCTTCTTTCACATTCTCTTTCCCACAGATTTCCAATTAATGACAATAATGGAGAAGGGGAAAGCCATGTTCTACTATTTTACTGAATAAATTATAACTGATAGTCTCTCAAGGTGAATGATTAAACTATAAATTAAAATAAATTTTAATTTGGATAATGACATGTTTGAAATAATTTGGGAATCTCTCTTAAATAACAACTTAATTGAGATATAATTCATAGACCAAAACTTCACTCCTCTAAAGTGCCCAATTTAGTGTTTTTTAATCATATTCTCAGTTATGCAGTCATCATTATCTAAATATAGAACATTTTCATTATCCCAAAATAAAATAACTTCATACCCTTATCAGTAACTTCCTATTCCCCCATCCCTACAGCCTATGACAATCATTGTTCACTTCCAATCTTTGTCTATTTGCTTATTTAGCACAGATAATTCATATCAGCTAAATCATAAGACATATACATTTTCTTTTGTGAAAGTGATTTTTTTCTCTCTTATATAATCACCAGTGCCACGGATTGATACTGGTTCTGCCCCTATATAAACACCATAATTTGAATATCTGTCTTTGCTATAAAAAACTTGCATTTATTTGGGGGCTGGGTAGTTTCCCCTACTTCTAGTGATGATTTAGCTTTTGATACCTTTCTTATTTGTTCAGTTGTATACTTGCTTTAAAATTAGACAATTAAAAAATTTCATCATAGAGGCCTCTTCCTTGGATTTTAATTTTTATTCAGGACCAAAGATAAAACTCCAAAGTCAAACTCTAGATATCTAGTGTAAGTGTAAGGCTATAGGGCAGGAGGGAGAGGGAACACAATGGACTATGGTGGGAGGACTATGGGTGCCTTGGTTGTGTATGTGTTGTGGTAGCAGACATCTGAAGAGGTGGAATCCTGTATTCCCAAATCATATACATGTTGTAAACCAATGTTACCTTAATAAAATGTGTGTGTGTGTGTGTGTGTGTGTACACACAAGACTCCAAAGTCAGTTATCAAATACTTCACTTTGATTATTAGCCTCACTGTTGGAAGCTCACAGTTGCCTCCTTCAAGAGGTCACTCTTGCCTCACATGCCTAGGGTTGGTGACCAGGGGCTTGAATTCAGGCCCCATGAGTGATAATGCTGAGACTTAACCCCTAGGCCATCAGGGACGTCCCTCTCTTGGCTCTTCAACAGACTTCCATTGCCTTCTGCTGCTCTGGCTTCTCATCCTCACTAGCTCCAGGCTCTTCTCTCCTATCCAATAACCGACTCAGTAGCTGTATATTCCGTGAGATTTTCATATAGTATTTCCTATAATCACTTTGACTATTTACCACTTTCTCTTGTTCTCATGTTGTTCAGAAATTAGACATTTATGTGAACCTCTAATTTAAGGACTATTATATGTCTTCTTCGCCAAAATTTACGTTTTAGTTTTTATTACGATATATCACCTCAAAATTTGACCCCGATTACCATCGTCTTCCTATTCTTTACAACGCAATTTCCAATCAGCATTCATTTGTCCACTGATTTTTAATCTCGTTGTGTAAATTGTTTCATTTAATAGCTTAATACTCTGTGTGGTTTACATTCCAGTTATTTCATTTCTTGGCTCTATAATGTTATATGTGCTGTACTTGTTTTATTTCTGATCTTATTTCATAGATGTTAAATTCTGCCTAACATTCAACATTTTACCACAAACATTTGAGAAGCTTACATTTTCCATTGCCTATCCTTAAAAAAAAAAGCTTCTAAATCCATCTTATGATGGATTTTTAGCACATCTGTCATATTCCAGGAAACTTGCCAGTTGCTGGAAATATAGAAATGCATAACAGACATAACAGTCAAATAACCAGACAGGAGTTAGGGAACTAAATAGTTTTCAACAGGTATCTGGTCTCCTTGTATTTCCTTTTCTGTTTAATACAAAAGCACAAGAGTTGTTACGCTCCAGTGAGTCCCAGAAATAGCCTTCTCATTTCCAACCAGGGCAATAGCTGGGATAGCATTTCTTTTCTTCTTTCAAGGACATTGGACCCAGTTCATTGTTTGTGGTTTCTTTTCCTACAGGGCTTTTCAAATTCTAACTACCCATTTAGATCTTATACTTTAAGATCTCTTTGAGGATTTTTGCTATATTCACATAAATGAATAGACTCTACAAACTGTCAATTTCAAAATAAGATGAAGTAAATTCTAAAGTGTAATTTCATGTTTCAGTTATCTATCCTACTTATAAGTGCTTATTGCTAACAATTAAGTTCACAATCATATTTAATGATTAACCATGATTAATTAAATTTATAACTAAAATATTTTGAAGCTTAAACTGGAATGCAGGTATATAAAAATGTTCAACATTTTTTTCATGTGCCTGTAGTTCATCTACATGTTTTGTGTGAAGAATTGTCTATTTAGATCTTTTGTCCATTTTTTCAATTGGGTTGTTTGTTTTTTATTGTTATTGAACTCCATTAGTTCTTTATATATTTTGGAAATTAAATCTTTTGGACATATGATGTGCACCTAACTTCTCTCAGTCTGTAGGTTCTCTTTTTGCCTTTTTGGTGGTTTCTTTCCCTGTACACTTTCTAGCTTAGTGTAGTCCCATTTGTTTACTTTTACTTTTGTTTCCCTGTTTGAGTTTCCAAAATACATCTCCCAGTTGATGTGAAGGGATGTAGTGCCTCTGTTTTCTATGTTTTAGGTGCCTATCCAAATCTTTAATTCATTTTGAAGGTTTTTTCTTTTTTATGAAGTTAAATAATGTTATCGTTTCTTCTCTCTCTCTCTCTCTCTCTCTCTCTCTCTCTCTCTCTCTCTCTCTCTCTCTTTTTTTATTTTGACTGTCCAAGTTTCACAAAACTGTTTCTTGAAATGGCTTTCCTTTCTCTACGATTTGGCTATTTAACTGGCAAACGTTCCTTATTTGTAGGAGTTTGTCTCTGGACTTTCAATTCTATTCTGTTGGTCTATGTTCTGTTTTTGTTCCAATAACATATTGGTGTGTTTACTATCACCTTGTGGAATAGTTTGAAGTCACAAAGATTAATTTTTTCTTTTTCTTCTTTTCTCCGAAACTCACTGATTATTTGGGATCTTTTGTGGTTCCATACCAATTTTAGAACTATGTGTTCTTTCTATGTCTTTGAAAAATGTCATTGAGATTTTGGTTGGTATTGCATTGAATCTGTAGATTGCTCTAGGTAATGTGCCCATTTTAACAATGTTTATTCTTCCTATCAATAGACATAGGATTTATTTCCATTTCTTTGAAATTCTTCTTTAATAACTTTTAAAGAAGAAATTATGTGTCAAATTTAAAAACATTGTGAACTGTTTAACAGTGTCAGTTTTCCCTGCATAGGTCATTGACCTCACTTGTTAAGATATTTTATCTTTTTTTGGTACAATTGTGAATGGATTGTTTTTAAATTCCTCTTTCCTCTGATTCATTATCTTTATGTATACAAGAGCTGGGGTACAGGTCAGAGATGCAGGGGGGTGAGATGATTCACCAGAGACAGAGTGGGGAACAGAACAGGCAGACTGACTGAAATACACTGCATATAGAATTTGTATTTGTTTGTATCCTGCCACTTTATTGTATTCATTTATTATTTCTACTAGTTTTTTTGTAGAATCCTTTGGGTTTTCTCTGTATTTTAATATGTTATTGGCATATAATGATAGTGTTACTCTTTTCAAGTATAAATTACTTTCAAATATTTTTATATACATTATTCTGTCATATATAAATAGTGATACTTTTAGTTCTTCTCCAGGATAAATTGCTTTCATATATTTTTCTTGCTGAATTGTGCTGACTAGGCTTTCAAAACTGTATTGAAAATAGTGGTATAATTGGACATTCTTGTCTTGTTCCTTACCACAGGGGAAACACTATTATATTTTCAACATTGAGTATAGTCTTAGCTGGATGGCCAGAAAATATTCAACTCTAGTTTTCTTGATCACAAGTTCTATTCCATGATCTCTTTTTGCACTTTTCTGTCTTTTATTGAATTAGGGCATGCATTTCTAATAGTTCTTACATGGTAGAACAAAAATAAACTTGTGCATACACTCTATTTTCATATTCAAAGACTGCATCATTATTCAATTAATGGTGCCTACAATAGTGTTGCTGAGAGGCAAGATTAAGGGCACTACTGACTCAGTCAATGATGTTAACAATCCTATAAATCAAACTCCTGGTGAAAATTCATAATCATCTAAATTTAAAATAATTTTCTAAAATGATAAAATTAGTCAATTTGTTTTTTCTGAAACATCAGTATTTTCTAATAAGACCTGTCCAAGTGATTCTCACTTTATGGGTATGGTTAGTAATTGGCCCTATGCCAATGTAAGAAACAACTTTACAATAGATTAACACAATTTTCTTAATATATAGAATACTGTAAAATCCACAAAAATCAAGTACCATACCTATTACAGAGTCTGTACAGAGGTGACCCTTAATGGGTCATTGTGGCTGATGAAATTAAAAGTCTTCATGAAGCAACATGATTTTTATTAACAGAGAAAATTGTAGAGTCCTGTATGTTTTCCCTACATAACAGTCCTAGATATCTGAAATTATCAGACCTGAAAATGTTTACAAAACTGCAGAATTTTTATATTTTTCACTTTTAATATTAATATATTATAAAAGCAGTTGACTTTGATCCCTGAGAATATTAGTTGTTAATGTAGTCCATACTTCCATTTTATAATCTTATGTCTTATCCTGAAGCTGGTTTTAATCTGATTAATTACTCTTATAGAAAGGGAGTAAGTAGAGGAAAAAGGATGCATATTCCAGAACAACAATGCCTCATGTAGGAGCAGGACTGGGCCACAGTGCAGGTTTTCTATGATCCAGCAGACCAGGTATAGGAGGAGTCAGAGTCCTCAGTGTTTTTTTTTGCAGGTCTTTTATTGGGATTTAGCAGGTTCATGGCAGGCAGGGGTGCTGCGGGACCGGGAGGCTGGCAGGTCTCCCAGCCCCCACCAAATCTTCACTCTTTTTAGGCTCTGTGGCGTGTTCTCTCTCTCTCTCTCTCTCTCTCTCTCTCTCTCTCTCTGTGTCTCTCTCTCTCTCTCTCCTCCCTGTCTCGGCTTCTGCTGGCGTCCCGTGACACCTCCCTTAAAAGCCCAATATTAGCCCAGGTGAATCACATCTACCTATGCCCACACCCTACTCCAGGTGCCCGCCATCAGGCATGCATTCAGGACCGCAAGAATCCATCATCTATCCTGATGGCAGAAAAGCCTGACATTTTTCCTTACCCTACACTCCTCCACACGTTTTAAAATGTATGTCTCTTGATAATTTTCTGTCCTTGTTTAAAATGCTAAATAAGTCTATCTTTAGTGGAAAAAAATTGAAAAAAAGAGTTACTTTGAAAATATGAATATTAGAAAATAACATTTATATTGAAAAATCCCACATTACCTTTTCTTCCCACTCTGGAAAATGACCACTTTTCTCCTTGTTCCAAATGTATATATTTATCAATGATGCACGTTTTCCAAGTAATGATCTTAGCTTGTTTTCCAAGAAAGAATTCAAGAGTAAAGCTACGGAATGGCAGTGGGCACTGTGTGATTAGTAGGAAGATAACAGGTGCCTCTAAAGACTTCAAAGGAGAAAAACTGATTATTTCTAACTCAGGAGCCCTGGCAGTCAGCTGAGATATAGTGGGGTATAAACTGCACCTGAAGTTTTAGCTCTACCGGTGATTCTGACTCCATTCATCTGAGAAAGGATCGGAGCACTGGCATTTTTTAAAAGATCCTTTGGTAATTCTAAACAGTCAGTTGAAGGATCACTGAGGTTGGAAAAAGAAAAAAAAGAAAAAAAAGAGGAGAGAGAAGTAAGTATTTATAGTGCCAGGAACACTGGTGAGAGCTGAGGCACATAAGCAGGAAATAGTGATAGGGATGAATAGATTCATCATTGGATGGTTTAGAGAATTCATGGTTTGCACCCAATACAAGTGTGGTTAAGGTTTACTTGTGGATACTCAAATTACTTAAGAGATTCCAATTCAGTCCGTTCCTGTGAAATCCAGTTTCTGTATTCCAATCCTGTCCTGAAGCTGACTCTGCTGCAATGTCACATGGAACAGTCTATTCAATCTATTCAGATGCAGTAGTATTTTTCAGGAAATAGTTAAGAGAGGTCTGATGACTATGATTAATTATATATTAATCAAGAAAAGTTTGCTGAGTATGTTAGATATTTTTCAGGTGCTTGAATTTAAAGTACCAGTTGGTTATGGATGTTACTCAAAGAATTAAGTTTAAAATGGGGTGATGTAAACAATAATAACATTAATTACCATTTATCTTTTTCTTAATATATTTTATTGCATCTATGTTTGTATATCAGTGTAGGGTAAGGTAAAAAAATGTCAGGCTTTTCTGCCCTCCCGCCATCAGGATAGATGATGGATCCTTGAGGTCCTGAATGCATGCCTGATGGAGGGCAACTGGAATAGGGTGTGGGCATAGGTAGATGTGATTCACCTGGGCTAAGACTGGGCTTTTAAGGGCGGCGTCACGGGGACACCAGCAGCAGCAGCAGTAGAGGCCGAAGCAGAAGCTGAAAGAGAAGCCGAGAAGAAGCAGAACGAACGCCAGAGAGCCCAGATAGAGTGAAGACTTGCTGGGGGCTGGGAGGCCTGCCAGCCTCCCAGCCCCCCAGCCAGCACCCCTGCCTGCCATATGCCTGGTGAACCCCAATAAAAGACCTGCAAAAAACCACTGAGGACTGTGACCCCTCCTTTACCCGGTCTGCATGGGATCAGAAAACCAGCACACAGGTCCATTTCTGCCCCTACAATTGGCGTAAGTCAGCAAGATGATCCATGCAGACAGGTATGGAGCCCTCCGAAGACCTAGAGGGACTAAGGAGTAACAGACTGTGTGAGCTTGTGACGATGCTGTAGGCGCCATGGCGGCACAGAAGGTGGACACCATCCGGGAGCTGCGGGACAAGACATCAGCTGGAGGAGGAGACGCCCGAGAGGACCAGCCAATGACCCCTGAGGCAGCAGAATCACCGGCGAAAAGAGGACCATGATTTGGAGCTCGCCAGTGCTGATACAGGGAGAGGCCAAGAGACTTGGACTGACAATCCTGCCAGAAGGCAGAGGACCTTGCAGGTTGATATGTTTTGGGACCCTGGGGGTGGAACAGTTTTGTTTGTAAACCCCAGGAGATGGGAATCTGGGGGTGGCCAGTGGGCCTTGATGGCCAAAAGTAGCCTGTATATGCCCAGCAGCCAGGTGGAGTAGAAAAGCCAACTGAGAAGGCAAAAGCTGGTACTGATGCTAAGTTGAGAAGCCCTGAGTGGCTGTTAAGCAGCCTGAGTATGCTGAAGACCTGTGAGTCTCGTAAAATCACCTGTGGGTGATGCCCTGTTCATTCTTGAGTGAGGGTGAGGAGCTGAGGAACCCGTCCTTGGGGGACGGGTGGGGAACATGGCTTGGGGTGGAGCCCAAGCCAAATGTAGAGTTTTGGATCCCCGACCCATGTGCTTGTGCAGTGGGTTGGCCTGAGTACAGGGGTCTGCGAGTCACATTGGTGGCTATGAAGGCCAAGTGTTGGAGCGACTGCAGACAGAAACCCTGAGGGTTGGCAATTACCCCCAACAGAATAGAATCGCCAATCCCAGAGCTCTTGCATCCTGGGGGTGGATGCTGTGTGTGGCTTGTAGCTGAGACTACGGCCAGAGAAGGCCAGGAAGCCTGACGGCTCCTGGTGTGTTACAGTAGATGCTGTGAGTGGTTCCCCTCCCTCATAGGAGCAGTGCCTTCGGCAGCAGATTTGGTGGCTCATCTGCTGGTACTAATAATTGTCTTTTGCACTAGGTTGGGGCCCTGCCTGGACTTATTTGTGTTCTGTTGTATTTTGTTATATTGCGATGTACTTGTTTTTGTGGGTCATGGTTGCATTGTTGTGTTTGCTAAGAAAGTTGTGTATGTGTGAATTATATGGCAGAAAACCCTGGGGGTGGACTGTAGGGTAAGGTAAAAAAAAATGTCAGGCTTTTCTGCCCTCCCGCCATCAGGATAGATGATGGATCCCTGAGGTCCTGAATGCATGCCTGATGGCGGGCACCTGGAGTAGGGTGTGGGCATAGGTAGATGTGATTCACCTGGGCTAAGACTGGGCTTTTAAGGGCGGCGTCACGGGGACGCCAGCAGCAGCAGCAGTAGAGGCCGAAGCAGAAGCTGAAAGAGAAGCCGAGAAGAAGCAGAACGAACGCCAGAGAGCCCAGATCCGGCCCCCCAGCCAGCACCCCTGCCTGCCATATGCCTGGTGAACCCCAATAAAAGACCTGCAAAAAACCACTGAGGACTGTGACTCCTCCTTTACCCGGTCTGCATGGGATCAGAAAACCTGCACACTGGTCCATTCCTGCCCCTACAATCAGGTACTGTGCTAACTAATCCTTTTATGTATATTGCATCATGTTTTATTTCTCATCTCCCCAACATTACAACATTCTAAAATAGAAACTGTTTTTATCTCTTTTTCCCATAAGGAAGGAGAGAATTTGCTCCCAGGACCTCCTTGATGGTGCAAGGGGTTAAGCACAGCACTGTGAAGCTACCCACAGCCTCTGTAGCAGGAGTTTGATTCCCTGGTGGTCCAGGGAGCAACCCACATGGCGCAGCTGACCTCTCCAGTCTTCCCTACTGCTCCCCGCAGCAGTGTATTTCAGTTAATCTGCCTGTTCTGTTCCCCACTCTGTCTCTGGTGAATCACTCACTCCCAACACTCTGGCTTGTGCCCCAATTCTTGTATGCACAAATCAATCTTTTAAAAAAAAGAATTTGCTCCTAAGCTTCTGACCTTAGATTATAAATAGACTGTGATGCCACAAGTGAGATAAAGGAAAGAAAATAATGACTATTTTTACAAAAAGACTATTTTAAAGTTCATGTGAATTTGTGGGTTTAAAATTCCATAGTTTTATGACAGAAGATAATATTTTTTTTATGTGCCCATTACAAAGCTCTCATCTCATAGTTCTATGTAATTACTGCTTTAGGTTGTTTCAGTATTGAAATAAGTACATTAAAAATAAGTTAGTCAGGGCCTCCCCGGTGGCGCAGCGGTTGAGCGCTGGGTTGCGAAGCTGCCCGCAGCCTCTGCAGCACCAGTTCGATCCCTGGCTGCTCCCCGGCCACCGGAGGAGGGTCCCACATGGTGCGCAGACGTCTCCTGCCGCCCGCTGCTCCCCTCAGCAGTGTACTTCGGTCCTTCTGCCTGCTCTGCTTCCTGCTCTGACGCTGGTGAATTTTCTCACTTCCCGTGCTTCTGACTGTACCCAGTGCTTGTATAAATAAATAAATAAATAAATAAACAAACAAAAAAACAAAAAGAGTTCTCCTTTAAAAAAAAAAGCTAGTCAAACCATTCTTTAGCACTCTAACTTGTTGGAATTTAGTTGAGCTTATAAATTTTATAAAGGGGCCCAGGTGGTCTATGGGTTAGGTCTCAGTGCTGTGGCCTTTATGGCCTGAGTTTGATCCTGGCTAGCGAGCAAACCCACATATGGTGCAACAGACCCCTCCAGTCTCACACAATGAACCCCTCATCAATGTATTTCAGTAGATCCACTGGTTTTTCTCCCCACTCTCTGGTGAATCCTCTCACCTCTAGCACCTCTGGCCTATATCCCAATTCTTCTACATAAAAATAAAAAAATTAAAAAATATATAAAACCAAGTACCCTTCAGAAATCAATACATACAACTTTGTCTCAGAGAACATGATCAGTTCCAGAATCCAGTAACTGAGTCCAGTAATTAGTGAAAATACTTAAATATTAACAAGAATTAAATTTGATGCCCTACAACTGACATATTAATAATTTCAAAAATATAGGCTATCAAGATCAATTTCTTCAGACAATAGCAGTTATTAAATTATACAATCAATTTGTGGTAATTTATTTCTAATAACGTGCAGATTTGCTTTTTATAGTCTGATAAGTAAGGTTACACTCATTTCTCCTGAAATCCAGACAATCAGAAACATAATACTACATATTTTAGAGATTGATAAATTAGGTTATAAATCAGGTAAGATGAAATGACATTCCTTATACTTGAGAAAATTATGAGAAAAAAGGTCATAGATGATTTATTATTAAACATATCAGTAACATTTGGATAAGCAAACCAAAATTCCCATTCTATGCAAATTAAGTATTTTACCAACCTAGGAATTACTTCAATAAAGGACACCAGGTAATAGCCCTGTAGGTAAGGTAAAAAACAGGCTTTTCTGCCCTCCCGCCATCAGGATAGATGATGGATCCTTGCGGTCCTGAATGCATGCCTGATGGCGGGCACCTGGAGTAGGGTGTGGGCGTATGTAGATGGGATTCACCTGGGCTAAGACTGGGTTTTTAAGAGCTGCGTCACAGGGACGCCAGTAGAAGCAGAAGCCGAGCAGAAGCCAAGAATGAAGAAGCCAAGAAGCCAGGAAGCCGAGAACGAACAGAAGCCGAGAAGGCTGGAGAGCCCAGATGGAGTGAAAACTTGCTGGAGGCTGGGAGGCCTGCTAGCCTCCTGGCCCCCCAGCACCCCTGCCTGCCATGTACCTGGTAATCCCAATAAAAGACCTGCAAAAAACCACTGAGGACTCTGACTCCTCCTTTACCCGGTCTGCTGGATCCTAGAAAACCTGCATTGTGTCTATTCCTGATCTTACAAGCCCCTATTGTGGTAGGAGGATGGCAGAAGAAGTGGATATGGAAAAGTCAAATTTCTTCATGATTTATTACCAATCTTGAGAAGAAAGTCATATCCCTAACTCTGTTTCAAAGCTTGTGGATAATATTGTTTTCCATAATCTGGCAGTTTTAGTTTATCAACTTCTTTTTTTTTTTCCCAAAGATTTATTTATTTATTTGTTTGTTTGCTTGTTTATTTATTTGTTTGTTTATACAAGAACCAAGATACAGGCCAGATGTGTGGGAGGGTGAGAGGATTCACCAGAGACAGAGCAGGGAACAGAACAGGCCGACTGATGAAATACACTGCTGAGAGGAGCAATGGGTGAGACAGGAGAGGTCTGCCTTACCATGTGGGCCCCTCGCCAGCTGGCTGGGATCAAACTGGTGCTGCAGAGGCTGCGGACAGCTTCAAAGTGCTGCGCTCAACTGCCTGCGCCACCAGGGGAGGCCCAAGTTTATTAACTTCTAAAGGAAATGATATTTTTATTTTGAGCGCTGTAAGACAGCAATAGTGCAAGTAACAACTTTTTAATCATTCTGTCCTTAACTGGCAATTCAACCTTTCCAGGGTGCCTTTCCAGAATACTAAAATTGCTGTACATAAGCTCAGATATCACCTATGATATAGGTGGGGCTGTCATATCAAGAAAATTAAGGCTATTTTACAATATCACAAGTTTTCTTCTGCTTACTCTTGACTCAGGAATACATAAAAATTACATTACTATTTTTTAGTGGAAACCTAACCATTTCTACATTTTAGTTTAAGAAAGTAGCATTTATTGGGGACTTCTGGGAAGTCACTATTATAAGGGACTATTTCAGTAATACCCTTACCTGTAGTCCCATTAAATGTATACATTAATAACAGTAACAACTACAATTTCTTAAATCTTTACTACTTACTCAGCATTGTGATAGATCTTTCATTACTATTTACTTTTTGTCATACCCTTTGACAAGATGAAAATGAAACTTATGCAGATTGAATTACTCAAAGACACACAGTTGGTAACTTTCAGAGCTGGGAGATTAATTTAATCCTATATGTTACAAAAGGCCATGTTCTTAACTGTTATTCTATCTTTTACCTCCCAAATACTTGGAAGTAGAAAAATTCTCAACAGTTTTGCATATTAATAATAATGATCAACCATATTGCAAATTCTAAGCATCCATTTAAATTCAGGGTGAACAGAAAGATTATTTTAATACATAGTAGACACAAGCTAATTATATTAAAATATTCTGTAATTATTAAATCTATTTTATTTTAAAAAGGTAAGTATAGATAGATATATGATAAGAGAAACTACACCAACAGGGCAATCTCCCTTTTTACTATGTAGAATCAGCCTGCAGATTATTTTCCTTCAATCCCTAATAGTGTTTTTCTATCTCATACCATTTTGCAAAAAATAGTAAGCAAAAGTAGTTAATTTGTTGCATTGATATCTGCCTACCTTACATCATTTATTAGCTTGAATAAAGGAGGGAAACCCGTATATTAAACTGATGTTTGACCCAACATTTGTGTACTATGGCTTGCTAAGTTGACAAAACTAAGCATCACAGTAAATCTACCTCTTACACACACACACACTTACTAGTGGTATCCGCAAATTTTGATATGTTGTGTTTTCAGCTTAAATATTCCTGGGACTCTCAGTTGGAAAGCTTCAGTATGGCCCTCCCATGGTTTGAATTTCTCACAACATGGTGGCTTATTTCCCTGCAGTGTTTTTCAGTTAATCAATGTTATCTTTTATCTGGCAATGCAGGGAAAAGTGGGGAGAGCGAAAATACTATTTCTCACATTGTTCAAGGTTAATAATTATTTCTAAATAAACTTTTCAAAAGCTGAGGCATATTTGAAAACCACAGGAAAAAATTATCTTGAATATTCTATAAGTAATAAAAGTGAATAACTTTTTTTCATTTTGATTTGTTTGCAGTAGCAACAGAACACTATTATTTTCATATAGTAGTTGAATGCTAACTACAAAATAAAAACTGATATCTAGTCTCTCAAAATACTTAGTGGAGCATCTTTTCATATGTTTATTTGCTATTTGTATATTTTCTTTGCTGAGGTATTTGTTAAGGTTTTTGATCCAGTTTTTAATTGGATTGTGTGATGATGATGTATGAATATGGGCTCATCAATTGTAAGAAATAAAGCACACTGATGGGGAATACTAATATATAACAAATCTCTTTACCTTCCTCTGCATTTTGCTATCAACCTAAACCTGCTCTAAAGAAATGAAGTGCTCAAAAACAAGTAGCCAGTAATTAGAATAGATATTTATCTATAAAGACAGATCATAGGAAATGTCTAGTCATTCCTCTTTAGAGGATCAAAATGAAAATTGATTCAACTAAATTCAATATTTTTATTTGTTAACTTAATAAACACTTAATTCTAATAGTGTTTTAAATAAATTATGTCACTTATGCTCTTGATAACTAATTTACTACGTCCATTGTCCCCAGAAACATTGAAACATGGAACATGGTTATAGCTCCATTTATACTGTTCATTTGCTTGATTTTGGTTTCTTTATGATCATAGACTATACAGGGGAAAAGAGTATGTTTGACCAAGACCAATCTTTATGTAGCCTTAAATATATTCCAGAGGCTAATGAGTCCTGGTAAATAAAATTTATAATATTTTATACAAAATGGATACAGATAGAGACAGATTTTGTAGTAGCCAATGTAGTAAAAAGATTGAACAAACTTCACTGGCAAATATTCTCTCTTTATCATTACAGATAGGAGGAAATGACACCTTTGTTTGATCAATTAGGTAGCCTATCTTAAGGCAGCTATTTTTCAACTCTAGTGAAATCAAGTGGAAATTTTAAACAGCTTTGAGTCAAGATCCTATTGGTGATAGATTCTAATTTAGTGAATCTGATTAGATCTGCCCACGTTTAGTTCTGACAGTCTCTAAGATTATTTTGAACTAGAACTTTTTTTTTTTTTTTAAGATTTATTTATTTATACAAGCACTGGGGTATAGTCAGAAGTGCGGGAGGGTGAGAGAATTCACCAGAGCCAGAGCAGGGAGCAGAGCAGGCAGAATGACGAAGTACACTGCTGAGGGGAGCAGCGGATGGCAGGAGAGGTCTGTGTGCCATGTGGGACCCTCACCAGGCAGCCAGGGATTGAACCGGCGCTGCAGAGGCTATGGGCAGCTTCGCAACCCAGCACTCAACCACTGTGCCACCGGGGAGGCCCTGAACTAGAACTTTTTATTAAAACTAATCTCCTTTGTACTACCTTTTTTTTTTTTTTTTTTGTGGGACCCTTGCTGGTGGCCGGGGATCAAACCGGTGCTGCAGAGGCTGCGGGCAGCCTCGCAGCCCAGCGCTCAACCTCTGCGCCACCAGGGGAGGTCTTACTTTGTATTACTTTTTGAAGTATTGTTGGTAAAACTTCTCAAAAATGTGGAGTATTAAATGTTATTTCAAATGTACTGCATTAGAAGTTTGCAAGTTGGGGCCAAGAGTCTATACTTTAACACATACCCTAAGTGATTCTTATTATTTTGCCAGTTATAAATTTTTGAAAAACAAAATATTAGTATTTCATTATTTATAGTTGTCTGAACTTAAAAAGTATACAGATCGTAAAACTATCACATACTTTATTGGTATCATTAAATGGTATGTATATTTACAGTGAAATAATTAATATGGGGTGAGTTTTATAAACAAAATCCTAGAAATAAAATCTTTAATTACTAACAATTTGTTTTATCAATTTGTTTTGTTCTGCTGTCGTTTCATTTCTTTTTTTTTAATTTTATTTATTTTTATACAAGAACTGGAGTACAGGCCAGATGCGCTGGAGGGTGAGAGGATTCACCAGAGACAGACTGGGAAGCAGAACAGGCAGACTGATGAAACACACTGCTGGGGGGAGCAGCAGGTGAGACAGGAGAGGTCTGTGCTTCACCATGTGGGAGTCTCGCTGGTGGGCTGGCATTGAACCCACACTGCAGAGGCTGCAGACAGTTTCACAGTGTGGCTGCTCAACTGCCTGCGCCACCAGGGAGGCCCTGTCATTTCATTTCTTTTATCAGTTTTAGTTCATATCATTGCAAGATCAAAGGGAAAATCTACAAGTCTATAATCCCCTGAATAAGCATATTTGTGTCCACAAAATGGAAGGAAAAAGTAATCTTTCAGATTTAGTGAATACCTTAGAGATTGAAGTGGAAATATGGATAAGAACACTAACTTAAAAGGACTGGTTTATCTATCTTATCATTTACTCAATTACAATTAATATATTCCTGATAAATTCACAATTGGAGATATGTCAGAAAATGAACTTATCTTTCAGTTCAACTCCAGCAGAGGGAAATATTTTTCTCTCCCTGTAAACTGAGTATTGTACAAGGTTATAAGTCATCATTTAGTGTTTATATATATTTTTATGATCTTCTAAGTTGATAAGAATAGTTAAGGTAGTTTTGTCATTGGAAAGGTAGAGTGGCAATCTCTGATATGTTTTAATTTTCCTTTTGTGAAGGGGAAGGTAGTATTGTTCAAACACATGAAAACAGGATAATTATTTGTATTATCAATTTTACTTATGATATTGTTTATCTGAGTCTCTAAATCCAAATCATTTATATTTCAAAACATCATTAAAACTTCTGTTGTGTTTATAAGCTAAATTATTGACAGTCATTATATTCAAGGATTTGTATATATCAAGATTTAGCATGTTTAAAGACAAGGAGGGCTAACTGTGATTCAGATCCCCTGCACACAAGCACAGTCCAATCAGAAAAGTTTCAGCTCAAGAGTTTCAGGACAGATTGTGAAGGAGAGGCCAAAGGCATATTGCCTCTGATCACAATTTCAGTGCAGAGAAAATAACTAGAAAAGTGGCCAGGGATTGGGAAATATTTGTATATTTCAATAGCATAATAAAACAGACCAAATTTTTTACTGAAAGTCATTTCATCCTTTCACTAGAATAAGAAATGCCTGCTATACTCTATGAGAAATGTTAACTCCCTGCTTCCTGCTTGACATGCACAATGGTTAAGGACTGCTTTTGCATTATTAAACAGAGTATTAAGAACCTGACACACAAACTCATAGAGCTATGCATTCAGCATTTTAAGTTAAAGAAATGATTTAAAGATGCATAGCTTATAAATCAATTTTAGAGGAATGAATATCTCACATAAGTTGAAAAAGTCAAATGCAGTACCAGATAACATTTGAAATACATTTATAACAGACTTCTATTTACTTTTTGTCATTTCTCTTTTTTATGTGTAAGGAAAATATAGGGATTTTCAAGGAATATTTTAAAAACATATTTCATATGAGGCTTTTAAGTTATAGAGTTGTCAAAGGGAAAAAAGGTTTAACTAGAAACTTCAAACAACATAGATGATTAAACTGCTTCAGAAGGCTATTTCTCCTACAAAAAAATGTAGACTATGATGAAATAAAATGTTATTAAAAATAAGTAACATAAATGTACTATTTTTGAAACTCTGCCCAAGTGTAAAATTTTCTCAATATACAAAGTTTCTAAAATCCAGTTATGACGATTGTACCTATTGAGCAGTTACCATTTCAAGCAATATTTCTAATAACATTGATATGTCATAAAATATAAGTGAAAAGGACAAATTCCTAACAGTGTTTACATTTCTTATTTCATTTTTCCTTAGATTGTTTCACGTTTCTGTCTTTGGATTCTCTAGGATACTTAAGTATTCATAACCAATTTCCATTTGATTAAATATTTTCAAGCTAGCTTTTTACCAACTGCATATATCTAAGAGTTGAAACAGAGTCAGGCTGTACTAAGGACAAAGAGAAAAACTAAAAACTAAAATCTCTATTCATTTGGATTTTTAATTAAGCTTCCACTATCCTTCTCTAGATAGTGGAAGCTATACATCCTACTGTACATTCTAGATAGGATTCAGAAATACAAAAAAATAATAACTGCTATGATTTTATTAGAAAATTTGTCAAAAAAAGTATGAGAGTTTGAATTGGGAAAAGCATACCAGATAGATTTCAAAGCTGTTAAGATTTCTAAATTTTCTCTCAAATTGTTTTTCACATGGTCACATTGTCAATCTTATTTCATTCATACAATATTTGAGTCATTCACTTAATTTACTTAGGTGTGTTTTTTTTTTTGTTGTTCAAAAAAGTTTTCTTTACGCACCAACTGATGTAAGTTACTAGGGGAAAATGTACAAAATTTAATGTATTAGTAAATGAATTAAAAAACTAAATGATCATGTAAAATGTTGATATATAGTATATATAGACTGGATTAGTTGACTGCAAGAATAAAATTGTTCCATTTTAACTTTTTTTATTTTTAAAAGGAGATGGCATATCAATGCAGAAGTAATTTTGGTGATATATATTGTAAGTTTTACTCTATATTTCATGCAATTACATATATCTCCATGTAAAATTCTGGATATTGATATTAAAAATTATAAGTACTGCAATATTGTAAAATAACTTATATTTGAACAACTTTATATATCATGTCTCATAAACATAAAACATAGTAATATTCATCAGAAGTGAATGCACATAAAATATCTGATACCTTTAAAAGGTCATGGGAAAAAAAGATACTACTCAGCCATAAAATTGAAATTTTGCCATTTGACTGGAACATGAATGACAGGGAGGGCATTACACTAATTGAAATAAGTCAGACAGAGAAAGAGGAATGCAAGTTAAGCAGTTATTATTTCAAGCAGTGTTTCAAAAACCCTTGTGTGTGACTTCATACATGTGAAAGATAAGCAAACAAATGAGCAAAAGAAACAAAACAAAAACAGACTTTTATATTGAAAGAACAAAATGGTGGTCACCAGCAGGAAAAGAGGAATGGAATGGATAAATTTGTTACAGGGCATTAATTGTATGGTGGTGAGTTGAAACCAGATTTCAGGTGGTGATCATAATGCAGTATGCACAGTGAAAAATTAAAACGTTATATGTCTGATGCCCATATAATGTCTTAAATCAATATCGATTATATGAAATTAAAAAAAAAAAAACTCATGAGGCTATAAAATGTTAAGAAACTGTAGTAGCTGATATACTTGGAAATCTGTAAGAAGTAGTTGTTTTCAGGAAGTGTAACTAGAGAGAAGGATATTATTAAGAACAGATAGTAAGAGAATTGGTAATAGAATTTGATTCTTATAACACAATTGTAGTAAACATCATAATTGACAAGAGTCACTTGTATCATTTATTTACTTTTAATTCACTTTTTGATATGTGGTTATCCAAGTTTATCACTCACATATCCATGAACTAGTCCTAATTTCGTATTATTTAATAATAATGGCATCTGCATGTAAATTAGTTGTATTAAATATGACTGGTCACAGAAACATGATTTTATTAATATTTTGTTACTGATGCTTTAATGGACTATTTCTGAAAATATATTGAATTGAACTCTTTGAAAATTCCAAGAGCATCCCCAACTAAAGCAGGATGATTAAGATATCTGGAAATATTAATTTATCATTAAATAGGGAAAATGTATCCATGTATAGTGACTTCAATAGAAATCAAACATTATAAACCTAGTCAAATATAAATCCAACATCAGAATAATATATAAATAGCCCTCTATGTCTCGAGATAGAGTTAAAAAGAAAAAATAACCTGTAAAATAATCTTCATGACCTCTCCAACCTGAGAAAATATATCTTTGCAATTTCATGATTTTTGAAGAAATTAAATTACTATACAGTTTACATGTATTCAATTTTTTAAATATTTTATATGTTATATACTAACAAAACCAAAAGGATCACTAAATTAACAATAAAACTAAATGGAGACTTTGTTTAAAAAAATATTAGAACATGATATTAAAACTGGAGGCTGACATTTTTCCAGAAACTTTGCTGAGATTTAGCACATGTGGAAAAACTAGTGCTCACTATCAACTATAATGAACAGCAGAAAAGGGTAAAAGGCAATTTCAGAAATAAATGAGAATAATCTCACTTCATCCAAATGGAAAGGAAGGACTAGAATGAAATCACTGTCTTTGAAAACTAGATGACATGTCCTCTTCATAAATCAATACATTGTAAGACACAGCTAATTATAGCATTTTCCCCTCACCCCAGGGGAGTTAAAAAAAAAAAAGATACCTATTACAAATGTTAACCCCAAAAAAGAGAGTAAAACATCTTTGCTAGAGACAATACAACTAAAACAAACAAACAAAAACCAGAAACCAAAATACTGGCAGAAATACTCTGATGAGAATATAAGCATAAGAGAAAATTATATTAAATATATTTCATGAATTCTTCAGGCACTTTAGAAAGATATAAATCTAAATTTGTATTCGTATTGACTTAATTAAAAGCATCTAGGAAATGTGCTTTTTCATTCACTATTATATTTTATCTGCAACCTTAATGCATTTTTGTTACTTCTTAGTTGTCTGTATAACCTTTAAAAACTACATGGCAAAATATTTAAGAAGCAGGATATAAGTGGTGAAATTTGGGTGAATTTTCTGCTGAATATACTATGGGGATTAGTTAGAAAGTGCCATTTTAGATTATTTTCTTTATTCAATTTACTAGGCTATTCTACCAATATTTTTTTCTAGAGATTTTCTGCCTATGTGAATATCATAAGTATAACTCTGCTTATTTTCATCCAAGTATTTTCATTCTTTCTGTATTATTTTATCATTGAAAACATTTTTTATTTTCTCATATTTTATAGTATGTGATTTGGGTACTATATTATTTTCATTCTCTATTGGAAAAAATATCCACCTTCAAGCAGAGATCAACAATTCTACTTTCCGAATTGATGAATAATTACTAAAAAATTGGGTGAGAAAAAGTTTAGAAAAACAGATAAAACCTAAGCATAGCAATTATAACATTTAAGAAACTGTGCACTTTGCCATATTGTATTCTAATTAATAGTTTGCATTGATATTAAAGTTATGGATATTTTTATTTCTTCACAATTGGAAAAAAATTACAAAACCCAGAAATATAACTAGGAGAGGGCTATTAGATATTGAACATTCATCTTAACTTCACAAGATACTAAAAAATGGACTGCAAAGATATATTTAAAAATCTTTTTCCTGGGTACAGTTAAAGAAGGAAAGTATTTGCTGGCACACCATTGAGAAAAAAATATAATGTGGCTTTATTAGTTACCTATCACTGCTGTAACACATTACCACAGACTTAGTGACTTAAGGGAACACAAATTTACTTTATTACAGTGCTGGATGCCCAAAATGGATCTCACTGAGCTAAAATCAATGTGTTGACAAAATGGAGGGGTAACATATCTTTTGTCCTTTCCAGCTTTTAGTGTCTGTGCCCCTTCCTAGTTATGGCCAATCATTCAACCTCTGATTTCATTGTCACATTTCCTCCCTAACCCTCATACCTTTCTCTTATAAGGATGCTTGTGATTATAGTTGGTCCATCTGAAAAGTCTGGGACAAACCCACACTGAATGTCCTTACCTTAATCACATCTGCAAGGACCCTCTTGTCATGTAAATGCATATAGTCAGTGTGCAGGGCTTACAGTGCAGACATTCCTTGGGGAAAGGGTGATGATTCTGCCTAACACAGGAGTTCAAAAGCATTTTAAAGAAGATGAGCATTCATTAGCCTGTCAGATCTAGTTTCAGTGTCAACACCCTCCATTTGGCCTTTTCTCTATCTTGAATTAACACACCTAAAATTTTGACTCTTATCCACCAGGAATGACTTTATCCTCAGAGGCCTACACTTGTACACAGTTCCAGCCCTTGCTAGGGTGTATAAAGATTTCCTATGTCAAATTTATCTTTCCTTGCTGACTCTGATTCCTCTTTTCTATCTGGATGCAATCAGTTGCTTACACCCAAGTTTTTAAACCTTAAAATTGAATAGCTGGTATTGTTTTATATCTTCAATTTTTCTTGTTTATTTGCATATCTATCTCCGTATCTGTTTCACTAACAACAAGTTAAGCTTTAGCCTTACTCTTATTAAAACTTAAAAATTTCTCACATGTCCCTGAGTTACAGGCTACACCGATGCAATCACTGCCCTTGACCCATCACATTATGATATTTCCAAGTAATCTGGGAAGGTTTGATTCTTTCAGATCTTCCTGGAAATATAGGTAAACTTTAATGATAAATAAAAATCTATTGATAATTTGAGGGCCTCCCCGGTGGCGCAGCAGTTGAGCGCTGGGCTGCGAAGCTGCCCACAGCCTCTGCAGCTCTGGTTCGATTCCTGGCCGCCGGGCGAGGGTCCCACATGGCATGCAGACCTCTCCTGTCACCCGCTGCTCCCCTCAGCAGTGTACTTCGTCGGTCTGCCTGTTCTGTTCCCCGCTCTGGCTCTAGTGAATTTTCTTACCCTCCCGCGCTTCTGACTATACCCAGTGCTTGTATTAAAACAACAACAACAACAACAAAAAAAAAAACATAGATAATTTGAGAGTCATGTTTTCTATATTTACTTGTTAATCTTAATGGGCTCATCAATAATAGTCTGGTTTCAATTTTACCAGAGATCAGACCAATCAAGATTCATGTCAAACAACAGTCTGCTTTTTACATATTTATCTTGTTTCCTAAATGACTGTCCCATAATCATGCTAATCTCTATTTCAGACCACTGCCTGGTTATCCCAAATTATTAGAAATATGGGAGTAACTCTTATAGCTAAAAAGAGATCTTTTCTATTTTCACCAAAGGAAGAAAAAGTCAGAAATTAACAAAAATATAAACTGTCAAAAGTTTGTAAATGGTTTACAAAAACCATCTGGCTAATGGCAAAGCCAATGCTATAATCTATGCCCCCTTAAGACTAGAGTTTACAAAAATGAAGTTGCACTCTCTAAAGAAATATTATAGCTCATTTTTCTTGCCATTTAAATAAAAGGAATAGACTAAAGCACTCTATAATATTAACCTTTCTATAACAGATGTTACATAAATTCAAGCAGAATTTTGATTGACTTAAGGATAATAAACAGATTTCATTCCAACATCCATTGCTGCTGTATCAGGGTAATATTAGGAGAGACACAGGAGGAAGAGTGCTAGAGGCTCAAGCCCAGCATTGCCTGAGGGTCAAATACAAATGGAACAAGAAACAATAAATGCCTCTACTGTCTTTGGTGGGGGAAGTGAAGACACATAGAAACATCCTAGTATTGTGGCTCTGAAGAGCTGATTTGTGTGAAATACAACTGAGAATAGAAGATCAGCAGTGTCAAATATGAACTTTAATTTCCCTCACTGCTCAAAACTGGTCATTCTTTCTTGACCTATTCTCTGAGGCTGTACTTCTATAGTGAAATGACATTGTGAAGCAGGACAACATACCAGAAACACTTAAATATTGCTTGTATTTATAATTTGCTGATCTTCTAGTTGTTTTGAGCATTTCATTTTTTATTTGTTTTAAAATATTTTATTTATTTATTTATTTATACAAGAACCAGGGTGCAGGCCAGATGCATGGGAGTGTGAGAGGATTCACCAGAGACAGAGCGGGGAACAGAATAGGCAGACTGACAAAATACACTGCTGAGGGAAGCAGCGGACGTGACATGAGAGGTCTGCAGCGCCATGTGGGACCCGTGCCAGCCAGCCGGGATCGAATGGTCGCTGCAGAGGCTGAGACAGCCTCACAGCTTGGTGCTCAACCGCCTGTGCCACCAGGGGAGGCCCTCGTTTTGAGCATTTTAATGCAAAGATATAAAGGAACAAATTAGTGTAGGATATTAGAACTCACCAGAACAGTTTGTAAAAAGACTTCAACCAAACTCCATGGTGGCAATGATTAGCATTTTGAAAGGCTTTATTTATTCAATTGAAAACATAGCCTAGGGCACTGTCTGTGTTTCCATATTCTTATCAGGATGGATAAAATCCATGATGCATTGGCTAACTTAAAATAATAACCTTTATTATTAAGGGACCAAATATTTTCTAACACTATTTTAGCTATCTATTATACAGCAAATTACCACACAATTAATGACTTAGAACAGCACACATGGGCCTCCCCTGTGGCTCAGTGGGTTGAGCGCTGCGCTGTGAAACTGTCCACAGCCTGTGCAGGGAGGGTTTGATTCCCGGCCATCCAGGGAGAGTCACACATGGCCTGACAGAGCTCTCCTGTCTCACCTGCTGCTCCCCTCAGCAGTATCTTCAGTCCGTCTGCCTGTTATGCTCCTGCTTTCTCTGGTGAATTCTCTCTGACATGTACCCTGTGCCTCTGACATGTACCCCAGTTCTTATATAAATAAAAATAAATCTTTTAAAATAAAAAGAACAGCACACAGTTATTACTCAGTACACTGTGGGAGAGAGGTGAGATATCATCTAGACCATCTAGGAATTCTGCAGCCACAGTCTATAGGCCTTTTTGCTTATGTCAGTGTTGGAGATAAGATTCTAAAGGAAATCACTAATTCTTCACTAGATATGACAATGACATTGGAAATGAAAAGGAAGCCATTGCATGTTCCTTTTAAATATGTAAACAGAAATGTATGCCTATCAAGAAACACCTATCCATCAATTTCAACTTTTTAAAATTAGAATGTATTTACTACATACAACAAATTTGTACACTATATTGAGGCTTTTTTTTAAATTTTTGTGGGACTCAGTGTCATCCTTAGAGGTAAAGGCCAGAGGAGGGGCCTCTCTGGTGGCACAGGCAGTTGAGCGCAGTGCTGTGAATCTGTAGGCAGCCTCTGCAGTGCCGTTTCGATCCCCGCTGGCCTCAGAGCAACCATATGGCAAGCAGACCTCTGCTGTCTCTCCCACTGCTCCCCTCAGCAGTATATTTCATCAGTCCACCTGTTCTGTTCCCCATTCTGTCTCTGATGAATCCTCACACTCCCACACATCTGGCCTGTACCCCAGTTCTTGTATAAATAAAAATAAATCTTTAAAAAAAAAGAATTAAAAAAAAAAAACAGAGGAATATTCCCACTGAGGCAATGATAACAAAACACAGCTTATTTCCCATATGTCTCTGGGAGGCTATTTTTCCTTGGGAGAAGGGGGTAACTAATCATGTGAAGTAGGTCTTCCTGTTAATTTTTAACATTACCGCATCCCTGCTGACTACTGTACACAATTGTTCATGGACACCTAGCTTTAGCATAAATCAGTATGTTATCTTTTATTAAAAACTCAAACTATTAGTCTATGGTAAGGTATTAAACCTATATTTCATTTTATGTATATACATGGACATATTGGTCTTCTTCATGAACAATGTCAATAGCAGTAATAATACTGTGCCATCATTGCATTTTCTGTACTTCAAGAAGAGCATTAATATGAACCAAATTAGCAATCCAGGAAACTTATTTTGCTAGATTTTGAGAAACTGTCAGTTTAATCATCTCTACTTATTCCCCCCGCAGAAGTAGCCCCAGTCTCACAAGTGTATTACAGCTCAACTGTATATAACTAAATGAACAAAGAAGAGTTTCTAAGTGGATATCAACCTGACATAATAGCACAAAAAAGCATAATTAATCAATTAAAGCATTTATCCAAAAACTGCATTCATGACTTTTTGGGTGCATGCAAGACACAGGGATTATAATGATAAATAAGACAATGTCCTTGACATCAAGTCATTTTTCATCTTTTTTATGGAGATGAATAAGCAATCCATCAACTATAATGAGAAAAAAAAGTGTTACTCAGAGGCTATTAAAGGCTGCTATGGAAGCATATATGGACACAGCGTTACTCAGGGACATTGGAACAGACTTGAGCTGAAACTGAAAAATATCTCATTCTGTGATAGTCCTGGGGTTTTAACACATATTTAGCTAACTTGGATAAATGTATCAAAGGCATGCCTATCAAATTTCCAGATAATTCAAAATTGAGAGATTGATTAATTTTGTTAAAAAAATTATAATTCAAAACAATTCACTCAGCTCAAATAAGTGCCCAATTTTCAAAAATAGAAAAGAATTACAATTATATTTAAGAAAATAAAAATAAATAGTAAATTGGGAAGGTTTGGTTTAAAGAGTAAAAAAAAAGAGTAAGACAAATAATTGCTGTCATGTGTTCAATACCTGTCTCATACTCACCTAACTATTTTACAGGCCAGATAAATTAACTTCTACAAGTTTACACATTGGTAATTGCTAGAACCAGTAATTAAAACTAAATCAATCAGTGTAGGTTTAGACTGGTATCACAGGTTAGTAGGTAACTCATTGTGTTAAGAGGACATTATAGTTCAAGTTATAAGAATACATAATATATTTGTTAAAATATAAAAATATTCCTATTACATGAAAAGATATGGATTTATGAAATATTTCTGTGTGATGAAAAACTATAGTTAATGTGATATACATATGGCCTCTATTGGAGAATATATATCTCAGTATATGAAGAATTGAGAAAAACAGTTCAAATATAGAAGACAAGATTACAAAGCATAATGAGAATTAAGTGAACTAACATCACAACTAAGATCCAATTATATGAAGGGAATGTTCCATCTGAAACTAAATCTACTCGAAGATGACCCAGATATGAGACTCTTTCCTCAAGTTAATGATATAGCAATTAGAAAAAAATTTGAAACAAAAAATAGCATTTCTTACCAGCTCCCACTCAGGAGAAGACTTGGGAGGAGATTTAGGGTTGTTTGAAAAAATACAAAAATAAATCAATATGGAAAACCTATGGTGTGTCTAGTAAAGGGAACATAGAGTATATGATACTGAGAAATTCTTAGTAATTCAAAGATGTTTTCAGTTCTATAGTTAGTGTCAATAAACCAAGTTTCATATACATGTTATCCTGGATGGAACTGCTACATGCAGAATCCATGCCTTAGGAAACAGAAGTTCGTTGTCACCATGCCTTTCTGGAAATGGCTTACCTTGCTCTCAAATATGGCTGTTGATGGTCATGACTGTTTCTCTGCCCTTTGCTCAGATAAAAGATGCAATTGGTAGAGAAGGAATAATGTGGTCATGAAATGCATTTTGGGTTAGAAAGGAACTCAAAATAGCCTAAATAAAAGAGCTTTAGAAATATATAATTGGCATCTTTAAATAATTTTCATTTTATAATGCACAATAACATGTTCCTTAAACATATTATTGCTTCTCCAGAAGGTAGAACAAAATCAATAGGTAAGCATTATATTAAAAAAAACAGTTTAGATAATATTAGGTTAAACTTGAATACCTTAATTTTTCAGTAAGACTGTGATTGCTTATGTAATTCTCCCCACCACTGAAGTAACTAATGAAAAATAAAATAGTGCTTTGTCAGGATACTCTGCAGGGAATTTCTCTTTTGGATAGACAGTTGTATGAATTGATGTTCAAATCCTTCTGACTCCAAATAATGTTATTCTAAGCATATTTTCCTGTAATGAAAAAAGTAAATTACACAAGTTAATGAATAAATAATTAGATATCAAACAAAGTGGGTGGAAAGGAAAATTACCAGTTCTGCAAATAAAGCTTGTCACAAAATCTACTTGCTTTACATGAAAGTGTTGCCAAGGGTCCAGAGTTCATTATTTGAAATAAAAAAAAATATCCCTTCCTCCATTGAAATACTTCTCAATAGAGAATTATAAGCAAAAGAAATGGAAGGGTGTATAATGCCATGCTAAGTACAGGTATGACTGGAAAAGTAAGACAGATGCACTAAATTAATAAATATATCAATGCAATTGTCAGAAACACTATTAAGAATGTTTTTTGTTGGGCCTCCCCCATGGCACAGTGGGTTGAGCACCGCTTTGTGAATCTGTCCGCAGCCTCCACAGCACTGGTTCGATTTCCACCAGCCAGGGAGAGTCCCACATGGTGAGGCAGACCTCTCCTGTCTCACCTGCTGCTCCCCTCAGCAGTGCCCTCGGTCCGTCTGCCTGTTCTGCTCCCCATTCTGTCTCTGGTGAATCCTCTCACCCTCCCGCAACTCTGGCCAGTACCCCAGCTCTTGCATAAAAAAAAAAAAAGAATGTTTTTTTGTCATGGCGGTAAAATTTGCATACATCATATTAATTTTAATTGTACAACATAATGATTCAACATGCATATATTTAATACAAATATTACATTGATATATATGTACTGTAATAAGGGTATATATCACTGTATATATAGACACACATGGTGTATATGTACATTTATATGTATATGCACATCATATATACATGTGTGTATATATGTACATATGGTATGTATACATATATAAATGCATGTTTTCAAGGGTAGTTAAGTGTCCCAATACATAGCCACAATATTTTTTCAGAGTTAACCATGTTTAAAAATAGATACATTGGAGCCTCCCTGGTGGCACACAGTGTTAAAACCAACCTATGGTGCTCTCCACATCACCAGTTAGATACCCAGCCAGGGAGCTACCCACATGGCACAGCAGATGGTCATGACTCGCTTCTGCTCTCCTCGGCAGTGTATTTCAGTTGATCTGCCTGTTCTGTTCCCCACTCTGTCTCTGGTTAATCCTCTCACCCCCCACAACTCTGGCCTATACCCAGTTCTTGCATATATAAATAAATCTTTAAAAAAATACACTGTAAAATGATAAATTACAAAAGTTATTTAAATATAAATTTAAATCATAAGATCTCTATGAATGGACAGAAATACTCATTTGAATCATTTAATTCTCATTTAATAACTAAAACTATGTAGTATTTTATCATTCAACTTTTTTCTAAATTGCTGGCCATTGGTTTACAAAACCATATGTATTCCAGAAGTCTAGCCTCACACTTTAATAAATGTATGAACCACACCACACTTACCACCAAATTCACCACTGTCCAACTGACCCCCTATAGTAACTAGTGATCCTCCCTCCTCTTCCACTTCTCTTCGGGTAACCATAATTTTGTTGCAGAGTCTAAGGGTTCAATTTTTGTTTCATTTCATTTGTTCATTTGCTTTGACTACATTCCACATGAGTGAAATCACATAGTGTTTATCTTTATCTTTTTATTTCTCTTGTCATGATCACTTCAATGACTACTTCTGTTGTCACCATAGGGAAGAATTCCATCTTATATTTTGAAATATTTTTCTTGAATTATTTTTTATTAATTTTGGTTTACAACACTGGATATGATTTAGAGGTATAGGTTCACAATCTTTCAGCTGATGGCTACCACACTACACCCATCACCAGTTAATTACCTATAATCCTGCACTATGATTCATCATACCCCTTCCACTTCACTGTCTGTCCCCACTTTTCTCCTCTGGTAAACACAGGTCTACAGTCAGATTTCCAGGGCTCATTTTGGCTTAGTTTTTTTTTTTTTTTTTCTGTTCCTTTGTTTTGTTTCTCTATATTCCACATCAGAGTGAAAACATCCAGTATTTATCTTTCTCCTCACATATTTCGCTTGGCATAATCCCCACAATTTCCATCCACATTCTCAAAAATGGCAAGTTTCAAACCTCCCTGGTGGCCTAGGGATTAAATCTCAGTGCTATCACCACAGTGACCTGAGTTCCATCCCCCGCCAGGAAGCTAACCCACATAAAGCATAATCCTGTCTCCTTCACTGCTCCCCTTAACAGTACAGTTCAGTAACTGTCTGTTCTGCTCCCTACTCTGTCTCTAGTGAATCCTCTCACACCCTCGCCTCTGGCCTATACACCAGTTCTTCCATGCAAAAATAAATAAAAAATTTAAAAAAAGATAGCTTGAATTTAATTTTTTTAAAATGGCAAGTTCCATCTTATTTTATAGTTAAGAAGTATTCCATTGTGTATATATACCACAACGTATGTTCTTGGGCACTTAGTTTTTTTCTGAAATTTGATTGTTGCAAAAGCTATACTGAACAGGGCCTCCCCAGTGGCCCAGCGGTTGAGCACTGGGCTGATAAGCTGCCCGCAGTCTATGCAGCATTGGTTCGATCCCCTGCCACCAGCAAGGGTCCCACATGGCGCGCAGACCTCCTCTGCCGCACCCACTGCTCCCCTCAGCATTGTACGTCGTCAGTCTGCCTTCTCTGCTCCCTGCTCTGGCTCTGGTGAATTCTCTCACCCTCCTGTGCACTGTAGCCAGTGCTTGTATAAATAAATAAATAAATCTTAAAAAAGCTTTACTGAACAAAGAACTGCATACAATCCTTTAATTAGTGCTTCTGCATTCTTTGGGTAGATACCTAGGAATGAATCACTGGATCACACCATAGATCTGTTTTGAGAAAACTCCATATAATTTTCCATAAGGGATGGACCAATCCCCATTCCACCAAGAATATGTGAGTTCCTTTATTTCCACATCCTCAGCAGCACATTTTGTTGCTGATCTTTATGATATGGGCCATTCTCATAGGAGGGAAGCATTTTTGATTTGTTTTAATAAATGACGGTGAACATTTTTCCTTGTGCCTGTTGGCTATCTGTGTCTTCAGTCTTCTGTGGAGAAGTTTCTTTTTAACTCTTTTGCCCACTTTTTTTATTTGTTTTCTTTTGTTGAATCATATGATGCCTTTATAAATCTTTGATATTAACCCTTTGTCAGATGTATAATGCATGAATATTTTCTCCCATTGACTAGAATGCATTTTTGTATTAATGGTAGTGTCTTTTGTTATGCAGAATTTTTTTAGTTTGATATATAGACCCACTTATTTATTTTTGCTTTGGTTTTCCTTGCTGTTGGAGTATAGTTTCCAAAGATATCCTTGGAGCCAATGTTCTGGAGTATTTTGCCTAAGTTTTCATCTATGTATTTTGTGGTTTTCAGTTCTTAAATACAAATTTAATCCATTTGGAGTGAATTTTTGTATGTAGTGATCTAGTTTCATTCTTTTGCATGTGGCTGTTCAGCTTTCTCACAACTATTTGTTGAAGAGATTTTCCTTTCTAATTTGTATGCTCCTCACTTCTTTGCCATATATTAATTGTTCACATAGCTATGGGTAGTATATATGTGCATAACTTATAACACCATTTTAAGAAAATCCTAGATAAATTTGTTATTTTGTAAGAATGTAGTTTAGTTTAATTCATTTGGTATATAATTCACCCATTTACTGTATATAATTCAACATTTTTAGTGTATTCACAAATATATGCAACCATCATTTGAAGTTCATTTTTAGACTTTTATCACTTCAAGAAATGTTTATACTCTTTAACTCTTCTCTTTCTTTTATTTTTCATGCCCTAAACAACTATTAATCTACTTTTTGTCTCTTTAGAGGTATCTATTCCATATATTTTATAAAGATAGAATAATCTTTTGTAACTGACCTGTTTACCTTAGCATTCTGTTTTCAAAGTTCATCCATGTTACATCAAGTATCAATGTTACATTCTTTTTATGGATAATGATAATCTTGTATGTGTAAACCATGTTTTTAATTCTTTCATTAGTTGATGGGCAATATGGTTTGTTTTTCTTTTTGGCTACAATGAATAATGCTGATATAAATATTCATGCATATATTTTGGTGTAGATTTACATTTTTATATCTCTTCATTGTATACTAAGGACAGAAATCCTGGGCCATATGGTGACTTTATGTTTAACCTCTCAGGTAATTGCCAGACAATTTTCCAAAGTGACTGCTGCTCAAGTAACTTTTATTTTATTTATTTATTTTATTTTTTTACATTTTTTTATTTTTGTACAATAGTTGATTTTTTATAGTTTTTTTATTTATTTGTGCATACAATTGTGTGTGTGTTTGGGGGGGGGGTGAGAGGATTCACCAGAGACAGAGTGGGAACAGAACAGGCAGATAGACTGAAATACACTGTTGAGGGGAGAAGCAGGGGAGACAGGAGAGGTCTGCTGTGCCATGTGTGTTAGCTCCCTGGCCTGGGATGGAACTAATGTTGCAGTGGCTTCTGATAGCTTCATAGTGCTGCGTCTTAACCCCTTGTGCCACCAGGGAAGCCCAAGAGTTGATTTTTAATCATGCCTTTATACCACACAAAGTTGTCATATCCCTCGGTCTTACGTGTTCCAAAACTCACTTGCTCTCTTTATTACCATTTATTAAGGATTCTCACGGAAGATTTGTTATTTCTAAATGGATCCACACAGAGGAATTTTAGAAAACATAAACTTCGGATTTTGGTGTACTAAGTTCTATCAAATCAGTTCAGTAATATTGAGTAAGCAATCTGATCTCTTGCACCTTAATACAATGTTTGCATGTTTGGGTCTGATGACTGAAATGTAAGTGCTCAGCACTGTGTCCTTCACATCTTATAATCCCCTGACCCATGCTATTTGACCTTAAATATCATTCATCAATTAAACTTAATTTTATATATAAACACACAAATACATAACTAGAAAATACAGTGCTTAAAATGTCTAGTGGTACTATCTATATGGGGGAGTTCAGTCCAACATCCTTATGCTCAGCTGGTCCAAACATAATTCCACCTTTATTTGCCACTATATATATATATATATATATATATATATATATATATATATATATATATTTATCTCTGACCTTTGCTTCTGCCATTTTAGTTCTTGGGCATTTCTCAACCATCTTTTACAAAGCTTGATCAAATGTTTTCTGCCTTATGAAAGCTGCTCTGATAACCTGAGCTTAAGCAACCTTAAACTTTCTTTCCAAAGCACCCATTCATGATTATTTCAGCAAATATAGCTGAGCAGAAAAGTAGCACAGTAGAAAAGGTATTTTTCACACATAAGTGTAAAGTCTTGATTATGCATGTCCTCATTTTGCAAGCTTAGGTTGTTACTCAAACTTTTAAGTCTCAGTTTGCGCATAAAAAATTTAGCTAATAAGATTTATTTAATAATACCCATATGATTTATAGCTAATTTTATACATCAGCTTGACTGGGTAATTGTATGTGCAGATATTTAGTTAATATCATTTCTGAGTGTGTGCATATATCTACATACATATATATATATATACATACATATATATAGATATTATAATGATCTTGACTGATCAGGAAATAGATTTAATTGATATAGATTGATTTAAGCTAGCAATTTAAAATGAGAGAGACCATTTGTTTATGAGGACATTGACAACAGACACATGAAGCAAGGCTAGGTAAAAAGCTCAGTTGTACCAACAACTAAGACCCCTAAAAATATGTGGCTCTTATAATAGACTTATAAAGTAATATAAATATAGAAGCTAATATAATCCAAAGAGTTACAGATATACCACCATGAAGGGAGGAGCCATTTTCCTCACCCCCTTGTTCATGCAGCTGCCTTTTATTACATGGCCCAGTACTCCATGAACTGGATTTTATGGTGGAGGTGAGGGAGCTGCTGGAAACCAGGGGGTTCCCAGGGTTGAGCAGGTGGATCAATATAACAAGGAAGGCAAAAGGTCCAATTCTTTTGTTTCTTTAGCCAGACTTGCACCCTGGTACCACTTGTTAGCAGGATAGATGGAATTTGATCACATATTGGCCAATTAGTGTGTGCACATGAGCTTGCGAGCTCTCTCTCTCTCTCTCTCTTTCTCTCTCTCCCCCCTCCCTTCCTCCCTCCTCTCTTCTCCCCTTGCCTTTATAAGTAAACAATTTTGCTTAAATTTCTCTCTGCAAGTCTGTTTGTGGGTCTTGTCACATAGGTGAAGACTCATACCCAGGTTACTCTGCTTCACTGGGAGGCGCCCTGTAACAAAACTGAGATACTGTTATACCCCATGCCCATGAATGTCTGTGAAGAATTCTCCAGATTTTGGTCACAGACCTAACAGGATGTTTTGCCTGAAGGAGCAGAGCAATCCCTCCTTATAAGCTGATGCTGCAGAGAGAACTCCAGATAGAATGCCACCACTCAAGGTTTTGGTCTTCGGAACTTCACCTCAGTGGTTTATATTCCTCCGTTCACTGACAATTAAATTGTATGCTTTTATTATTATAAAATAGATTTCCCCCAATAAAATCATATTGTAATTATATGTGATTTGCTTGAGTCTGAAACTTCTGCCCCCAGATAGGAGTTAGCATGCTGAGGTTGGAACTTCCTATCACAGGTGTGTTTGTGAAGCTGTTTCTAGGTAAGATTGACATTTGAATCAGTAGACTAAGAAAATAGATTGTCTTCCTGGTGTGCACCAGCATCATCTAATCTGTTGAGATCTGAATAAAGCAAAAGGCAGAAGGGATAATTCATCCTTTCTCTGTCTGACAGTGTAGGTCTTTCTTCTCTTGCCCTTGGATAGAAAATCAGATCAGCAGCAAACTGAAACTTGGGATTTTGTACTCAGGTTGAATTATACCTCTGGTTTTCTTGAATCTCTAGTTTGCAGATGGCAAGTCATGGACTAGTTAGTGGACATAATCACATGAACTAATTTGCCATAATGAATCTTTTTTCATATCATATAGAAATGTATATTCACAAGATGTATATTTATATAAATATAAATTATATATATACTGGTACCAAGGTTGGTACTAGAGAAACAAAATGTTGGGGATTAGTTTTCTGAAAGAGTTACAGGTTTCTGGAAGGGCAGGACAGTATATTACAGTTATTATGATGTCAATTATAACAAATTTCCAATGCACCACTCTGTTGGGAGAAGTTAATAATAGTGAATTCTGTGATGGTGTGAGGCAGATGAATATGGGAATTCTGCCATTTTATCTCAGTTTTTCTTTTTTTTTTTAAAGTCCAGGGTCTTCTACCTCAGTGAGATGTATAGGGTTCCAGTGTTATGGGATTTGTCCTTCTAAGGTAGGATGAATTGCTGCATCTAGTCCTTTCTACAACCAAATCAGAGGCACTGTAGTCAGTTAGTCTCTTTAGGTTTTAGAGGCAAACTATTTCCAGCTGGGTTTATTACTCTCACCCATTTACCAACTGACTCAGGAAAACTGCTAGTTTTGACGGGGACTCTACCAGGTAAAGACCCTACCAACAGTTGGGCTTGCTGGAAGGAAGGAAATTCAGACTGGATAGTGACTGTAGGTAGTTATAAGTATTAATTAGGGGGCTTCAGAGCTATCACCATGAAGGCACGAGTTCAATCCCCGGCCAAGGAGCTAATCCACATACTGCTGCTGTCTTCTGCTGCTCCCTTTAATGGAGCATTTCAGTAGACCCGCCTGTTCTGCTCCCCACTCTTCTCTGGTGAATCCTATCACAACCCCCTCTCCCCCGCAACTCTGACCTGTGCCCCAGTTCTATGCAAAAAATAAATAAATAAAATCTTAAAAAAATATGTATTAACTATGCCCACATGACTACAGAAATAAGGACGGTAATTGTCATGAGTATATTGTCCTTGTTTTGTTTTAAATATGTGTCACTATAGACTTTTTATATCCCCCATCAAATTCAAATTTTGAGATATCACCCCCAAATGTGATATTATTTTGAGGTGGTGTTTTGGGGGAAATGATTAGATCATGAGTAAAGTGTGCCTGTAAATATCATCCATGCCCTTATAAAAGAAACCCCAGAAAACTATTGCTCTCTAGCCATCAAAAAGACTGCCATCCATGAAAAAAGTAGCAAGGTCCTACCAGATACCATATCTGCCAAGGAACTTAATCTTGGTTTTCTGTCTCCAGAATATTTTTTTTTGAAGATTTATTTATTTGTGCATACAAGAACTGGGTTACAGGTCAGAGGTGCGGGGGTGAGAGGATTCACCAGAGACAGAGTGGGTAACAGAACAGGCAGAGTGACTGAAATACACTGCTGAGGGGAGCAGCGGGTGAGCCAGGAGAGGTCTGCTGCGCCATATGCTTAGTTCCCTGGCTGGCAGGGGATTGAACGCATGCTTCAGAGGATGTGGATAGCTTCACAGTGCTGTTTTTAACCACTTGAGCCACCAGGGAGGCCCCTGTCTCCAGAACTTCGAGGAAATAAATTTTGTTGTGTATAACTCCTCAGTCTACAGTATTCTGTTATAACAAGTAACAAGTAATCCAAATGCACTCACATGTGTATTTGTGTGTGTGTGTGTATTATTGATCCTGCCACTCTGGAGAATTCTAATACAACTCTGTGGTTTTTATAATATTTAATGAGATTCTATATAAAAACAACCTATCATATAGTGCCCAGCACAATGAAATCAGCTATTGATGGTTATTATTTTTATTATTTATCATTATCTCTATTATTATAGTTATTATTATTAATGTCATGTGGCCTACTAGTTGCTGTGGGAAAACAAAAATTGTCAAGGCAAGACCATTGTTCAACAGGAATTTATAGATTTAGGGAAGAGTAAAATATAAGTAAAATTTCATAAATACACTGGTAACTAGAAGACATTTGGCCCAATGCCTGAATTATATCACTTTAGTAAAATATATGTTAAATAAAGTTGGCTAATGAATGAATTTATAACCAACTAAATGTCTAATACTTGATTACACATACAAAAAAAGCAACATATCCACCTCCTGTGGTTTATCTTCAAGCCAGGGCACAATTTTCTTTGTCATGGTACCTGAGTAAAAGCAACTAACTCTCACCTTTTGCCCAAAGGGATTTATTCTACAGTGATTATTTTTCATTCAAGTAAGACACTTCTATGTGTGAAAAGGATCATTAATAATTACTTTGGACAACAGCTGGCAACTAAGATGGTCTTTGGCAAATAGGCACATATGTCATAGTGAAATGTCTTATCTGTCTTTATGCTTTTAACCCTGCTTTAGAAAATGATGTGTTGTCCTCATGCCAAATCATTTCCATTACTTCTGATCCATCACTTCTAAGTTTTCAGCTCATACCCAGAATGGAAGGATACAAAATACACAAATTAAGATAAAACTAAAGAAAACAGAGAATTATCTATCTGATCACAAGCAAAATGAAAATTGCATTAAATGTGCAGATTCATTTTAATGAATGTGTAGATTTTAAATGTGCAGATTTCATTTTAAGCCCTGTAAATTTGTAGGTCAGTTTTAAGAAGCACTAGAATGAGAAATCATCAGCCTGATAAATAATAAAATGAAAAAATAGATACTATTAGTGTTTTTTTTCTTGAGTCACTGCTATTAAGCACTTGGACAATGTGGTATTAGACAAGAGAGGAAAGGACTGACTATATTTACAGTTCTAGCAAAGAGCTGTCTGCTCAGTCCATCCATTTTATTGCATGGACATGCCTAGTGGAGGTGAAGTAAATGATATCTGTAGGTAATTCATTAGTATAAATGTTTTAGAAATCATTGATTTGTGCACAAATGGAGTTTCTGATCAGGCAAGGATAAGGACCCTCTAACTTCCAGGAACATTTGTGTTCTCAAATATTTTCTGTACCTGAAAGAAATACAAAGATGTGTGTACGTGCCTGCCTTAGGAAAATAACTACTTAGAAACTTCACATTTTTGTTAGTCTTTTTTCCCCTGGGAATCAAATAGAAGTATGTTGTAAATTTATATAATGAAACACCCCCAAACTCACATTTTTTTTTTCCTGACTAAATGAGAGTATTCATTTTTCTGGAGCATATGGAATAAATTAACAAAAAACATAAAATAAACCCTTCAGATTTCAATTGCATGAAAAGAATCCAACCTAAATTTTCCTATCTTTTTTTTTTTTTTTGAGAACAAATATCCTAGGAGGGGAACTTAGTATGGGAATAAAAAATTTCTTCTGAAATCTTAGCTAGAGGCTATCCACTGTAAAAGACAACATGCTACTTTTCTCCTCTATATTTACACTCTCTTAAAAGTACAAACTAGAATTTTAGAGTAACAGAAATTATTATTTTTTTTTTAATCTTACAGTATTCCCTTTCCAGAATATCTGGAGAAACAAAAGAAGTCTACTTATTTAGTCTAATAGTAGAAAGAAAACAGTCCTAAAAATGGCCTAGTAGAATTACATTGATAATCAAATGACCATTTTCCTCTGTGTCTTTCTTTTTGATGAATATAATCACATTAATTGTTTGTCTTCCCTAGATGGCGACAGAATATGGCTTTTCTGTCTTGTCTGAGGCATGCCCTTTGAATAATCTTTCAGATTATGAGGCCACAATTCTATATCCACCTGTAATGGCATGTGAACCACTGGCTAAATTAGTTTTTCAGGCATATACTAGATTTGAAGCTTCTCATCAACGTCATCAGCATCAGCATCATCCCATCTTATTCTAGACAGCACTGTGACTAACTACACTTCCTTTTCTTCAGGGTTATGGCAGAGCTGGGCATCTGACAGGATTTAGCCACCTCTGTGCCTCAGAGAAGGGTACTGTCCCCAGCAATCACCAGGGCATGTGAACTTATCTTACTCAACATGCAATTTTTCAAGTATATTGGGAAAAATTCTTGACCACCACAACGGTTGGTCAGATGATTCAAATGTACTAGATAACTTAATAACCTTTTGTCTCAGACATTTTCATTATATTCTGTGCAATTTGCATTTGCAGAAATCTGTCACAGATTGAAAATTTATATATTTCAATCTTACAAAAGTCCACAGGGAACAGGAAAATTTATACATTTTATGATAGTTTAAAAGTGAAATGGTTCACATTCCAGAATGTTAGTTTGGCATACACTTACACATTGAGATTCATGATAAAAATTGGACTTTTCCTGTTGCTTATGCATATTTGCTGGAATACGATTCCAGCAACAAGAAGTGACAAACCATTTCTCTTCACATACACTAAAAACACAAATTCAAAAGTGAAGATTTGCATGGAGGTAGCCAAAAAACACTCTGCAATCCTTAATTTTAACTTATTTTCTGGTTTTATATGAAAAGAACAAAGTTGTTTGGAAGAAAAATATTTTAAAAGAACCCTGTCAGCTTCATAGTGTGTCTGCATTTCCATACATTTCCAGTCGGGGTGTTTGTGTGTGTGTGTGTGTGTGTGTGCTGATAAGGGGAATACCAACTGGAAACTAGCTTGAACTATGTATTTGGCTTTGTGAAAGGACATCACAGCCCATGGGTGGATAATTGTTGAGACACAAAACTCATTGACTAGGACAATTTTCAGCTTTAGAAATGCCAAACAAAAGAAGACATATGAAAGGCCCAATACTTGGGGAGCGGTGTGCAGTAAAGATGCATAGAATTAAGTGAGCATAGTGAGTACTTCAGAAGGCAGTCAGGCTTCAGATGTGGTGGATTGAGGTGTGTCCAACATAAAGAAAACTGGTGGATTGAGGTGTGTCCAACATAAAGAAGCTTATAAATTTAAGAATTTTAATGGGAACTTATAGTGGTCAACCTGCATTACACAGGGCCTCCCCGGTGGCGCAGCGGTTTAGCGCTGGGTTGCGAAACTGCCCTCAGCCTCTGCAGCACCAGTTCGATCCCCGGCTGCTCCCGGGCCACTGGAGGAGGGTCCCACATGTGGCGCACACCTCTCCTGCCACCCGCTGCTCCCCTCAGCAGTGTACTTCGGTCCTTCTGCCTGCTCTGCTCCCGGCTCTGGCTCTGGTGAATTCTCTCACCCTCCCGCGCTTCTGACTGTACCCAGTGCTTGTATAAATAAATAAATAAATCTTAAAAAAAAAAAACCTGCATTACACAAATACATAAGTTAAAATTATATAGGACTAAATTAAATTTAACTAATTTAAATCATGAGAATGAATAAAGAAAAATCCAGTGATCTACCTCAATAATTTTAAAAGACCACACATAAGGATTTATTGATTGGAATATGTCACTTTTCCTTTATCTATTATCATGCATACGCTACAAGAATATAAAGTGTTTTAAGGAAAATTGTATGTACAAATGTGTTTATACCTCACAATGTTTTTTTAAAAATTTATTTATTTATGCACACAAGAACTGGGGTGTAGGCTAGAGGTGTGGGGGTGAGAAGATTCACCAGAGACAGAGTGGGGAGCAGAACTACTCCCCTACTGAAAAAACTGCTGAGGGGAGCAGCGGGTGAGACAGAAAAGGTCTGCTGCACCATGTGGGTCAGCTCCCTGGCCAGGGATTGCACTCATGCTGCAGTGCCAGCATACAGCTCCATAGTACTGAGACTTAACCCCTTGTGCCACCAGGGAGGTAATGTTTAAGAAAACATTACTAATTCTCAATTAGTTCTTCTTGTCTTTGCATAGTATACTTAAATAGCATGCATTACAGGAAGATTTTCCCATGTCATCACATTTTTTTAAAGATTTATTTTTATTTATTTGTGCATATAAGAACTGGGGTGTAGGCCAGAGGTTTGAGGGGGGTGTGGGAGGGGAGTTGTGAGAGGATTCACCAGAGACAGAGTGGGGAGCAGAACAGGCAGATCTACTGAAATACACTGTTAAGGGGAGCAGTGGGTGAGACAGGAGGGTCTGCTGCACCATGTGGGTTAGCTCCCAGGCCAGGAATCAAACTCATGCTGCTGTGGCTGTGGATAGCTTCATAGTGCTGCGACTTAACCCACTGTGCCACCAGGGAGGCCCCCATCCTATGTTATCACGTTTTAATAGATATTACAAAATAGATAATTTACATTGCAAGAAAATGATTTGGTTTACCCTCCATAATGCTTTATGCCTAATTGTGTGTGTTTGCAATGTTACATGCGTACATGTATGTATGTGTGTGCATATATTAACACTTTATTATTCCTGAAGAGTGACAGTTTCTCTGCATACTGATCCACAAAATAATTATTTTGTTTTTTTTAACTTGATAATCAAACAAGTTTTAATATTTTAACATATAAAAGGAGTGCAATGCTTTTTATCCTTGTCACTATTGAGTTGATATCACAAAATGAGCTACTGGATGCAGTGTCTGGTGTAGAATACTTCTATTATTAGGAGGAAAGAAAGGACCATAACAATGCCCTATAAATCAAAGTCAGATATAAAAAAGTAGAGCCTTAGTTTCATTCTAACCCAGTAATCACAGGAGACAAACCATAATGTACAAGCAATTCTTGTTGTTTGCAGTTGTTATGGTATTGTGGGCTCACCGAACACTCAATGTGTGAAAACTGAACCCTGGATCTTAGGGGAAATATATAGTTTTCTATAAGCTTTTGATGACAATTTTGTCAGTCTTTCAACACTTCGACGTGCTTTATATTTTTTGTCTCTTTAAAGATATCTCTTTTAATATATGTTGTTGATTCATTAAGATGGAACTCATGATGATACTATAACTCAGGCCTGACTGAGCTTATCTAACACAAGTATTTGCCTTTATGGCACATTCTAGCCTTCTTGCACTTAGGAACACAAGACAACACTTCAGCATTACCCCAGGAGACATTTTAAATGGCAAAATCACCAGCAAAAACTATCACAATTAGAAAAAATGTAGCAATAAGTAAACAGTGACAAAAACACTTGTTTATGGTATGATAGCAGAAGCAAGAAGTCACAGCAAAAAAAAAAAAAACAACAACAACAAAAAGAAAGAAAGGCAAAGCTTTGCTATGTCCATCCTCAACTGGGAACTTCCCTGTTAAGCTACTGAAATAATTCACCATTCTGTGCTTGTCTGTAAGTAACCGGAAAAGTGTCATCCATGAGTGTTGCTTTGGGGTTACAAATAAATTTAATATGCAGATAAGTTTTTAAATATTAAATCTGCATATAACAATAGTCAACCAAATTTTTTAAATGCAAATTCTCTAGTTAATAGAAAAATCTAGACTAATCGCATTTTGTTTAATGCTAAATGTGCAGTGCAGAGCTTGCAAACACTGGATGAAAAGCCATCTTTAATGGATATGAAAAAATTTCATCTGATTCTAGGATGGGTAATGTCACTGATTGTAGAACTGTAGACTTAAACCATATTTTGATAGAACCAAGCTTAATGCATAATTTGAAGTCATATTTAAACAATACTATGCCGGACCTCCCCGGTGGCGCAGCAGTTGAGCGCTGGGTTGCGAAGCTGCCCGCGGCCTCTGCAGCGCCGGTTCGATCCCTGGCTGCTCCCCGGCCACCAGAGGAGGGTCCCACATGGCGTGCAGAACTCTCCTGCCGCCCGCTGCTCCCCTCAGCAGTGTACTTCGGTCCTTCTGCCTGCTCTGCTCCCCGCTCTGGCTCTGGTGAATTCTCTCACCCTCCCGCGCTTCTGACTGTACCCAGTGCATGTATAAACAAAACAAACAAACAAGCCAGCAAACAAATAAATAAAGCATGCCTCTATTTAAAAAAAAAAAAAAAGAAAAAGAAAAAAAAAATAAACAATACTATGCCAATAAAAATTACAAAAAAAAATTGTCTGAAACTAAGCCTAGCAAATGAAATCCTTCAAGATTTAGAGTAAGACATTTACTTCATGTTATCTATTATTGTTGTTTTTTCATTCAGAAATAAGTAGCTTTTGATGTCTATGGTTTACTTAGTCAATTACAAATGCATCAAATAAAATAATAGACATTGAAAGAGGACTATCTGGCCACATTGAATCTGCAGGCTCACTATATGAAGGGATCATTAAACCTGAAAATGCTCCAAAGAGTTGTTCCTAGTTTTGTTTGCTGCTTGTTTACTTGTATTCAATAACACATGACTATGGAATGTATTTTAGAGATTGCTCAAATTTATTCTTTTAATACAACAGATGAAATATGAAAATAACATTTCCGTGTGCCAGATTACCCTCTGATATCTAGACTTAAAATATATCCTATGGAGAATAAAAAGGAAGAAAATTAAGGCCATTATCTTCTCTCCATTACTTTCTTTGACTATACATATAATATCAACAGGCATTTCAGCCCACTTACCCACAGTAAAGTACATTGATGACCATTCAAAAGTACAACTGAATCCACAACTTGAAAATTAGCCTAATGATCCCACCACCTGTCCAACTGTTAGTGACACTAAATGAACCTTAATAAGCAGCTAGAAAATTCAATTGCAGGAATTCCGTGCCACTGCATAATCTGTATTAAATCCCCCATGAAGATGAACTAACTAAGCTGTGCAATTCAATTTGGCCAAATATTTATTACATGTCTACTTTTTGTCATATACTGAGTTAGACACTAAAAGAGATTCAAAGCTGATTAAGTTGTGTCCTCAAGAAAGTCATTTTTTGGAGATTAGTACTATCTATATTATATCTACATCTGTATCTATGTCCATGTCTGCTTATCTATCTATCTATCTTTTTTAAAGATTTATTTATGATATAAGAAATGGGGTACAGGCCAGAGGTGCAGAGGGTGAAAGGATTCACCAGAGACAGAGTGGGGAGCAGAACAGGAGTATCTAATGAAATACACTTGTTGAGAGTTTCAGTGGGCTATATAGGACAGGTCTGCTGAGCCGTGTGGATTAGCTCCCTGGCTGATTAGCTCATGCTGCAGTGGCTGAGGATAGCTTCATAGTGCTGAGGCTTAACCCCTGCACCACCAGGGAGGCCCCTTTCCATCCATCCATCCATCCATCCATCCATCCATCCATCCATCCATCCATGTTCATCTGACACCAGAATGCAGGGCACTACAAGATAATTGAAACAAAAAACTTACATACAAATCATACCAATTCTAAAAGGAAGCAACATGCAATTGTACGAATCAAGAAATGGTTCATGGGGCAAAGTTAAGTGCAGTGACCCTTGAGTAGTTGGAGTAATCTCTTAGAGGGAAGTCAGGAAAAAGGGAGGTCAGCGAGGGACAGAGGATTGACATTGTATATGCAAGTATATAACATGGGGGTTTTTAGAGCTAGATTGAGTTTTATGGGAGACAGGGACATGCGTTCAGATATATGTGTATTGGGTGTGTATCAAGATTTGTCAAAGATTTATAATGCCAAAATGAAAAATGCAAACTTAAGTCAGAAAAATAAGACCCTTTGAATAGGAAAATAATATAATGGACAAGAGTTATGTCTTAAAATTATTAATCATAGATGAAGTTACTGGCAAGTTTAGAAATGAAAGACATATAAAGAATTAAGGAGACCAGCTTTTAGTATCTTAGTGGATACCATGTGCTTCATATGTATTTCCCCCATTGGACACTCCTAATAACCCTTTTAAAAGTTGCAGTAACTATTCCCACTTGGTAAAGGCTTAAAGATTTTAAGCAAAATGCTTTTAGTCACAAATCTAGTAAATGCTGAGCTAAATACAATCTTTAATCTGTTTGGCTAAAGGGTATAAAAATACCAATGTTAGTTGAAAAACTGAATAAATGAATGAATAAAGAAATATTATGTGAGTGACTACAATTCCTGACCCCAAGGAAATTTGTAATGAATTCATCTTACAAATGCTTTCCCTATATATATATATGCATATATATATATATGTATATATATATGGAACTGTAGGAGAATTTTCCAACAAAGTAAATTGTTTATAAGATATCAGAACATTTTGGGCCTCCCTGGTGGTGCAAGGGGTTAAGTCGCAACCTATGAAGCTATCCGCAGCCACTGCAGCACGAGTTCGATCCCTGGCCAGGGACCTGCCCACATGGCACAGCAGACCTCTCTTGTCTCGCCTGCTGCTCCCCTCAGCAGTGTATTTCAGTCCATCTGCCTGTTCTGTTCCCCACTCTCTCTGGTGACTCCTCTCACCCCCTCACAACTCTGGCCTGTACCCCAGTTCTTATATGCATAAATAAATAAATCTTAAAAAAAGATATCAGAACATTTCATGGGTTTAGATATAGTTAAGGATTTCATACAATTACTTGCAAAAACTGTGCATCTTGTTTTTACCTTTATATATGAGTGATCTCTGAGAAATTCTCACATTTGGCTGGCTTTGATCTTTCAAGGAGTAAGAGCTCTAGAGAAGGACAGTTTGGATTCTTAAATTGGGCTTCACTTCAGTACATACAACTCAACAAGTCTGGGACACATGATCCAAACAAAATTGTAATGAACACTCAAGTGGAACCAAAAAACCTACCAAAAATACAATGAGCACCAGTGATAAAATTAATATTTCATTGAAAATCACCCCCCAAAATGCCTAAAAGCTACACTTTGGGAAATGATACAAACTATTCATTAAGAGCACAGAGGCTGTAGCTAGACTGTCTTGGATTATATATCTGTGTGACCTTGGGAAGTCACTTACATAGTGAATGTTATCTGTGGAACGGGGATTATAAGAGTATCCCTTCACACTGCCCATGAGTTGTAAATAAGTGAATATAGAATACTTAATACAGTGACAAGCACTTAGTAAGTTCTGTCCAAATCTTTATAATTTCTTATTATCAGCTTTAAGCCAACTGGAATATCCGGGGCCTTAATACTTAAATAATAGTGATAATCACATTTACATCCAAGTTGGAAAGGTAGGATGGGGATAGTGTTTTCAGAGACACTCCTTCAGTTCTTATTTCAGCTAGCATGTGTACAAACCAGCATCTGATGCAAAGACAGCTTTATCCAGAAACTAATTCCTCCCAAAGAAGGCCTCATCAAGTAGATAAGCTACATTTTATGGCTTCTCTTAGATACTAAATCATTTGTTCCTCATAGGAACCTGAACCTGAACCTGGCAATGCAGAACTCACAGTGGATCCCTTGACAGACTGACTGCTAGCACAGGGCCCTCCTGCTCTTCTTCAGACTAATCTCCACCAAAACAAAATTATATGTCTTCTGGTTAAGTCCTTGTTCTCAGATTTTTTTTTTTTCTCCATAATCACCAGGCTAGAATTGCAATGTCCTTTAACAATCTGGGGATTTGGGAGAAACTTACTATAAAGGCTATATTAACTCCTGCCCAGGCCTTTGTGGACTTTGTGAACAAAACTTTAATCTTTAAAATAATATTATATGAAAACTTTTAATATGTTGATTCACAGGTGAAGGAAGGACCCACCTATTAAAAGGAGATATAAACTTTAGTTTTTACTACAAATATTTTAGAGTATGCATGATTTGAGAATATATAAGATAGATCTTCATAGTAATTGTAATTTACCAACAATTAGGGAAAAACTAGCTAGATTTTACTTAAGATTTATTACATACCAGACTTGGGTAAAATGTTTATTATTATTTTGTTTCCTCTGAACAACCACCTATAGACAAAGGCCTATTTTATCTTCCTTTCACAGAAGAAAAAAATGAAATGTGTAAAGATTAAGAAACTCAACTGCTAAATTGTTTCAATAGTTAATTTGTGACAGAGCCAACATTTAAACTAGACTGGCTCCCAGGTCACCTAAACAAGTATGTGATTTTGTTTCAAGAGCTTAGATAAACGGAATAATTAAAAATGTCTTCAATAGACACACACAGAGAGAGAGAGAGAGAGAGAGAGAGAGAGAGAGAGGGAGAGAAAGAGAGAGAGAGAGAGAGATTATTGTGGGCTTAGTCTAGATATTACCATAACTAGAATGATGGAGCATTGGGGTTGATATATATATATATATATATATATATATATATATTCTTATTTTAGATTAACAAGGATATTAAAAAACTAAAAGTTTCGAAAATAATAAGTTAGCATTTGAGTCTGACAACATATATGGCACACTGAGACTTAGAGAGTTTAGGGAACAACCACCCAATGTGATATCTAATTGGGATTCAATCCTGTGCTTATTTATGATGATGGATAATATCATTTAAAATATGCAATTGAAGTATTGCTTTCAAAGCAAGTAACTCAGCCAAGAAAGTATCTAACCTTCCCGCTTCATGAAAAAGTGGTGTCAGTTGGAAGACAAAAATTCTTTAAGGGTAGCTTCAATAATGAAATAGTTGTGCTTTTTTTTTTTAAGACCATTTTATTTTTATCATGTGGAAATTCTCAGGTATTGTTTATTATTGAGTCCACCTAAGGTAGCATTTGTAAATGAGGGACTTAATTAGCATTGGATGCTTTCTGTCTTTTATTTTTATATATTTTTTATGTTTTTAATTTTATTTTTATATTCCCCATACAATTGCAACCCCCTTATTTTGACCCCAATCCCTCCTTTCCCTGCCCCCCACCCCCCATAGTGTGTCTCTATAAGAAAGAAAAAATCAAAATCAACAAACAACTATGAACCAGAGACACACTGATTTTATATATTTTTAAAAAGAAAAAAAAAACATAAAAACTTTATGTCTGTTTCTCTCACTATTTTTCTATGAATTATAGTAAGGATTTATATCCGAAAAGCTGTAATACCTAAACCAGCTTTGTTCAGAATGCTCATGTATATACTATCCTGTATACATTAAAAAACTGGAGTAAATGTGTCACATTACTACACAAACCCCATCAGTGTTGATGGGTTTCTGTCAGGGAAAAAAGAGGAGGGAACCCAGGTTAGAGACTGACTGCAAATCAAAATAAGAATAAAAGAAAAAAAGGCAAGAATGTTGCTTCTGGGAAATTAGTGGAGATTTCTCTTGTGCTTGTCAAATAGACTTTTCCCCTTTCTTTTTCTGGTTTGGAAGTTGTAGGCAGTTTTGTTAGAGCACACCATGCTGTGATTGAAAGATTGACCTGTCCTTCATTCAGATAATAACTGCCTTTGGTTTCCTGCCTACAAACAGCAGCAAGCACACTTTAGAGCCTGACCCCAGCACTTGACTCCATGTTTCGTTGATTTATTTTTGCCCAGAACAGCAGGATTTTTTTTGTTGTTGTTATCCCTAATCCCACATCTCAAATAAGATATAATAAAGTGAAATGATTTTAACTTCTAAATTTTAAGCCTTATTGGACATAGAGCATGATGATCAAATTATATGCATACTTATATAAACTATAAGTATAAAAGTATATAAAACTTTTTGAATTTTTCCCCCTAAATTAACAGTTCATCTAAATTTCTACTGGGCATGAAAAATAATCTTGCCCTACCAGATATCACATATCACAATGGATCCTGACAGTCTGGTTTTCTTGAGTTTCAACTTGGCAGTCATTTTCAAAGGGTAACTCTTGGTCTACAATTAACCTTACTCTTGTTCATGCTAGAACACCTAACACAAATAACAGACATGACATGGATAAACTGAAAAAAATCAAGTTCTGAAATCTTGGTGGAAAACCTTACCTACGTATTGAGAATCATAGATTTGGCAATGTATACATCAATATAACCTTTCTCTTTATGACAGTTCAAATGGTTGATAAAATGTCAATATCACCCATATATGTATCAGTTTATTTCTGGACTCTTAATTCTATTGCATTGATTTATATGACTATCCTTATGGAAGCATCACATTGTTTTGATTACAGTGGTTTATCAGTAATTTCTAAAATTTCTGAGTCCTCCCCTCCAACTTTGATTTTCTTTTTTCAAGTTTCTCTTGCCGGTTCTGTGTCCCTTTCTTTTAGATGTAGATTTCATGATCAACTTGTTAGTATTTACATAAAAGCCAAATGATATTTGATAGTAACTGCCTTGTATATTTTTCATTGCATAGGTTGCTAGATAATATTTGCAAGTTTTTAAACTTGTATTATTTTTTATTGAGGTAATGGTGTTTTACAACACTGTTTATGATTTAGGGGTATAGGTCCTCACCAGTTCACATATATGCTACCAACCCAAGTTCATCAACAAAGCACCCACAATCCTCCACCATAGTTCATTATACCCTATTATCCACCCTTCACGTCTAGTAGCTTCAAATCTGTCGTCAGATGTCTATGGTTTATTTTGGTTTGATTATGATTATTCCTTTGTTTTGTTTCTTTATATTCCACATGAGTGAAATCATCTTATATGTGTCTTTCTCTTTCTGACTTATTCTATCTTTGTTGTCTTAAACGGTAACATTTTAGGGCCTCCCCTAGTGGCGCAGGTGGTTGAGCGCAGTGAAGCTGTCCGCAGCCTGCAGCACCGGTTCAATTCCCGCTGGCTGGCGAGGGTCCCACATGGCGCGGCAGACCTCTCCTGTCACGCCCGCTGCTCCCCTCAGCAGTGTATTTCCTCAGTCTGCCTGTTCTGTTCCCCGCTCTGTCTCTGGTGAATCCCCTTACCCTCCTGCGCATCTGGCCTGTACCCAGGTTCTTGCAAAAATAAATTAAAAAAAAGGTAACATTTTATCTTTTTATAGTTGAGTGGTATTCCATAGTATATAGCTCACATCTTTTTATCTTTTCATATGTTTTCAAGCATTTAGGTTGTTCCCATAACCTATTTTAAATAATGCTATAATGAAAATAGGAGATACAATGTCCTTTCAAATTTGTGTTTTTGATGATTATTCAGGTAGATCACGAAGAGTGGAGTTGCTGGATAATATGGTAGATCTAATTTTAATAATTTAAGGAACCCCCCATATTATTTTCCATAGTGATAGAACAGTGTAAATTTCCACCAGCAGTTTTTAAGGGTTGTTTTTATTTCACACCAACACTAGTTTTTTTTAGTCTTTGTGATATGGGCCATTCTCATGAATATGATGTGATATCACACTGTGGTTTTGATATGCATTTTGCTGATGACAAGAATATACTGTCCTGATAATAAGCATTCTTCATATATCTAATTCTTCTTTGGAGAAATGTCTATTTGGATCTTCTGTTATTTTGGGTTATTTGTTTTCCTGTTATTGAATTGCATCAGTTCTTTGTAGATGTTGAATATTAGTCCCTTGTCTGATATATGATGTGCAAATATATTCTCCCATTCAATAGGCAGTCTTTTTATTTAATTTTTTTTTTCACTGTGCAAAAGCTTTGTGGTTTGATGTAGTCTAATTTGTTTATTTTTGCTTTTGTTTGCCTTACCCTTGCAACCAAGTCTCCAGTGAAATAACAGAAACGATTGTTGTGGAGTGTTTTGCCTACTTTTTTCCAACATATTTTATGGATTTCAGGTCTTACGTTAATGTCTTTAATCCATTTTTAATCCATTTTTTTAATATTTTTTTAAGATTTATTTTATTTATACAAGGGCTGGGGTTCAGGACAGAAGCGCGGTAGGGCGAGATGATTCACCAGAGACAGAGCAGGGAACAGAACAGGCAGACGGACTGAAGACACTGCTGCGGGGAGCAGCGGGCGAGGCAGGTGAGGTCTGCTGTGCCATGTGGGAATATCCCTGGCTGGCCGGGAATTGAACTACAGAGGCTTCGGACAGCTTCACCATCACTGCATTCAACCCGCTGAGCCACCCGGGAGGCCCTTTAATCCATTTTCATTTAAACTTTGTGTATGGTATGAGATAGTGCTCTCATTTCATTCTTTTATATGACTGTCCAGTTTTCCCAGCCCCTTTTGTTGAAAGAGTTTCCTTTCTCCATTGTGTACTCTTGGCTCCTTTTTTGTAATTTTTCTTTGTTAGTATAGGTTTATTTCTTGGTTTTCAATTCTCTTCAGTTGGTCTGTGTGTAGACTGATATTCCAATACTATACTGTTTTCATTGTTGTAGATTTGTAGATTTGTAGTATAGTTTGAAGTCTAGAAGTGTGATATCATATCTGTAATTTTTAAAAGTACAGTTTTAGGGGCTTTGTGGTGGTGTAGGGGTTAAAGTCTCAACTCTACCAAGGTATCACCATCCACTGCAGCATGAATTTGATCCCTGGCCAGGGAGCTAATTCACATGGCCCAGTATACTTCTCCTGTCTCACCCTCTGCTCCCCTCAGCAGTGTATTTCAGTCAGTCCATCTGTTCTGCTCCCCACTCTGTCTCTGGTGAATCCCCTCACCCCGTGCTCCTCTGGCCTACATCCCAGTTCTTCTATGATAAATAAATAAAAATAAATCTTAAAAAAAGGTATCGTTTTACAGTTATGTCTGTGAGGTATATTGAATCTGCAGCATGATTTTTATTCTGTCAGGTTTTGCATACTCATGAGGGCCACATAAAACCAACTGGGATGTATCCAGCTTCTTTTACTTACTGACCAGGGCAGTTTTCTAAACTTCTTGATGCCCGAATTATATTTCAATCTTTACTAATATTGTAGGGGTCTTTCTCAAGTACAGATCTCATCCTGCTTCTCCAGTACTTTCTTGTTTAAAATCCTTTATAGCAATCAATATGTCTCATGTGATAAAGTTAAATTGCCTCAGCATGCCTTAAAATATCCTTTCTCTTTTCACTTTACTCTCATTCTGCAATTATACCATTATGGTCTCAGGTTCCTGAGTATCCTAAGTCATTTTACAAGACTTGTTTCTGCTGATGGCTTGTCTTTTTAAAGAAAAAAATAATAATAATTGAGGCAAAAACTGGCTTACACTATTGTTGCTATTTTGGAAACACAGGGTGTCTCATCCCTCAGGTATCACCACGAGCGTGCACGGACGCCAAATCACCCATATTTCACCACTGTGTGCCTTTCGCTCTCTGTTCTCACCTCTCCCTCACACCCTGCACCTTCTGGATGCTTTAGTTCTGTAGTTAGCTTTCAAAGGTTAGTTGATTTTTTGTTTTCATTTTCTGTACTGCCATTTTAGAGGAATATTCTCATTCCTCCCGCGTACTAATTTCAATGGAACAATCCTGCCTGCATTCCAAGTTTCAACAGAGACATCATTTTCCTGATCATTTCCTTTGAACTACATGAAGTCAATCATTTTGCCATATGTTTACATACCATACCAAATACTGATAGTTAACAGAGGACTTATCGCTTCTCTGTTTATTTATCTATTCTTACTAGTTGTAAGCATGATGATAAGAGATTTACCATTCAATTTTGCACCCCTGGTCCTTAGTACACTTGGTATGGTGATTTGACTAGAATGATCAATAAATATTTTCTGAATGAACAAATAAGTATAGATTATAGTTTATAATAGAAATATCGCTGTTTAGGTCAGGATGGTTCAAGAAATTTGAATTTCTCTTGATCAGAAGTGGGATACATTTGATGATGTTGCTATTTGCACTTAAAAACTCAGGGTTTTGGGATCCCTACATTTGGATATTATTGGTTATCCTAGTTGAGAGGGGAGTTGAGGGGTGAACTCTACATAGAAGTTTAAAGGTCATCACTGATAATGACAGATATCACTGCTTTGTATATGTCATTAGACTATCCCAAAATGAAGAGAACTAGAATATTCCAAAACGGTTCACCAGAAAAATCACCATCTACCATATTAGTATGATTTCTTAAGGGCATAAAGTGCATTCTATGAATCTGCATATTTTTTAAATGCTACCCATAGCAACTATATAATAAATATTTTTGAAATGAGAGGATAAATGATCTCATATTGATTTTAAACCAAGGTCAAACAGTGATGATTTAAGACAAAAAAAAAAGTATCTTTAAAATTAGCTAGTTCTCGATGACTTCATTTAACTTAAATGTTTATTGACTTACATCAATTTGATTTCCTATTTTCTTAAATCTCAGCAGTTTCAACTGAGGAAGTATTAATTGTATTATCTGAAACATGTACCCTAGTATGTAATAAAAATAATCTTGGGGTTTTGCCAAAACTCTCCCTTGGTTATTATTTCATCTTTAAATAGTTCAACTTGCTATGGTAGAATACTGTCATCTGCAGACATTAATCTTATGGGGGGGGGTGGTTTAATAGTACTGTTTCCTAAGGAAAAGCAATGTATCATATTTTGAAACCACACTAATTATCTTCAGTTTATATGTTTCCCCCCGCCATCGATATTGAACACAAATCTCCCCCTGATCAAACATAACCTTTGTGCAATCAATAGTATTTCTGTAGAAAAAAATTACTGTAACTGAATTGCCACTCTGGATTCCTTCCAATGGTTGTCAGGCTTATATTCTTGACCTCACTGAATGAGTCATGAGTGGGTGGAAACTTATTGTAAGTCATATAACAGATATTTCAAAGTACTAAGTCTAAACATAGATGAGGTATAATTACTATGTTGTGACAAGAATATTCTTGATTAAAATGTTGAGGATTTTAAGTTATTCAGGGAATATGAAAAATACAATAAAAGATGAAGAAAATGGCAAGATTTTTAGTAAATGTTACATATGACTGCCTTACACTAAACTATAGTTATGCAAAGAGGAAAAATATCTAAATGTAGAATGTCTTGTGAGAGTCTTTTTGATATATTATTTTGGTGATTTAAATTTTAAAGGACCTACTTTTTATATAATTTCTGATTCTGCTACCTAACTATTCAGGCCACATACAGAACTAGTGGATACATGAATAATATTATGATTTTTGTCTGTTTACAAGTTTAAAGTATTTTGAGGCAAGTTATAGGTAATTCAGTCCATGAGAAATTTGAATAATGAAAAAATATTTCTTCTTTCCAAGTAGGGTCCTCTTTTCCATTCAATAAAATGAGTCTCCTGCTTTCTTTCTGCTGACTTACACCTTGTTCAGCTTCTATTTAAATGGAAGCTATATGGTATGATATAACACACACAAATTAAAGGAATGTGGTATGATATGACACACACAAATGCTTGAGCACAAAGCCAGACATTAAATTTTCACTCAACATTTCAAAGAACAGATAATATTTTTAAGCAAATTTTGGATATTAAAAAAAAAAAAAACTGTAGTAAATGAGCAGAGGTGCTGGAAGGGATCATGCTCAGTGAAACAAGCAAGAAAGAAAAAAGAAAAATACCCATGGGCTCACTTATATCAGAAATGTAGAGGATCCAAATAAGGAATCAGGGGGAAAAACTAATTATAATAAAGTAAAAATCAAAATCAACAGGCAACTATAAATCAGAGACATACGACAGGGGGGAAAGGGAGTAGGATCAAAACAAGGGTGGGAAGAGCACAAGGAACTATGGTGATGGTTCAGAGGTGAATGGGTGATGGGATTTTTACGGGGACTATAACTAAGATGAAAATGCATACATTGTACAAAAATGATAAATGATGTAAAATATATATAAAATAATCAAATAAGTTAAAAGAACTTTAGTAGTTCAATAATGAGCCTGCTTAAATACTAATCCACACTACACAGAACATAGTTCCCAAATACTCTATAATAAGATTAAAAAAAAAAAACACAACAACTAATAGAATCTATTTTGTATATCCCAATTACCCCAATATACCAGGAAACTCTATGTTAATCAATGACTATATTAAAAATCAAAATAATAAAGAGATTATAAATGTTATACTTGACCATCAAGGAAAAACCTCAATAGGGCAAAACATGTGAGAACATGTAAAGGAAAATTTTACATTATATATCCCATACAAACTTAAACTTTTGGATATATTTATCAAGAAAATGAATAATTAAAAATATGAAAGAAAAACTACATTTTTTCCCAGTGCAACTAGATAGATGTCAGTCAAGAAAAAATAAAATAATAAATAAGAAAAATTGCATAAAAGAAAGGATGAACAAAGGAGGAAAAAATTACAATCAATGAAAGGAAACACTAAAACTAGAGCTAGGTTTTGGGAAAAAAACTATTAACAAATAATAATACACACAAATTTCAAATTAAAATTATCAAGATAAAATATGCAAATGAATAAATATAGAAAAAGGACAAATCCAGAGCTAAAAGATTGATGAAGAATAAAATATTAGTAACTACATACTGAAAGATGTGTCAAAATGGGGCAAAATAACATGTTTGGAATGCATAAAATGGTAATGTTGCAGGAAAATTAGGACATTTATAAAAATCTAAAGAATTGAAATAAAGAATACCTATTTACCTGAAGTAAAATATACAGTATAGTTTAAAGTTGGGAGTGTGGTGCTATCATTCTTTCTCTTTTTTGCTTGGATTGTTTTTGCTGTTTGGAGCTTTTTGTGCTTCCATATGAATTTCTGTTATGGGTATTTTTTTCTTTAAAGAATGCCATTAAAACTTTGATAAGAATTGCATTGAATCTGTATATTGCTTTGGGTAATATGGACATTTTAAAAATGCTAATTATTCTGTCTAGGAACAGGAAATAGCTTTCTATTTATTTATCTTTGCTTTCACTTACCATTTCTTATAGTTTCCATTTTGCAGGTCCTTCACCTCCTTTATTAAGTTTATTCCTAGGTAATTACTTATTATTTGATGGAATTATAAATGTAATTGTTTATTTTATTTCTTCCTTTTCTAGTTCATTGTTTCATTGTTTGCACATAGGAAGGCAACTCATTTATATATATATATATATATATATATATATATATATATATATATATATATATATATTTGTATCCTGGCACTTCCCTGAACTGATTTATTGTTTCATTCTTTTTTTTTTAGATTTATTTATTTATTAAGATTTATTTATTTATTTATTTATTTATTTATTTATTTAAACAATCACTGGGTACAGTCAGAAGCACGGGAGGGTGAGAGAATTCACCAGAGCCAGATCAGGTAGTAGAATAGGCAGAAGGTCCGAAGTACACTGCTGAGGGGAGCAGCGGGCGGCAGGAGAGGCCTGCGCGCCATATGGGACCCTCCTCTGGTGGCCGGGGAGCAGCTGGGGATCGAACCAGCGTTGCAAGAGGCCGCGGGCAGATTCGCAACCCAGCGCTCAATCGCTGCGCCACCGGGGAGGCCCTCATTCAGTTTTTTAGTGGAGTCTTTAAGGGTGTCTATGTATATTATCATGTCATCTGCATATAAAGATAGTTTTACATTTTTCTCCATTTACATTTCGTTCATATCCTTCTCCTGTCCAAAACTATAATAATCAAAACAGTATGGCATTGTAACAAAAATGGACACAGAGACAAATGGAATAGAATTGAAAACCCAGAAATAAACCCAACCCACTTAATTACAACAAAGGAACTAAGAATGCACATTGGAGAAAGGAAATCCTCATCAATAAATGGTCTTGGAAAAACTGGACAGCCACATGCAGAAAAATGAAACCAGGCCCCTATTCCATACCATGCACAAAAATTAACTCAAAGTGGGTAAAAGACTTGGATGTAAGACTTGAAACCATAAAATACATAAAAGAAAATTAGGTAAAACTCTCCATGATAGGCTCAGTAATATTTTTGTGGATTCATCTCCAAAGTAAGAAAAACAAGAGAAAAAAAAATATATATATATAGAGAGAGAGCGTGCATGTGAGAAAGAGAGAAAACAAGAGAATATATATATATATATATATATATATTTGGCATCACAATCAAACTAAATGTTTCTGCACAGTGAAAAAAAACTGCCATTAAAATAAAATAAAAAATAAACCATAATGAATTGTATAACATATTTGCATATGATATATCTGAGAAGGGACTAATAGCCAAGATCCACATATTATTCATAAAACAACAAAAAGGAAACAAATAACCCAATTTAAAAAATTGGCAGACTATTTAAGTAGTCACTTCTTCAGAGACTCATGGATAGATAATAGGCACATGAAAAAATATTCATCATCACTTATCTTCAGGGAAATGCAAATCAAAACCACAATAAGTTTCCATTTTTATACCTGTGAGAATGGCTCATGTCAAAAAAAACAGAAACATAAAGTTGGTGAGAATGTGGAAGAGAAAGAATTCTTGTACATTATTGGTAGGAGTTAATTTATTAATCTGTAAAATAATGTATGGTAGATGCATATAATTTATACATTGGTTCCATACTGGAGAATTATGCAGCATCAAGCCTGAACCCTAATACCAACTACGGATTTTGGATGAATATGATGTCAATATAGGTTTGTTGATTGTAACCAACATACCATTGTAAGGGGGATATGTAATGAGGTAGGCTGTACATATTTGAGGGAAGGAGGTCTATGGGAACTCGATCAACTTTCCATTCATTTTTCTGTGACCCAAAGACTGTTTTAAATATAAAGTCTGAAAAAATACTAAAAAAACATATAATTACAAATAACACCACCTAGTATATAAGGATATGTTCATATACAAGTTATATTTGTACACCACTATAGGGATTTGGTCATGGCAGGCTAGGTAATTCCTATGAACCCTTTCACTGAAAAAAACTAGATTAATAGACAAAATTTCATTGAGCCTAATTGAAATTTACAACCTTAAAAAGGAGGACACATAAGACTGTAGATTTCAGTCTTTGTCTTAGAGGAGGAACTATGATAACCAGATTGGCTATGATTTTGTTCAAGCTCCAGTCTTCCCAAAAATATACCAGAGATTTATCTCCAAAAGATCCAAGGACATAGATAGATGGATTGATGTATACTCCCTCCAGGTCAGATACATCTAAAGACATCTAGACTGGCAAACAAGTCACAAATATAGTGGCCACATATCAGCACAACACTACAAATATTGGGAGAAAGCCTTGCAAATTTCTGTAGCTCTATGTATTGAGGGATACTCTACACTGTACGCTGATTACACTAACAAAATTTAACAATAAATGCAAGAAGCAATACTAGAATATCATCAGATTCTTCTAATGGAGTATAGCCAAATGGATCCCATATTAGAAATTTATCAAAAGCTTGCCTACACCAAAATATAACCAAAGTTCTCTTCTTCCATCTAGTGACAAATATGGAGAATGCAAATTTAAATTATCTGAAGCAACTGAACACAGACTTCTGGACTACGGTAGATAGGAAACTTTAAAACTTCACCTCTGAAAGATGAAGTCAGGGTGCTGTGGTGTTTTTCTAGGCAAACATTAATTAAGATTGGATATCACATAAATTATTATAACAAATCATTGAAAATGCTTGTAAGTACCACAAAGAGCCAGTTTGGTGAAACAAACCTGGAAATCCAATGTAATATGCATGTTCTTTTCACCCACTTGTTCAGATTTTTTTTTTCTTATTCTCATTTGCACTCTAACTATTCTAACATATGCTATATCTGCAGTTTTCTTGGCAATATTTCTATTGATCTTATTCAATTCTTCCATAACCCTTGAATCACTGTGAAGCTGATAATCTTAGGTCAGAATTTAACCTTTTCCCAAATGGTACCCTGAATAAGTGGAGTCCTTTGATCTAATAATTCCCTAATATTGAAAAATAAAGGATGTTTTGTAATTATGAAAACAATGAGCTAAATAATAATCAGTAGCTGTTAAAAATTATTTCCAAATCATATTTTTCATAGCATGAGAAAATGATGTTGATGTAAAGCAGGTCCTTGAAATAATGTCATTTTGTTTCAACTCATTTTATTGTAAGATTGATGGGAAAAATATAATCAGTTCCTGGTGGAACCACTGTCTGAGTTTGCAAGTTATCCCGCAGTCTGCATGAAATTTCACCAGGTACTCCAGGTCACTGATGTGTCCAAATATCCCAGTTGGCGTGAGTGTGGTTATGTGTGTGAATATGTACTTGATGGAAGGTATCATGTCCAGTGTTGGGCCACTTTGGGATCTGAGCTAATGAAAGGCTCAATCCACCCAAGATCCTGGACTGGAATAAGGAAGATGAAAATGAACAAATGAGTGATTAAGTACTGATTATTGTTTAATGTTGAAAGTGTTTGGGGAATTTATTTAGAATTTTGGTGATGGTTTTGTAATACCAGCCCCTTGATTCCTAATTGGGTGGCTGGTGCAGCAGAGTTTGCCCAGCTCCATGGCACCACCAGCATTAGATGGGCCAACTTCAGCACACGGATTCCACAACCCAGTGGAGAACAGGTTTTGAAGCCCATGTGGTTTTGAAAAGTCACCAATCCGGTTTGAAACCAGTGGGTCCTGAAAGCCATAAGAAACAGGGTATCAGACAGTTTGGGACACGCTCACCTGAGACTGACTCATTGAGACACTCTCCTAGGAAGACATTTGGTTACTGCCTTCAGACCTTTGCTTTATCACTTCACATCATGGAACATGGCTCCTGCCTACAGCACGACTGGTACCAGCACTATCACCTAGAGTTGTACCCTAAGGCTTGATACAACATTGCCTGCTGACCAGCACTGACCTGTGCCAATGCTTACTAGATCTGGACACTGGTGCCTGATCCTCCACCTCACCACCTGCTGACCTGTGCTTGACCACATCTAAGATTTTTCTGGCCACCTCTAAGAGCTGCCTACAGTTTCTGATGCTTGTGCACTGCACTGACCATTGCTCCTGCCTCTGGCACCATCTTCTGTTGCTGTTGCTTCTGGTGCTGTCAAGTCCAACCTTTGGATAGCTGCTGCTATCATATGTTGGGTCCTGGCCCAGACCTCTCTGTGTGCCACCAGCCCCAGGCTCTCATCAAAGGGACAACACCATCCCTCAGGAGCAGTTTTTGGTATGGACACTAGACACTGCAAACACTATCTGGTATAGGACCATCTGTCATCTGTGGCCTTAGAAACTCTTTTCTTTATCTTTATCACTGTCACCCCTTCTAAACAAAACCTGTTGTTACTATACTCTGTGTTTGAGTTGTAAGTGTACGCATGAGGACCCACAAAATGTGATATCTTTTGGGTATTGCATGGTTTCATATGTATGACCAGAAATATGCTATAGAAACTTAAATATTATATATATATATATAGTGAGACTTAATAAATAAAGGGATGGACTACTCTTTGAATCAATTTTACAATATGTAAAATATATAAGGGAAATACATTTTTACAGAAAAAAAAGCATATGTGTACATATATGATATGCAAAATATGTGAGTGCCACATATAAAAGTGCATAAATGATAAAAGCATAAATGATAAAAGTAAATGTGTATTAATGTTAAATCACTTATATTCTAGAAGTTGAGCTATGATGAATGATTTTAAACATTTTGGTACTTATACTTTCTAGTTTTTCAATGGTATATATTAATTTTGATTTCAATGCATGCTAGCTTTCAAGTAGTCTATATTAATTTTAGAATTGAAAAAGAATAAGGGAACTTAGATGACATTTTTTGCAATCAACTCATCTTATGGGGAAAGGAAGTTAAAGCCCACAGTCACATAGACAGTTGCTGACACAGCCATTTCTTCACTTCAGCACTACGAACCCCAGTGCTCTGCCTGTTCTCCAAAACCATGCTGTGAAAGTCAAAGCTAAGATGCCTGACTTGGTGATCATCTTCTGCATCTATTTACAATTTGACCATTTTTTAAACCTTGAAATAGTAATGAATGTTGCTCAATTCTGCATCAGGCAGCTGTTTTTCAGGGGATAGAATAAAAACCAAAGTTCCCAACATTTCAAGAGTCCACCACTCATCAGACACTGACATCTCTTAGAACTGCTATAAGCTTAAATAAAACAGTCACTTGGAAGGAAAAGCTCTCTGGAGACTTTCCTCCTTTGAGATTCATATTTGAGACATCTTTAAAAGAAGAGTACAAAATAGTTAAAATTCACTTGCTGTTTGCAATGTTTTATTTATGCAAAAGAAATGTATAATTTGGGGGAAAAGTGAATCAGAAATATGAATAATTTAACATACTAGTCTTTGCCAACATTTTAATTTTTTTTTTTACCATTTTAACCATGATTAAGTCAAAAACTATGAAATGGACTGACAGGGCTGGAAGGACTAGGAGAAGAAACATGTATAAATATTATTTATCATAATTTGTCTAACAAAGCAAATCTCTGCTGTTATAGTGAGTACTTTATTGTATGGTCTGAATATATGTGAGTGTTTGTGTTCTTCAGTACAGGAGTATACATCTATTTTGCTACAAAATCCTCTTTTAGGCAAAGCTGACAGATAGTGAATCTAAGAGGCTGCACCAGATACAGTTATTGATCTCTAGTTTTAAAGCAAGTAATATAGCATTGTAATATTTTGCAGATGAGATAACTAAAGTCTATAAAGTTGAAATGAAACACTTAATGTATCAAAAATAATAAGTGGAGAAAAGAAACCAGAACCTACATCTCCTGCCTTGTCCAAGTGATTGTTTATACCACTATAGACTATATACCACTATAAACTTTGAGTTTGGCATACTTAAATGTTCTTAAAGTTTCCATTTTCATACAGACTTGTAGAGGGCATCTTGTAGAGGGATGGGATGAGAAAGCAATAAAAATGATAGTTATTTAAATATTAGGATCTGGGCCTCCCCTGGTGGTGCAAGCAGTTGAGCGCAGTGCTGTGAAGCTGTCCATAGCCTCTGCAGTTCGATTCCGGCTGGCGGGAGTCCCACATGGCGTGGCAGACCTCTCCTGTCACGCCTGTGCTCCCCTCAGCAGTGTATTTCGTCAGTCTGCCTGTTCTGTTCCCCACTCTATCTCTGGTGAATCCCCTCACCCTCCTGCACATCTGGCCTGTGCCCAATTCTTGTATAAAATAAATAAATATTTTAAAATAAAAGCATTTAAAAAAATAAATATTAGGATCTAAAAAATTATTCATGTGACCATAGTCCTGATGCCAAGATTTTATAGAAAATATGTGAGAAAGGAAACGGCTAACTATAAGGACAAAGTTTGACCATGTACAAGAATATATTTTTTTAGGAGATGCTGTAATCAGCAGCTCTACATAAAAATGAGAGATGCATTTTCTAATGCAAACTGCATAATAATTAGAACTATATGCATGTATATCATGTATACCTACTATGATCTATCAAAGTATATGTATTTCCTCTTACACTGTTTGAGCATATTCTATATGCCACCTACTATGCTAATCATAGATTATAAATATATAAACATCGGTATAATCTCCTTGCTTATGGAACGTAAATTTCAAAGAGAGACATCTTATATAATCACTCAAGGGCATAGTAACAAAAAAGAAGTACTCTGAAGGAATAAGCTACTAATAATAATACTACTAATAATAATAAGCTAATTATGAGAGAATATAAAAAGGGAAATTAGTTTCAGATTTGTGCGTAAAGGTAGGCTCTTAATAGTTGCGTACAAGTTAGCTTATAAAGTGTATCTGTTCAAGTGTCCAACAGGGTGGATTAGAGCACTTGGTCAGAGGCAACAGCATTGTGTGGGGGTGACTAGGAGCATAAAAATGACTGAGATAAAGCCCCACTTACTACTGAGTTTATACTCAAACATCTTAGATGCTTTAATATAACATAGGCACCTTTGACAAGATCTGGATGTGAATCATAAGACTAGGATTCAAGATTTCTTCAACCCAATCCCAGTGCTAAAAGCAAAAATATCAAGGCTGAACAATGGCAAAGGGACAATGCTATGCCGAGTTAAATTCAGAGATACATGCATATGTTATATCTTTAGCACAAGCATACCAGCAGCAATATACCTATGCATGTGAAGAACAACTGGGATACTTCATTTCCCTTCCAGAATATAACTCTTTATAGTAGCGAGATATTCAGGTATTTGTTAAGAAATTAAGTACTTTTAAGACCACACATTCTGTTGTATGTGATACATGGTTTAATTTTTTTAAGATTTATTTATTTATACAAGAACTGGGGTACAGGCCAGAGGCATGGGAGGGTGAGAGGATTCACCAGAATCAGAGTGGGGAGCAGAACAGCCATACTGACTGAAAGCACTGCTGAGGGGAACAGCAGGCGAGGAAGGAGAGGTCTGCCATGCCATGTGGGTATCTCCCTGGCAGGCTGGGAATCGAACCAATGTTGCAGAGGCTGCAGACAGCTTCACAGCACTGCACTCAACCTGCTGTGCCACCAGGAGGCCCATTTTAATCTTTTATTTTTTTTAATGTAGTACTTTTTTCTTACATTGTTACTGATTTTTGGACAATATATGATCTCTCCCCACAGGTGTGGTCACCACTAGTTTGCCCACCACCAAAGCACCTATAGTCCATCTCCATAGATTCATTCCCCTACCTTCCTAACCTCTTCCCCTCCTGGATGCCTCATATCTTCAGTTTTCAATGTTTTTCTTTGTCTGACCCTTTGTTAGTTTTTCTGTATTCTCTATCTACATAAGTAAAACCAACTGATATTTATCTTTTTCCTTCTGACTTATTTCACTTAGCGTTAACCTTTCCAGCTCCATCCATGTTGCCTCAAAAATACCTTTGTCTTTTTTAGATGGCTGAGTAGTATTCCATTGTGTATATATACCATATCTTCTTGATCTATTGATATATTTGGGGGCATTTAAGTTGTTCCAGTATCTTGGGTATTGTAAATACTGCTGTAATAAACATAGGGGTGCAGATTTCCCATTGAATTAGTGTTTTATGTTCTCTGGGTAGATTCCTAGGAGTAGAATAGCTGGGTGGTATGACCATTTTAGTATTTTGACAAAACTCCACACAGTTTTTCATAATGACTGGGCCAGTTTATATTACCACCAGCAGTGTAAGAGGGTTCTCTTTTCTCCACATCATCGCCAACATTTGTTATTTCTGATTTTTTTTTTTAATATGGGCCATTCTTAGTGGTGTGAGATGGTATCTCAACATTTTTTATTATTTTTTTTATTTTTAAAGATTTATTTATTTTTATACAAGAGCTGGGGTACAGGCCAGAGGCATGGGATGGTGAGAGGATTCACCCTAAGAGCAGGGAGCAGAACAGGCAGACTGACTGAAATACACTGCCAAGGGGAATCTTGGGCACCACAGGAGAGGTCTGTTACACCATGTGGGATTCTCGCCTGTGGCCAGCCAGGATCAAACCCAAACTGCAGAGGCTGCCGACAACTTCACAGCGCTGCGCTCAACCCGCTGCACCACTGGGGAGGCCCTCAACATTTTTTATTTAACAAAGAAGTAGAGCAGTAAACATCTCATTAGTTTACTATTAGAATCTGTCCCCTTTCATCATTCCTTTGAGAACATAAACTCCCTTTCTTTTGATCCATCAGCCCCAGAAATTTGTTTGGTAACAATGGCCACCACATATTCATGTTTATATATAAACTATAGTTGTGTGTGTGTGTGTGTGTGTTTTCAAAGAGGGAGACTTTCAATTTTTTTTAATTTTTTTTTTTTATACAAGAGCTGGGGTACAGGTCAGAGGAGTGGGAGGATGAGAGGATTCACCAGAGACAGAGCGAGGAGCAGAACAGGCAGATGGACAGAAGACCCTGCTGAGGGTAGCAGCAGGCGAAGCAGGAGAGGTCTACCATGCCATGTGGGTATCTCCCTGGCTGGACGGGAATTGAACCTGCGCTGCAGAGGCTGTGGACAGCTTCACAGCACAGTGGTCAACTCGCTGATCCACCGGGGAGGCCCTGTGTGTGTGTGCGTGTGTGTGTTTAGTACATGGAAAGAACAGAGAAAGAGCTAAGATTCTGAGAAACAGGATGTAAGAAAAAGGGGGAGAAGGGAGGGTGTGTAGAGAAGGAAAGACATGTTTGAAGCTCAGACTGTGTCTCAAGTCTAGATTTCTGCCTTTGTGTTCTAGTTACATTGAGTAGCATTAAAATCCTCATTTAATTTTGAAAAGTCTTGATTAAAGTCCTGTTACATGCAATAACACAAATCATCTAAGAGTGAAGAATAGTCCAGATGACTCATATCAAGACTAGTATGTGCATATTTGGACATAGGCTGGGTTTCAGGAGAAGCTCAAGATCTCAGTCTCCACCTCTAGATTCTTGAAATTCCCTACACAAAACTAAGCATCAAATGTAATACCAGCGGGAAGGATTAAATTATTAATTATTTCACCCAGGACACAAAAAGAGGGTAACTTAATTTACTAAATCAGTATATTTTTAAATGGAGTAAAAAGAAACCTGTTAAAATTTGCTCAGAACAGTAGATATAAACCAAAATATACTGCAGAATAGACAGGATGTGTGGTCTCATTACCAGGGAAGAGAAGTATGATTCCTGGATTTTATGACCAAAAGGCTCAATTTCAAATCTTGAGTTTGTCAGGACTTGCTATTGAGCAAATAAATCATTTTGACACGCAACTTCTTCATTCAGAACATAGAGATTCGACTTCCTCTCTTCTGCAATTGCTATAAGGATCAACTGAAATACTGCTATGAAAATACAAACCAAACAACTCTTTGTCACTTTTTTTAAAAAAACAAAGATCTTATTTAATAAAAAGGAAGGAGCTTAAAAGAGACAAACATAAAGAATTATTGATGAAAGATGGTAGAGAGAAACTGTGTACACTGGTTGGATTTTCTAGTTTCTTCAACTTATCCATCAGCTACAGCCTATTTTGAAGGTAACAGAAACTCTGCAGAACTAGCATTCTGGCAACAGCTTCTGAGTCTTTGTAGCAAAGTCATTTTATAAACATTTCCCTTTAGGAAATTGAACATGGGGAGCAGGCAGCCTGCCCAGTTTCACTGACCAGAGGGACCTCTGGCCCTCTTGTGATTCATATAAACATGATGCCATCCACTTAAAAATACCTGAAATCTCCCATTTTATTTAATCTCTACTATTTAGGGACAGACTGATGTGAATAAGAAATGGGTCAGAGAATTTGGAAGTTATTTACATTTCTGGCACTAATTATCTTTTAGACTTAACTTTTGTAATCCTTGGTTTAGGGAAAATCACAGGGGTTTTGAAGCAAAACTTTAAGGAACCAAACTTTATGGAAGATTGGTTTCCTAAAATGAACAGGTTGTAAACTGTAATAGAGTCTTTAAGAACACTTTGTCCTCAAACCAATCTTATTTCAATCTGGCCTGTCTATTACCTGGCAGCTTCATTTATATCTCTACAACACTGTTTCTTCAGCTGCGAATTGAGAATTACAATAGAAGCTAACACTTAAAGTTCTTTTCAGTGTTAAATGAAATATTACATCTAACGCATATGGCGTGTATACAATAATGGCCCTTATTTTTGTTCCCTGGAACTTTAAACCTATCAACCCCTCATCTCATATAGCTAAATTTATTATAAAACTACAAGTTAGTCATAACTAAAACAAATGGGCTTTACACAGTTTTAATATATTTTTCATGTGACTAAAGCTCAGTTAACAACACTAATTTCCAAAATTTGCTACTTGGAAGGTGTGTTTCACTGCCAATTAGTGATATTCAGGCCCAGGTTAAGGGTAATTATTTTGCTTTGGAATAGTTCTAATTAAACATCTAAACTTAAAACAGATTCATACAGAAGTCACCATTTCCAAGTTTCTCTGTCTCTTAATACTGTGCAGCCTGAAACTTTCAATAGAAATGAGTTCAGTTGCCAAATCCATCGTTAAGTTAGACACCTAGGAAAATTTCTTCAATTTACACTACGCAATGTTTTTAAACAACGTCAGTTTAAACGAAAACCACCTCAACCTGTATGATTCCCACATACAAGACTGGCATATAAGACTCATTTTAAAGGGAAAATGACAAAATAAAGTCATGTGACTTTCCTCTTATCTATCTTGCTATACAGAACACAGGCAATGATTCACATTTTAGTATTTCTTAATGGAAGAATGTTTTATCATTTAGAATTATAAAGAAAAATATTAAGCTAATAATGTAAAATAAATATATTAAAAGGACAGTTTCTTAGTCTGTCTAAAATCTCTACATGCATTGATTACACTTTTAATTGAAGATTATTTTCAGAAGTTCATATTTAAAACAGACAATTCTGAACCTTTGCAAAATAACCATCAAAGTGAGGTACTCAAATCTCCAGGTTTACATGGTGATTTTAGACAATTAAAATTTCTTTTTTACAAATATGTATGTTTGTAATATATGGAGAAAGTCCAGATTAGTAAGATAAGTAGTACTCAAACTTTTAGCTATATTGTGCAGTGAAATTCACTAATAAAAATAAATACATCATAGGGCCTCCCCGGTGGCCCAGCGGTTGAGTGCTGGGTTGCGAAGCAGCCCGCAGCCTCTGCAGCGCTGGTTCGATCCCTGGCTGCTCCCCGGCCACCGGAGGAGGGTCCCACATGGCTTGCAGACCTCTCCTGCCACCTGCTGCTCCCCTCAGCAGTGTACTTCGTCATTCTGCCTGCTCTGCTCCCCGCTCTGGCTCTGGTGAATTCTCTCACCCTCCCGCGCTTCTGACTGTACCCAGTGCTAGTATAAATAAATAATAAATAAATAAATCTTTAAAAAAAATAAGATTAAACAAAGATAAATAAATAAATACATCATAAAGGAAAATTAATGGGGATGTTTAGAGCTCATTCATTACCTATGTGTATAATTAAAAGGAGAACAAATGTGCCATTCTGGGATTGGCACTTTCATGCTGTTCTCTGAAACAGTCCAGTTCAATGAATTTTACATTTCACTAATAACAGAAAATGGACACTGCAGTTATAGGTCTGATGAGTTTAAAATATGCAAATAAAATAGGCATCTCATGATTTAGTCAGGAGTTTTAGTCAGGAGGCTGAACTATTTAATAGACTTTTTAAGGTAACATTGGTTTACAATGCTGTGTGTGCTTTCCAAGTGTAGCATGCCCCCTTCGGGATTGTTATTACAGGACAGCCACCACCAAGGCATTCACAGTCTCCTACCAAAGTCCATTGGCCCCCTTCTACTTTGCTTTCCTCTCATCCCTCCCCTTTCAGTAGCTTCAGCTCTGCAAGCAGATTTCTAGGGTTTTTAAAATTGGTTTGACTTTATCTGACCCTTGGTTTTGTTTCTCTATATTCTATACATAAGTGACAATATAGGTATTTGTCTTTCTTGTTCTCACTTATTTAGCTTTCAGTACCTAATAAAGTTTAACCAAGTCTTGCAGTCTCTGTGTCACTGTCCTCATTTTAAGGCATTAATTCTCATGTGAATCTTGAATAGTGGTTGTTTTTAAGAACTTTTTGACTATGAAGATAAGGTCCTAAATTCAGTGGTATTCATCCAAGTCATGACCTCAACACTACTTCTAAAACTTTCTAAGCAAACATCTACTAAAAAAGCAAGTGTCTATGACTTTCCCTAATTTGTACATAAAATTGACATTGAATCATTTTAGCATAGTTTTCAGTTATTACCTATCACTTTCATATCTTCAAAACATACTCAATTTCTTTATATGACTTATAGGACTACATAAATTGTGGAATCATTTGCTGGGTTTGATTACCACTACTATTTCACCTTCAGCTTTTCACAAATATTACACCACTAAAACACCTTTTTTTTTTTTTTATAGCAGGTGGCATGAAATTTATGTTGCTCAATCTAGAAAAAAATCCTTTTTTGTAACTATACATATAATTATATTTGTGTTTATATTGATGAAGCAATTTTCCTGAGGTGTCAATAATTTATTTTTCATAATTGAACATGGTCCTATTATTTTTCTACTACATTCTAACACGTACATCAATTATTACTTAATTGGCTGTTACTTTGGTATATTTGCCTTATTAAGAAAGAAACAACAACAAAAATGACCCTTCTTTTTTCCTTGAACTTTCTTTCAATACACCAATATAATTACACCTCTATTTTGTCTTATTCACAATATGTGATCTACTCCTCTCAGGGGAGAGCTCAAAAATGACAGGACCACATGTGGCTAATAGACATGCCTTAAGAGCAGAGTTGATTTAAACTTACTATGGAAGATTATAATGTTTATCAGAAACCCACATTTCTAACACTCTGTACCAAGACTAATTATGATACATGTTCTCCAACTAATGACCCTTTTGTAAAAATAATCTCTTGAGTATGAATTTTTGCATTAATGTTTTAAGAACTATGAAGGTGACTTATTTCAACAGCAAAAGGGTTTTTAATATAGGCTTTTTTCTCCCAAAGTAGTAAAGAAAATTAAGTAAGAGGGAAATAAAGCATGAAAATGCTGCTTTAAGAATAAAGAGTGTATTATCCCAACAGAGTTTATATTGCAACATTTTCCTTCACACTGAAGTATTTCCTTTATGAAGAAAATAGTAGACTCCTCATGAGTTATAATTTGACCTCATGAATACATTACTTAAGGTCCTCCAGGAGATGTCCTAATAAGCTCCTAGAGTTTCATTTTATTTTGAAGTTTCATACTCATAAACCTTAATGAGCAGCCTATGCTTGTGAATGTTCAAGCCTATGTGTTAGCTTAATGGAAGGATAAAAGCAAATTCAGTGCAGTTCTTCTAAGATATGATTTCATCCTCTCACATCCTTCATTTTCCTCTCCTTAAGTCTTGAAAAGCCTCTTTTACCTTGTCTACCTATAAAATAGTTTTTAAGGTCAACACAAATGTCACTCTTTTTATGAAAATATTTTAACCCCATTACTCATTTGTTTGAATAAAATGGACCCACTGATTTAGGTATTTCTTACCATAATACCCACAATTTGTTGATCACTAACAAGATGACTTGTCTCTTTCCAAGTAGACCACAAATTCTTAGAGTCAAGTGTGATTAATTGTTCTTACCCAGGACAGACCATGGTATCTGACACAGAGCTGGGATTTTGTAATTATATAATGATAGAGGCAATGTGAATGTCATAATGACATGATGATAATAGTCAATCTCACTTTCCTCATAATACTTTTAATATATCAACAAAGTAGGATTGATACTATATTTTATATTTATATTTATAAATATAAATTGAGCCTCAAGAGTCCACATTAAAATTCCAAAGACAAAGCTCTGAATAACTGTAATTAGAACCCATAACCCTATGCTATCTATAATATTATACTTCCCTCTCTATAAGAGGGTACATTTGCATGGTTTTTGATATAGATAAGCATCTTTTTAACCTTATCTAAATATACTTCTATAACATTCTGTAAATGGCTCATATATATTAAAATTCAATGTTTTTATACTGCAGGTTTTTACTTTTGTAATGTAGAAATTAAACTGATTTTTTTTAAAAAAATATACCTTCTGGGGCCTCCCTGGTGGCGCAGGCAGTTGAGCGCCGCACTGCACAGCCAACCTCTATTGTCTCGCCCGCTGCTCCCCTCAGCAGTGTATTTCAGTCACTTTGCCTGTTCTGTTCCCCACTCTTGTCTCTGGTGAATTCTCTCACCCTCCCGTGCATCTGGCCTGTATCCCAATTCTTGTATAAATAAATAAAATCATAACGTATATATATATATATATATATATACACCTTCTGTTTTTTAAATTTATTTTATTACACATTTTTATTTTCTTAGATTGCTTATTTTTGTACTATAATTGATTTCTCTGCCTATGTGTAGTACCATAAATCTCCCACCACCATATCTCCAGTCAACTGTCACTATAATCCCTTGTGCTCTTTGCTCCCCTATTTACCCCACTTTCCTCCCCCCTCTCCCCCTCCCTCCTTCTCCCCTGAATTTACCTCAGTTCAAAGCAAGGAGAGGGAGAGGGAGGGGGAGGGGGAGAGGGGTGGGAGAGCTGTGAAAGTAAAAAAGAAGCAGGAGGTAAGAGTAAAGTGGACTTACAATTTCCAAGCTAGAGGTATAAGCAGAGAACTGTATTACATGGGCACAAAAGGAAGGATTTTGACGATTTCCTAAAATCCAAGATTAGCAAGAGAGCATTGTGTGTTTGTCATTAAAAGACGTGCATCATTAGCATTCCTGATTCTGCAGGAACTTCTGTTACAGCATCATAAATAAATGAAGTCTGCTCCCTCAAGTCCACATAGCTCTAGTCAAATCTCAAGGGGTTAGAAAGAAGTTAGTTTCTGCTTCTTTGTTTCCTGGTGTGAATTCAATTCTTCCTGCCCTCTGAGGAAGTTTTACAATTAAAGCATAAATAAAGTGCAAAAATTATATAACATAGGAAAGCAGGTGTGAAGTACAAGCAATTATGCAAAACAAACTTAAAAGATAAATTGGGGGGGATAAATTGTACAAGATACACAAACTATAATGAATGAAATCATAAGGTATTAATTCTACAAACTGTTTCATCATGTTACGGAAAGTGAATCAATTCCCTGATAAAGTGAGAAGGCAATTTTTAGCACTTCATAAATCTCATTTTAAATCTTGTCTCTGCTATTTAGCGGTTGTTGGCAAATTATTTAACCTGATTGAACTTGAGTTTTTTATCTCAAATCTAAACTAATGATTTTGTTATGACATTGTGACAGTATTCAAATGAAGTAATGAATTTTAAATTCCAGACAACTGACTCTCACTACTGTTATAAAGGTTCATATTCCCAAGTTTATATATATTTCCCATAGTCTGTATTTGAGTGATTAAAGACAACTTCAAAACTACATGGGGGATTATCAAGATGAAATACCAAGATGATTATGCCATATTAGTAAAAGTGGAGAAGGGCAAAACATTCCTGTATTTATTAATATCATTATTTAAATGCCAATCAGAAGGCTCTAGAAGCAGTTTCTATGTTCTCATCAGTATGTTAATGAGCTGAAGCAATTTCAGAAACAAATAAATGATTTAAGAGTTTAGGAAAAACATGGAGTTGCAGAGTTTACCATCCAAACCCAAAGCTTTCACTGATCTGGTCATGTTCTACAAGCCACCTGTTCTCTATTATTTGTACGGGTCATTACAACTGTAAATGGGAATAAGAAAGCTGCCACCAAACCTTCATTTGAGTTGATGATATGAAAGGTATGAAGTCAAAGCAAAGTATCATTTCACTATTCCACGTGACTCACAGAAATCACATAAATATATGAAATGCCAAAAGTACTTTTTAAAATTCTGTTAACTAAAAAGCAAAAAGTAAACAGGTTGATATGACTATTTGCAATTAGTTCTAAACTTGTCAAATTTTAGCAACCAGTATTTCATCATATGCCAATTTAATTCCTTCATCCAATAGGTGATTGATGTTATAAAAACAATTTTTCTGATGAATATACTAGAAAATTAAATAAGCAATCACAATTTTGGCCTTGCTGTTTTAACAGCATGCCTTTCCTTAAGCAAATGTAAACCATTATTAGTTTGGTTTTTGAATCATAAAATATCATCTACACCTGCTAGATCATGGGTGATGTGTAATATGATGTTATTTGGAATACTCTGCTCCTCAGTCTCCCCTAAATCACAAAATCTGTTCATGAGGACCAGTCTTTCCCTTTGATCTAAACTCATTCATTCATTCATTATGTATCCTATTTTCTTGTTCAAGCTTTTGTCTTGTTCCTGATCATTATTTCCTGTGCTCTTGGGTACCCTGCTTGACCTGCCATGTTCTCTAATACAGTTCTTTATAACTGTAGTATGCACTTGAATCACCGGCAGATTCTGATTCGTGTCTGGGATGTGTCTGATATTGTCATTTTTAAAATATTTCCAGACAATTCCAATACTGCAAATCCAAAGATCACGTTTAGAACTAAGTTTCTTCCATTTGACTTTCTCTATACATCTGACTGCCTCATATAATGTCTTGTTCTATAAAAGCCCCTAGTAGACATCTTCCTTTTTAATGTAAAGTAAGAAGAGAGAAGTTTTTTTGATTCTTTGGTCCTCTAAATTCAAAATCTGCATGGTTAAGTACAGCATTGTCTTCAAGACAGTTAATTTACTGCCAATATACTCAAATAAGTGAAATTATTTTGAGTGTGTCAGCTACTAATTTTCAAATCTAAAAGAAAATCTACCATATTCTTTTTTTATATAGCTGGTATCATAGTAGGTAAAATGTACTGACAATCTTTGGATATATTGCTCCTGGCATCACATACATATTTCCAGATACACTATGAATGAACACAGCTCCCCAAAGTTTAAAGAATGTGATTTTTTAATAAAGCACCACCGTAAATGTCTTTTATCCATATTTTTTTTTAAATTAAGAAAACCTTCATTATATTCCCAAATATCCTGAAGTGATTTGGGTTTCAGAATATAAATTAAAATTAGAAATGACAGAAGCTGTTAAAAATACTGATTTTTTTTAAAGATTTATTTATTTATACAAGCACTGGGTACAGTCAGAAGCGGGGGAGGGTGAGAGAATTCACCAGAGCCAGAGCGGGGAGCAGAGCAGGCAGAAGGACCGAAGCACACTGCTGAGGGGAGCAGCGGGTGGCAGGAGAGGTCTGCGCGCCATGTGGGACCCGCCTCCAGCCGGGGAGCAGCCGGGAATCGAACCAGCGCTGTAGAGGCTGTAGAGGCTGCAGAGGCTGCAGGCAGCTTCGCAACCCAGCGCTCAACCGCTGCGCCACCAGAGAGGCCCCACATTGAATAAATTTATAAAGGTAAATAGCTAAGTATTTGAATGAGTTTAGGTCTATAATTCATATTCAGTTCAATGTGTGTTTAATTCTGAAGATAGATCTTATTTATTACATAAACATATTTTATTAAAATGGTTTATAGATGCTATAAGCTATAAATTACTATTCTGTATATGAAACTTAAATACTGAAAATGTAATGAGTAGGTTTTTTTAAGTAATGGAATACTGTATTAATGCAAGTCAATGTACTATATTAATATAATTTAAGCAATAGAATATGAGTATGTAATGGAATAGTCATTTCAGCAAATATATTTTAAAAGTTGGATTGACTGCACAGAAAATTTTGTACAATGAAAGAAACCATCACATCAGCATATTGATTGAGAGAAGATATTCAACATGGAATTAATGTCCAAAATATATAAACAACTGAAATAACAAGACAGTAAAAAAAATCTAAAAATAAACACAAATCTGAATACTTTTTAAAAAAAACATACAGTCAACAGGCACATGAAAAAAATGTTCATAATCATTTATTATTAAGGAAATGCAAATCAAAGCCACAGTGAAATGTAACCTCTCATACCTGTAAGAATGGCTTATTTCAACAGATAATGGAAAACAAGGAAAGGATGTAGACAGAAGAGAAATCTTGTACACACTTGCTGGAATTTACATGCGTACAGGCATTATGGGAAGCAGTATTCCTCAAAAACTTAAAATTTAAAATCCATGCAATTCAGCTATCCCACTTCAGGGTATTTGCTCAGAGGATACAAAAAGTCTAACTTGAAGGGCTATATGTACCTACCTGTTCACAATGCAGCATTATTAACAGTAGTCAAGACCTGGAAACAACCTAAATGCCCATCCACATCCAATTAGATAGAAGACACTGAGGTATTTATGCAGAAAAGAATATTACTCAGCTATCAAAAATAAAAATAAAAATCCTGCCATTTGCGGCAACACTGTTAGAACTGGAGATGATTATGGTAAGCAAAATTGATTAAAAAGAAAGATATATCTGATGATTTCATTCATATGTATATATATGTGGAATATAACACAACAACGACAACATGCTATTGATCAAACAAAACAAAACAAAAACAATCCCTAGACTCTGGCAAAAAAAAATGTGGTTCACCAGAGGGGAAGAAGGTTAATGAGTGGATGTAATAGGTAGAGGGGCATTGGTCAGATGTTAGTAGAGCTTTGGTGGTAAGCTTGGTGTGATATAATTCATTTGACAAGGAATGTAGCTGTACTCTTAAAACTTATGCAATGTTTTAAGACAGTATTACCATGATTGAAGAAGTTAAATCAGCCAGTAAATTTTATGGAATAGATATTTATTTATTTGAACCAGATGTTAGATTGGAAAGTAAATGTAAGGTCAAAGAATATATGAAAAGGTTATTCAATAAGTATTGGGATAACAAATGATACAATTAATTCTTATTCTCTCTTTTTTACTTACAGACATTAATTCTGGGCTATCACATAAAACTCCAGTGACCACCCAGAATCCTCTCAGCTGAGTAAAATTAAGTTTTCAGACTTATGCAATAAAAGAGACATGATGATTTTTCTTGTAGAATATCAAAATTAGGAAATTAGAGATTACTTGAAGGATCTCAGCTTTTATGTAGGTGAAATTGAAACAGGCCTTGCAAGGTATGGACATAGTTGTGACTGGGCAGAATTTACAGTAAACAAATTCTGATTGTTAGGCATAGTGAGGTAAGAGTCTTGGAACAAATACTAATGAACAAACTTTGAATAATATCTTTATAATAAAATCTTAAAGAAACGTTTTAATTCACAGTCCTATATTCTAGGAACAAATGCTCCTTGGAGGATATTCCTAAGTTATTTGTGTTTGGTGCTTATAATATTTAATAGAAGGATATGAAAGTACACCTGATCTATTGTCTATAGAAAGCTATTTCTGATCTCATTATTGAATTATTATTTGAAAGCTTTATGTAGATATATCTAAAACATAAAAATTTTCTCATCTAGTGTTCAGTGGCTTGTTTTAATACTTATGAAGGTGGGGCCTCCCTGTTAGCATAGGTGCTAGGTCTCAGCACTTCTAGTGGCATAGGATTAAGTCTCAGCACTTCTACTGCAAGTGCCTGAGTTTGACGCCTGGCCAGGGACCTAACCCACATGGTGCAGCAGACCTCTCCTGTCTTGCCTGTTGCTCCCCTCATCAGCATATTTAAGTAGTTCTGCCTGTTCTGTTCCCCACTGTCTCTGGTGAATCCTCTCATCCCCCCGCATCTGTCTTACACCCCAGTTCTTGCATAAATATGCCTTTAAAAAGAAAAAAAATCAGGGCCTCCCCTGGTGGCACAGGAGGTTGAGCACTGCACTGTGAAGCTGTCCATAGCCTCTGCAGCGCCGGTCGATCGATCCCAGCCGACCAGCAAGAATCCCACATGGCGAAGCAGACCTCTCCTGTCTCGCCCACTGCTCCCCAAAGCAGTGTATTTCGTCAGTCTGCCTGTTCTGTTCTCTGCTCTGTCCTTGGTGAATCCTCTCACCCTCCCGTGCATCTGGCCTGTACCCAGGTTCTTGCATAAATAAATAAATAAATCTTTAAAAAAAAAGAAAAAAGAAAAAATCATACTTATGAAGGTATGCACTGATCAATATTATAAGGTCAGGAACAGGACACAGCGCAGGTTTTCTGATCCCATGCAGACCGGGTAAAGAAGGAGTCAGAGTCCTCAGTGGTTTTGCAAGTTTTTATTGGGGTTCAGCGGGTACATGGCAGGCAGGGGGGCTGGCAGTCCTCCCAGCCCCCAGCAAATCTTCACTCTATCTGGGCTCTCTGGCATTCTCTGCTTCTGCTTCGGGCTTCTCTTTCGGCTTCTACTGGCGTCCCCGTGATGCCACCCTTAAAAGCAGTCTTAGCACAGGTGTACCCACTTCAGGTGCCCACCATCAGGCATGCATTCAGGATCACAGGGTTCCCTCATCTATCCTGATGGCAGGAGGGCACAAAAGCCTGATTTTTTACCTTACCCTACAGTCCACCCCCTCAGGGTTTTCTGCCATATAATCCACACATACACAACTTTGTTTCTTAGCAAACACAAACAATGCAGCCATGGCCCACAAAAGCAAGTACATCACAATATAACAAAATACAACAGAACACAAATAAGTCCAGGCAGGGCCCCAACCTAGTGCAAAAGACAATTATTGGTACCAGCAGATGAGCCACCAAATCTGCTGCCAAAGGCACTGCTCATACAAGGGAGGGGAACCATTCACGGCATCTACTAGAACACACCAGGAGCCATCGGGCTTCCTGGCCTTCTCTGGCTATAGTCTCGGCTACAAGCCACACACAGCATCCACCCCCAGGATGCACTAGCTCTGGGATTGGCGATTCTATTCTGTTGGGGGTAATTGCCAACCCTCAGGGTTTCTGTCTGCAGTCGCTCCAACACTCGGCTTTCATAGCCACCAATGCGACTCGCAGACCCCTGCACTTCGGCCAACCCACTGCACAAGCACATGGGTCGGGGATCCAAACTTTGCATTCGGCTTGGGCTCCACCCCAAGCCACGTTCCCCACCCGTCCCTCAAGGACGGGTTCCTCAGCTTCTCACCCTCACCCAAGAATGATCAGGGCATCACCCACAGGTGATTTTACGAGACTCACAGGTCTTCAGCATACTCAGCCGCTCAGGGCTTCTCAACTTAGCATCAGTACCAGCTTTTGCCTTCTCAGTTGGCTTTTCTCCTCCGCCAAGATGCTGGGCATATACAGGCTGCTTTTGGCCATCAAGGCCCACTGGCCACCCCCAGTGTCCCCCCCCAAAAAAACATAACCTGCCAAGGTCCTCCGCCTTCTGGCGGGATTGTCAGTCCGAGTCCATCAGTCCATGTCCATCAGTCGAAGTCTGTTGGCCTCTCCCTGCATCAGCACTGGTGAGCTCCAAATTGTGGTCCTCTCGTCCCTGATGATTCTGCTGCCTCAGGGGTTATTGGCTGGTCCTCTTGGGCATCTCCTCCTCCAGGCGTGGTCTTGTCATGTAGATCCTGGACCTTGTCTATCTCCTGGGTCGCCATGATGCCTCCAGCATCGTCACAGGCAGTCTTTTACTCCTTAGTCCCTCCAGGTCTTTGGAGGGCTCCATATCCATCTGCATGGATCATCTTGCCGACTTATGCTAATTATAAGGTCAGGAACAGGACACAGTGAATGTTTTCTGATCCCATGCAGACCGGGTAAAGAAGGAGTCAGAGTCCTCAGTGGTTTTGCAGGTTTTTATTGGGGTTCAGCGGGTACATGGCAGGCAGGGGTGCTGGGGGGCTGGGAGGCTGGCAGTCCTCCCAACCCCCAGCAAATCTTCACTCTATCTGGACTCTCTGGTGTTCTCTGCTTCTGCTTCGGGCTTCTTATCTTTCGGCTTCTACTGGTGTCCCTGTAACACCACCCTTAAAAGCACAGTCTCAGCACAGGTGTACCCACTTCAGGTGCCCGCCATCAGGCATGCATTCAGGACCTCAAGGATCCATCATCTGTCCTGATGGCAGGAGAGCAGAAAAGCCTGACATTTTTTACCTTACCCTACAAATATAAAAAAAAATTATTCAACACTCCCCCCCCCAAAAAAACGAGCAATACTTTGAAGTAGGTGTCCACTTTGTTACATTATGACTATGAGCAAAATTTCTGATGGTAGTTGTAGGGTAGGTAAAAGGTATCAGGCTTTTCTGCCCTCCAACCATTAGGATAGATGAGGAAACCCTGTGGTCCTGAGTGCGTGCCTGATGGTGGGCACCTGAAGTGGGTACACCTGGGCTGAGAGACTGGACTTTTAAGGGCAGCATCATGGGGACGCCAGCAGCAGCAGAAGCCGAGAGAGAAGCAAGAGCAGCAGAAGCAGAGAGAGAGAGAGAAAGAGGGAGAACGCCGGAGAGCCCAGATAGAGTGAAGACTTGCTGGGGGCTGGGAGGCCTGCCAGCCTCCCGGCCCCCCAGCATCCCTGCCTGCTGTGTACCGGGTAAATCCCAATAAAAGCCTGCAAAAAAGCCACTGAAGACTCTGACTCCTCCTTTACCCGATCTGCTGGATTACAGAAAACCTGCACAGTGTCCTTTCTGCCCCCTACAATTGGTTTTAAGTCGGCAAGATGATCCATGCAGACGGGTATGGAGCCCTGGAGGGACTGAGGAGTAAGACTGCCTGTGACAACGCTGGAGGCGTCATGGCGGCACAGGAGATGGATGAGGTCCAGGAGCTACAGGATGAGACCTCACGTGAAGGAGATGCCTGAGAGGACCAGCCAATGACCCCTGAGGCAGCAGAATTATCGGGGAGGAGAGAACCATGATTCAGAGCTCGCCAGTGCTGATGGCAGGGAGAGGACTAATGGACTTAACTAATAGACTTGGACTGATGGACTTGGACTAATGGACTTGGACTGATGAACTTGGACTGACAATCCGGCCAGAAGACGGAAGAATCTTGGCAAGCTAAGTTTTTGGAACCCTGGGAGGATGCTATTGTTTGTACGCCCTCGGAGATGGGAATCTGGGGGCGGCCAGTGGGCTTGATGGCCAAAAGCAGGCTGTGTATGCCCAGCATCTAGGCAGAGGAGAAAAGCCAACTGAGAAGGCAAAAGCTGGTGCTGATGCTGAGTTTGGGAAGCCCTGAGCTGCTGTTAAGCACTAAGTAAGCTGAGGAAGTTCAGTGAGTCTCGTAAAATCACCTGTGGGTGATGCCCTGCTCATTGTCAAGTGAGGCTGAGGAGCTGAGGAACCTGTCCTTGGGGGACGGGTGGGGAACGTGGCTTGGGGGGGACCCCAAGCTGAAGAGGAGACCCGAGAGAGGCCACATGTAGAGTTTGGATCACCGACCCATGTGCTTGTGCAGTGGGTTGGCCTGAGTGCAGGGGTCTGCGTGTTGCTTTGGTGGCTATGAAGGCCCAGTGATGGAGCGACTGCAGACAGAAACCCTGAGGGTTGGGCGATTACCCCCAAAGAGTAGAGAATCCCCAGTCCAGGAGTGAGTGCATTCTGGGGGTGGATGCGGTGTGTAGCTTGTAGCCGAGACCACAGCCAGAGAAGGTCAGGAAGCCTGACAGCTCCTGGCATGTGACAGAGATGTCTGAGTGATTCCCCTCCCTCGTATGAGCAGTGCCTTTGGCAGCAGATTTGGCGGCTCATCTGCTGGTACCAATAATTGTCTTTTGCCACTAGGTTGGGGCCCTGCCTGTGCTTATTTGTGTTCTGTTGTATTTTGTTGTTATATTGTGATGTATTTGCTTTTGTGGGCCATGGCTGCATTGTTTGTTTGCTAAGAAAGTTGTATATATGTAGATTTTATGGCAGAAAACCCTGAGGGGGTGGACTGTAGGGTAGGTGAAAGGTATCAGGCTTTTCTGCCCTCCTGCCATTAGGATAGATGAGGGAACCTGTGGTCCTGAGTGCATGCCTGATGGCGGGCACTTGAAGTGGGTACACCTGGGCTGAGAGACTGGATTTTAAGAGCGGCATCACAGGGATGCCAGCAGCAGCAGAAGCCGAGAGAGAGAGGGAGAACGCCAGAGAGCCCAGATAGAATGAAGACTTGCTGGGGGCTGGGAGGCCTGCCAGCCTCCCGGACCCCCAGCATCCCTGCCTGCTGTGTACTGGGTAAATCCCAATAAAAGCCTGCAAAAAAGCCACTGAAGACTCTGGCTCCTCCTTTACCCGATCTGCTGGATTATAGAAAACCTGCACTGTGGTCTTCCTGACCCTACAGTAGTCTTTCCAATGTTTTTAAAAACCAGATTATCTTATTAATTTTACAAAATCATGGTGGATATTTGGATGGGCCAGAGGTTGTGTAACAGCATTTGAGATCACATATGAGCATTGAAGCAAATATATGTGTGTGTATTAACTATATATAAACTAAAAGAAGGACTAGATTATTAGAATCTGTAATACATTTCTAAGCCAGGTGCCATGCATTAGGTAAATTAAGAGCAGATGCCTTCCAATTTTAAAATTCTGCAGAAAATTTGAGAGTATTGACTAAATTATCATGTTTCATCCATTCTTTCTAGCTTTTCATTAATTTTCAATATTATTAATGATATTAGAGATGTGTGTGGCAATGTAAGCAGTTTTCCCCCAAGGCAATATGTTGCTCTTCATATATTTTAAGAATTAATTTACTTTTTATTAATTGAAAAAATATTGGTTCACATCACTGTTTGTGTTTTAAATGTATGGGCTCTTCCCCTTCAGGTGTTGTTAACATACCACACACACTGCCAAAGCAACACCAGTCCTCCTCTGTAGTCCACTGTGTTTCTTCCCTCCTAAGTTCTCACTCCTCCCTCTCCATGCCCCTCTGGTAGCCTCAGTTCTATAGAAACTTTCTAGAGTTTGTTGTTCATTTAGCTTTATCTCACCATTTGGTTGCCTTATTTATATCCTACATATTCTCCTGGGTATCTTCCCATAGAATACAAAAACACTAATTCAAAGAAATTCGATTTTAAATCACTGCACTTCAAATTTATAAAATTCTCAGAAGTCTGTGGTTTTAGTAACATTGTCAGTACTCTTGCCATTTTCTAAAATGCATTTTCCTGAATTTCTAGGATTCTTGTAAAGCATGAAATGAGGAACTTTAGGATAAAAAAAGCTGAACAAAATTCCCCTAATAACATTAAAGTTGTTGCAATTAAATTGTATAACCCATTTCATATAATCTTTTGATGGAATCCTTATAGAATATCTTTTCCTAATAGGAGTATGAAGACCAAATATGCCCCTAATATCAGGAACAATCCTGATTATAAGTATCTGCCCCTATCCAATTTGTGGATGATAGCTAATAGATTTTTGTAGTAAAAAGTACCATCTTTGCAGGCTAAGCAGTTTTTTAAATTATTTTTAAAGATTTATTTATTTATGCATATAAGAACTGGGGTACAGGCCAGAGGTGTGGGGGTGAGAGGATTCACCAGAGACAGAGTGGAGAACAGAACAGGCAGACTGACTGAAATACACTGCTGAGGGGAGCAGTGGGCTGATGCAGATAGCTTCATAGGTTGTGTGTTAACCCTTTTGCTACCAGGGAGGCCCACTAAGTATATTTTAAAGTTACAATACCTAAGCTATGGAAAACAACCCAAATGCCCAAAAATAGATGACTGAATCAAGAAGATGTGGTATATATACACCATGGAATATTACTCAGCGATCAAAAAAGATAAACTCATACAATTTGCAGCAACATGGATGGAGCTGGAAGGGATCATGCTCAGTGAAATAAGCCAGAAAGAAAAAGAAAAATACCAGATGGTCTCACTCATAGCAGATATTTAGAAAACCTAAATAAGGGACCAGGAAAAAGATGAATTATAATAAAGAAAAAAATCAAAATCAACAAGCAACTATAAACCAGAGACACACTACAGGGGTCGGTGGGGAAAGGAGGGATTTGGCTCAAAATAAGGGTGATGCAATTGTATGGGGAATATAACCAAAATGAAAATGCATACATTGTGCAAAAAATGAAAAATTATGTAAGAATTAAATAAAATATATTAAATGATGTTCTAAAATAAAATAAGCCTATGCAATTATTAAATAGTATTGTAATATTTTGCAATCAAAGTGTCTAGAAAAGCTATCATTGGTTAACAAAAGAACTTGGGATGATAGTAGACAGTGAGCCTTTACAGTCAAGGTCTATAAAATTGAGAGCCTCTGAATACATGGCATGTGTTCACTAAATCTGTATCTGTGAAAGATTGATTACAAAGCCCAGTTTCTATAAAATGTCCTACAGTGAAATGCTTATAGAAACTTAATCTTTATTTCTATGCATGTGATGTTAAAAAGTTTGAGGCTTCTGTATGCATGGTCTGTTTTGTTTTCTAGCAAACAAATAGCTTGTGGTTCAGTCTAATCTCCAAGGAAATTGATTACCATAAGGAGCAGGTATTGTGGAACTGACTTTGAATCACAGACCCCCTTTTCACTCTAACTGCCATGATGTGACTTTTAAGAGAAAAATAAGCAGCCAGACTCAATTCCTACCTGTGATTATGAAAGAATACCCACTCATTGATCTATCCCTGTTGAAAGAATACCAATTCACCGATTTCTCCTCACTGATGACTACAAAAGATAATCAACACCATGTTTTCTCCTACTGGTGAACAGAAAGACAAAAGATGGCCATCACTGGTGATTGTTACTAAAAGACTCAAAGATCAGCCTTCTGTTTGAAGACTCCTGTCAACCAATATAAAATCTCACATAAATGACCTAAGCTTAGTGAGACCAATTCCCTGTTTAATCTTTTAAAAGTCCCTATGCCTTGTCTCTAATGGAATACAATTTGGTACTGTTTCTTGGTTGTGGATCCCACACATGATCCTTATTCTCAAATAAAATGATTTCTTGATTATTTGACAGTGATTATTTCTAGGTTAATAGTATCCACAAAAACAAAAGAAATAAAACAAATTTAAAAAATGCATGGTTTTCTGAAGAATGTGAATACAAACTCAATAATAAATTTGATTACCTATTTTAACTAAATCACGAGCAAATTTAGCTCACGTTTGAAACTCATAACAAGGTGTGACTAAGGTTACAGGAAATGGTTTATGTATAGAATCCTTATAGCAATCATAATAAAAAATGTAACAGAGTCTGATAATCTGCCAAAGCCATACACCAGCAAAGAAGAATAAATTTAAAAAGCTAGAAGATAAGCATTACAATACTTACCTTTGGTTATTTGGATCATATTTTGTGGGTCGGAAGTTTCCTTCTTCATTTCAGCTTGATCTGAAAATCTTGAGTGAATGATTATTATGTACTCCCAACACTCCTCTGTTTGAAGTTGCTATCTCAGATACTTTTCCAGAGATATTAGTTAAGTCAACACTTTGGGGTATTTGTGCTGTGTCAATTGGGAAAAAAAAGTATCTAATAAAATTATTTTCATTGGGCCATGAAGCTAGCTATCATTTCATGATCTCTATAAATATGAGGGCACAACCTCCATAACTGAGAATAAGATGATGTATATGCCTGAGACCCTTGCAGTATTGTATACATCCAAAAGCACAGACTTTAAAATCTCAGTAACATTCCTAGGCACATGAACTTATCTGTCATTAAGTCATAAAGAGAAAGATATAAACTGCAGAAGGAATTGATTTATTGGTCTTTAATGTCAATGGCAAGATTCAGACTATGCAAACTAAAGCAGGTCTGGTAAAATATTTATGGCACAAGTAGTTTTGTTCTTGTATAATGTATTTTCTCTCATGAGCATTTCTTTCTTACTGCATAATTTTGCTATCTAAGTAGAGAAACTTTTTCAGAGTAAATTTTTGATGATTTAGTCAATCAGGGGTACAGAATGAATAAACAAATATATTCAGTAATCATTTTACTAAACAGAGTTATAAAAGATATTTTTCTTTCTGGTATTTTTCATAACCTAATATATTCTAAATTTTGTTGTGATTTTCAAGGAGGGTAAATGTATTTCTAAACTTATTTGACCTTCAGATATTATATTCCTTGGAAATCCTAGAGGAGATATATATATATATATATATATATATATATATATATATATATGGAAAAAGATGATAAAACAGAATGATGATAGGCTGTCCTCACTTTATTTACTATTCAAGACCAACTCAAAATTTCGTTGAAATCCCTTTCTGATAATTCTGGTCCACATTGACGTCATTGTCTTTTGACTGCATCTTGCCAATATCATTTGATTCATTCTGTCCCTATAATATTCTTGAATCAATTCACTTGAGTAAAAAGAAGATGCTTTAAATTCACTGTAAGATATTTAACACTACTTTGTGTTGTTTGAGATGGGGCTTCCTGGCCTGTACATGTATGGCACACGTTTCACTTATTTTTTATAACATACAAGTACTGGGGTATCGGCCAGAATTGTGGGGGGTGAGAGGATTCACCAGAGACAGAGCAGGGAACAGAACAGGCAGACAGACCGAAACCACTGCTGAGGAGAGCAGTGGGTGAGACAGGAGAGGTCTGCTGCACTATGTGGGTAGCTCCCTGGCTGAGGATCGAAGCCGTGCCGCAGTGGCTGCAGATAGCTCCATAGGTTGGGTTTTAACCTCTTGTGCCACCAGGGAGGCTCACATTCCATTTCTGTATGCCTTCTGTGTGGGTTTTCCTGTCTCCACATTTGTTCTTTGTACCCATCATTGATTGACCTTTCCATTGCCAGACATTTGATTTTATTCCTTTTTCAATGTCCTTTTTCAATTTCAATGTCAGAATATAAAACCCCTCCAATTCCCAGAATCTCTAATCTAATCAGAAATGAACTTCTCTATCTCTGAAGATTTTTTTCTGTCCTTAGGAACTTTTTTTTTTTTTTTAACCTATGGTACTTTTTGATGAATGAACAGAATCTCTCACTGCACATACATAATCTACAATAAGAGGAGATATTTTGGCTAGCTGCTGGCACACAGAACTCCACAGTGGATTACTAGTTGCTAGATGAATTAAATGAGAAAATTCTTGCTGCTTTGTAGATACTGTCAGTGAGTGTACTTAAGGGCATCTTTTTTAACTTTTAAGAAAAAAAATCACAGAGAAAAACTAGGACTTTACCCTCAAGCACTTTCTCTTCAGTGACAGAATATTGAACGGGAGAGGGCAATGGGTCAGAAACAACGTCCTGACACTTATATTTTGTGCTGGAATTTTGAACTGACTCTCAGCAAACTGACCACATTCACACTCAAATTGTTACCAACATGAGAACATAATAAGCAGTGAAGACTGACTAATGATACAGTGTTCAGCCAAAATGACAAGACTGGAACAAATGCAAGGAGTCCAGAGTACTGGCAGTACCAGCTTGGACATCAATAATGATTGGACTGTGTGAGGTACAGGACATAGGTGTATATTATCACCTTTCTCTTTCAGTCGTCACCTATCTAAACATTTCCAAGAAATACAGAATGTATCAAATAGACAAAAGAAGGAAATCAATTCAAGAAATAGAAAACTATGCAAAACAATTTACAAGAAGCAAGAGATTTTGTTTAGGTCTGAAGAACCAAAATTAATTTAAAAGAATATAGCTCAGCTAAAAGCAAAGATCTATTGGTTTCCCTCATTGACTTACATAGTTAATAATTTACCGAAAAAAAAAAAAAGTAAAACTATCTTATTTTTATCTTCTTTGAGATGCATAAAGGTGAATATATAGGTTACTAACAAACAAAAAAAAATCACATCTTACAAATCATGGAATATATATCATTGATATATATGTATATATATAATCATGAAAATTTCATAGAAAATTCAGTGGAAAAGCATGTATAATTATAATCATGAAAATAAGATTAAAATCAAATAAAATTTAGAATTTATTGAGTTTTCTAGATATATAGCTCTCAGTCTCCTAATATTTTTCAACACTTACATTCACTAATGATTTATGACCAAATGAATATTTTTTTATTTTAATATAAAACCAAACTATATTAATACGCTTTAAAGCACATTTCCCATAAAGTTTAGATTACAAATTCAGAGAAACAGTTGTTAGAGAATATAAAACTGATCTAATAAGAAAATAACTGACAGGATGTTTATTAATTATTGATGCCAAAGTAATTTTGTTACAACTTCCTAAATATGGGTACTAATAAAGTCTTATAAACAGTGATTCTTCAATAAAATGTACAATACCAAGAGAGGAAAGGTACAGACTGGAGATTTATTTAGGACAATGCTGTTGGTGATCAGCCTTAACTACAAAGTAAAGATTTCCAGGGCAATCATCTTCTAGAAGACTTTGTTTGGGGGGGAATTTGGGAGCTAGGTAGTTTTACATAGAAACATGTAATATACATGGCAGAAGGTAGGCAGTCCTTACCTTAGGATAACAGCCATATGCAGGTTATATCACTAGGTAAAACCAATTGCCTATTATTGGTCATACACAGTCGATCTTTTCTTACCCATTGCGATCATAAAAGATCCTATTTCTGTTGTATTATGAAACGTTGGAACTCACGCATTTCTTTCACTTTTGGATGCTGATTTCTAAGTCTATTAAGTTTAAATCTATAAAAATAAAACTCATTTTGCTAGCTGAACCACAAATTTTCCCATGTTTGAAAACCTAGCCTTTCTTGACTTGAAGCTCATAAAAAAGTGTCCCAGTCATTGTTTTGAGCAGATAGGAAAACTGTTACCTTATAATCACTGATGATAAATAACACTTTTCTAGATCAATCAATAACATTGTTACTTCAGATAATCAACCAGTGATCACCCTTACAGTACTTCATGAGAAACCACTGTCAAGGAGAAGAGGAAATGTTGCCCCATACTTCTTGGTTCTTCTCAGCCTGGTCTAGCAATAAAATTAACATTATATATTAGTATGAGAACCAAAAAAAAATTACATACATATCAGGACTCTGCATAGAAGTGAGGATTTTAAGGTCAGTGAGGAAAAACAGGGACATTTCACTGACCTAAAAAACAAGATAATAAGGAAGCACCCCTCCTTATGAAGAGGAGAGGGACTCATATTATGAAGACCAGATGCATTTTAATTTGATGTTTTTCCTGCCATATAAATAGGCTTCTCCTCTGGAAAGTTTAATTCTTATAAACACTCTAATTATGGATAATACCCTAATTAGTTAATGATTTTCATTTTTCAACATAGAGGTAAAATTTTTGAGGGGGACTGTAGGACATTCATTGACCTCAGATCAAAATAATCCACATGTCAAAGTGTCATATCTTGGATATACCTATTCTGAAGGTCTTGGGAAGGCCTATCATTCACCACCTTCTGGTACACATTAAAACTGCTTATATACACAATGGAATACAACTCATCTATAAAAACATAATGTCTGGCCACTTGCAAAACATGGATGGAACTGGGGGGTGATTAAAGTAAGCGTAACAAGTCAGAATAGAATATAAAAAGGAAGAGAAACAATTAACCAAACCAAATCCTAAAATCTGACTGCAATGTTGAGGTTACCAAAGTGGGAGGGTGGAGTAGGGGGCAATGATGGTAGGGAACCAAAGGGATTGTGGTGAAATGTTATTGGTGCTTTGATGGTGGGTGTAGTGTGGTAACATATATCTGAATAGGTGTAAACATATACCTCTAAATCATATACACAGTGGCAAACCAGTGTTACCTCAATAAAAATATAAATAATAAACAATAATAAGTTATTAGATAGATACTAGTTTTGAATTGCATTGCCTTTGTCATTATGTAATTGTCTAAATATAAACCCCTCCTGGAATGGAAATGATGTTTCTATAAATGTGAAGAGAGAAGGAAAACAGAATTTGAACATCTAGAAATTTTCAGTATAAAGTTTTGTATGTTCTACAAGGCTAGGCAACTTAGTGTAGTGGTTAAGAGCACAGACTGGGTATAGAGGGCTTGGTATGAGTTTTGGATCTGCCCTCTAGTACGGTGGTACAAAATCTCTGATAATGAGTATAGTCATCAGTAAAGTTAGAAAAATTATAGAATATATTTAACAGTAATTTATGAGAATAAAAAAATCACATTTGAAAATGACTTAGAGTGGTACTACATAAGTGATGGTCAGAAAAATAATTAAGTGACTGACAACGACTAATAGAACTGACATGTTCTATTAGTAACCCAGCATAATATTCCTTTTACTTACTTCAGTATAAAACTAATCATCTTAAATATTGCACCCAAGGCATTATTTTCTGACTGATACAATTAAAAACCACAAAGTAATTTTGTTCATAACACTAAAAATTATCCCAAAAGAAATGGAGTAATAATCAGAAAAAGGTCCCCACCAAACTTCCCTGAATCTGTTAGTACACAGACTGAGGGATACCTGGGGCCCTCAATTTTGCACTTTAAAGGGGTCTGGCCACTTTTGAGTACAAAGACAAAGCACACTCAGTGTAAAAGAACTTTAATAGAATAAGTGTACATAGAGAAGATAGAATAATAATTTCCCAATAGAATACTCAATTACCCATCCTCTTGTGGGTATATAATAATACTGACCACAAAAATCCCCATAAGATGATTGGATTCATTTGATAATCATTTTTAGGGTTTATTATCTACCACAATAAATGAAAGCACCTCTTGGGCAGTCTTAGTAGATTTTAAAAGTGTTGTGGATCAGTGAAAGATATATATGCATTTGGGAAATAGCTTCAAGTGGCTTATGTGGAAGTTTCAGTGAGTATGTGAATGGAATTTGACAAAATTCATGATATGATAGTTTCAGATTGATTGACTCAATAAGCAACTATCTTGCCATGAAATATAATTAGTAAACAGGTGTTTGATAAGTAAGCAGCTCACTGCTTAGAGAAAACCAACCTACTGTCCCGAGAAGTCTGATTGTCCAGATGAACAAATATATTGTCTTGAGATGGCAGTTGAGGAGTGTATTGTTTGTATAAATTGATATTTAGCAAGTTATTGCAGCAAACAACACATTTACAGGTTTACAGTTTTCTCTTGTTGGGCAAGAAATTCCTGAAACAAAGAATAAAGTCACACTGATGAAAACATCCTCAGCTGTTAGTCTCATAGGTAAGCTGTATAGATGCAGACAGTCTCAATTCTCACTTTTTAAAAAGGAAAATAACTTTAGAAGGCAGAACCATAGAAAAAAATAATAGAACTGTGTAGCAGAATGGGACTTTAGAAATCACCTCATTCACATCAATCTCCTCAGTCCCCAATTCTTGGATGAAGAAGATGAAACTCAGAAACAACAAATGACTTTCCCACACTCTGCCTTTGGAGGGACATAATCCTGTCACCCCTAAGTAAAAACTCTAAGGGTGGGTCCCTGACCTCATTATCTAAACAAAAGATATCTGAATCCAAGCTCACCATGCAATGCTACTGCTTTGAAAGTTTCATCTCTTCCTAACTTTCAACCAGAGACAAACTTCAAAATATTTAACTAAAAGAGAGTTTACCAAAAGTAAATAAAAATGCACAATTGTGTGCAAGTGAGAGCATATGTATATTCACACACATAGACACAAATTCTGGAATATCCAAGAAGCCAGAGATTTAGATTAGTGAAATTTGCATTCAAATTAAATGAACGGGGCAATATTCTCAAAGTTTTCATCACTTGCTCCCCAACTAAAGAACTGATCAATATACAAATGTGCTCTCTGTATATTAAGTAGATTCCTTTAGCTGCAAATTGTCAGGCAACAAAACAAAGCAATTTTCACTTTAGCAGATTGTTCTACAAAGAAATTATAGCAACTGAAAATTCAGAACGCTAAAGTATGCATAATAACCTAATAAGTAAGTTCTTATCTTGATGATAATTTAAGCTAATTATAAATAAGAATCTGTATATTTAAGGAAAGCCCAGTTTTTATTACATATTTCTGTCATTTAATTGGGCCAAAATTAAACCAAATTCTAACCCTTTTTTCCCCCAGAATTTTATTTAGGCTCTAACAGCACCTAAAATTTTTCCATCTGTGATTTTAAATTATTTTTCAAATTTTGAGAAAGTGATCAAGAAGTATTAAGTAAGAAGTGCCCAATTTATTCTCAAGGAGGTCACATAACTAGTAGTTAGACATGGGGCTCTACGGGCAGTTGGAATATTATAAAATCCTTTTGTTTTAATTTTTAATTATTAGATATGTGACCTTGTACTATACTCTCTGTTTCTTAGTTTCCTCATTTGAAAATGAGGCTTTATAAAAAAATGTATATGAGGAAATACATGGGAAGAAACTAAGTGGTTAATAAATATGTAATCATTATATGAATATTTAAAGTTTCCAGAGTAAAATAACAATAAATCTATGGAAATAAGAATCTCCCAGTTTTGTAGAACATTATACTATAACTACTTAACTACTATAAGTTTCTGCTTTTATGAAAGTTCTGAAAGTGTTTTCTTCAGTAACTTGTTCTGATACTCAGTCTTATAAATTTAACATCTACATACATAAGTAAAACAATTATTTGGGTAGGTACTGAGTGAACACAATAACTGTTCAGCTGATTTATACATATTCGTTCCTAATTTGTTTTTGTTCAAAATAGCTGTCACCATGGACGCACACAATTCTGGATCATCTTCTTTTGGACATGTAGGTCACAGTGCCTGATCTTGTCATGAGCTTGTGGATAAAGGTGAGGTCCTAGGCCTCATTATCATCAAAGGCAGGCTGAACTTCTCATCCAAACATCGCTAGTTAAAATATATCAATTACAACTTTCATATGATCTCAATATTATAAAACTGTAATGATATATAAAAACAAGTAATAAAAATATTTTTTTACTAAAAACAGGCTATACACACTTGCAAGCACACTATCAGATACAGCATTCTACCTGAAAATGTAAGAAAGTTAAGACTGGGCCTCCCCTGCTGGTGCAGCGGTTGAGCCCTGGGCTGCGAAGCTGCCCGCAGCCTCTGCAGCGCCAGTTCAATCCCCGGCCACCTGCGAGGGTCCCACATGGTATGACAGACCTCTCCTGCTGCGCCTGCTGCTCCTCTCAGTAGTGTATTCCATTACTTTGCCTGTTCTGTTTCTGGCTCTGGTGTATTCTCTCACCCTCCTGCGCTTCTGACTGTACCCAGTACTTGTATAAATAAATAAATAAATCTTAAAAAAAAAGTTAAGACTTCTATTAGAATTATATATTTATAAATGTGACTATAATATATTATGAAATAATTTAAAGTCCATTATAATTGCCTCCCCCCAACTTCCCTCAATTTCCTTTATAATATTGTAGTCACGTTTTGAAGCATACATCAGTACAACTAGACCATATGTTTTAGAAAGCTCAACAGTACAGTCTAATAAAATAAACACCAATTTGTATAACTGGGGAAAGTTGCTGAAGAGGACTTCTGTCACCTGAATCTGACAATGTGCCTGTCTTTGAATTTTTAGATAAAACAACTTAAAATTTCTATACTTGCACTGGTAATATGTGGTATCACTCTCATTTTGTCTTTAGTGGGGATGAGTCTAAAAAGGTATTTTGTAAACAGAACAAGCTGAAGAACACCAGGGTGTAAGGGAAATTTAAAAGGTAGCTGATTACAAAGTACAGCCAATAGGGCTTTACTCAGAATAAGCAGTTCTACAAGGGATTCAGGAAAACTCATGCCTGGGTTCTACAATATATGTATGGGGAGGGGCTTCCATAAATGGAGATTATTTAAAGGATTTCTAAAAAAAGCAGTTACCATCATCTACCTTGCCAAATAAACCATTTTGCCTGTCTATATAATCAGTGTAATCTGTGCTATTCAGAAAAAGAAAATAAACAAGGCAGTGATTTATGAATCCTAGCCTTCTAGCAGTTAGAGCAGATGAGTAGGCTCTGATAATATTGAAGCACAAGTGTAAAGAAGAAATAGCATTTATTATAAGGATATTTTATAGCTATGTATGCCTTGTAAAGTAAAACTTTAAAGTGTCACTTTATGTTTTCCTCAAGGAATATTTCAATTATCTCTTGCAACTTTCAAGGTTTAGAGGAAGCCAATAAATGTCAGTTTTTAAGACCTAGGAAGACTCACATTTTCAGAAGATTGCAGAAAGCTATACTTTTTAAGGACTTAATATCTTTGAGTTTCATTTTAGAAGAAACATACATTTTTATTGATACAACAAAGTTTCATATCACTCCGTTTAGAAAACAGTGACAAGTTCACATTTAATGGGCAATTTTATCCTAATTATTTTCCTTTCTTTCCACCTCCTTGTTCAAATGAGTCCATTCCACTCATACCAGTGATTACTGACTTGAGTTCTAGAGCTCTCCTTTGAGATAGGGTAAGAAAAGGTAACTCAAGTATAATACAGCAAGTTTTCAAGATCAAGATAAAAGGATAGCCCATGTGACGATCAAATTACTAGAGATTTTGCATGTGCATATTTCATTAAAAAAGCTTGAACATTATACCTGCTTTATGTTTACATAAAAGGAAAAAAAAATACTTTCCCAGCTTTAGAGTCCTTCAAATGTTTTCCAGTGTTCTTGGAATAAAATCTCAGTTCCTTGTTACCCTCGGGGACAAGACTTTATGTGACCTGGCATCAGTCTGCCTCTAAACTTTTATTTCATTACTTGCCCTTTAGTTAAAATACCTCAGTCACATTGACCTGACTCTGTTCATTGGTCATGTCAAACCCGTGCCTTCTTTAGAGTCTTTGTCTTGCCCATTCCCCTGCTGACTTGTGTAGTTGCTTCTTTCTCACTTCTCCATTCTCAGAGAAGTTTTCCCTGAGTGTTTTCTTACCTCCAGTATTAACTTCACCCTAGCTATGCTGTGATGTTTACCTTTATAGAACTAATTAGAATCTCAAATGAACGTTTGCTGTTCATTATGAATTTCTCAAATAGAACCAGTCTTGCAAAACTGGAAGGAAGCATTCTTGATCATGATGGGTGAGTCTCTTAATATGATGCTATATTTGGTGTGCTAGGATTTTGTTAAGGATTATTGCATCTACGTTCATCAGGGATATTGACCAGTGGTTGTTTTTTTTTTTTGTACTGTCATGTTTGGTTTTGGGATCTGGGTGATTTTGGCCTCCTTCATTCTCTTTGCTTTTCCATCTTGTGTTCAGTTGTTCCTTGCTTCCTAGGTATGTGTGTTGCCTTATTTACTTTTTTGTGGTTGGAGTACTGCCACTTTGCTTTTGTTTGTTTCTCTTTGTTTACACCATTGTGTTGTGGAGGCAGGAGGAAGGCCTGTGCATTAAATCCTCAATCTCAGTCATCTTGAGGAGTGGGTGTGGTTACCTCTGTTTCCTTTTCCCTTTCTCCACAGCAAGTTCTCTTCAGTGCTTCAGCTATTCTAACTTCCCACACTGCCTCCTTGCTGCTCTGTTCCGCTGCAGGTCATAATCCACCAAACTTGATTTCCTGTTGATGGGGCCTATGTCTGGATCCCAGAGTTCAAGTTTTGGGACTCAATTGGCCCTGGCAGGCAGGGCTTGTCTGAACAAGCTATGTGTCCTGTCCCCCAGCAATTGCCATAGATTATTCCCACCCTCATATAACTTACAGTAACCTATGTCTTAAAATCATTTTTATTCATGATTGTAATCAAATCATATAGCATGCTTATGCTGAGTTGTAAATAACTGTGTTTATTTTGATACATGTGATTTGCATGCAAGCAAGGGGATCTTGATTTAATTGCTATGAACAGAAAAGACAGAAATTTTATGACCTCACCAGAAATAATGTCACATGGTGAGTCTTTTATTTGAAGTGAACCTGGGTGATTTCTGTACCTACTTTTTCTAGATATGTAATCTGGAAAAATTGTTTATTTCTTCAGACTTCTGTTTCACTATTGGTAAAATGAAGATGATAATATTATCAATTATATTAACTTCATTGGTTTGCAGCAGAATAAATGATTATATGGATTATACATATAAAATTATATTGACCTATAGTAAGAGACAAATAAATGTTTATTTTATTAAGTAACATCATTATTACTCACATATTATTATTCATTTCGGACTGACAAAGAGGGGATAGAGAAAAGAAACGTATCTAGTACAAGGATCAAATTTAAGAACCTGGGGCTATTTCATACCCAAATTAATCACAATAGGCATTTCTTATTTTGAGAAGTAAGTCACAGTCTTTCAAACCATAATTCAGACCTTTTATACAATAGTGGAATGATAACATTGTATACTTTTAGATCTTTGTGTCTTTATAATTAAGTGTAATATACATCTACTTTAAAAATTACTTAAAAATAAAATTCACTAAGCCAATAACACTTAAAAGGCTTGCTAGAATCCAATTACTCCTTTTACATTGAAGATTTTTAAACTCATTATTATCAGCCTTGATTCAGTTATAATACTATTAGTGAAGTTCAAAATTCTATCCTACAGCAAAATTCTTCCTGATGAGAAGCTTAAGTTGATTGAAGGTGATAGGAGTTTGGTAAGAGTAAATGATGTCAAACTTTAGTCTGAGATAAGATTCCTTATATTTCTTCTCCATCTAAGGAAGTTTCTTCTCTGCTTTCATCTTAAGTCAGAAGTGCTGAATACTAATGAGGATAGCTACCATCTAACCTCAATGATTAATGTGTAGACAATTCACTTGGATTTTAAAAACAGTTTACATTTTCATGGCGTCAGTTAATCTGTCAAAACTAATAGGGGGCCTCCCCTGGTGGCGCAGCGGTTGAGCGCTGGGTTACGAGGCTGCCCGCAGCCTCTGCAGCGCCAGTTCGATCCCGGGCCACCGGCGAGGGTCCCACAAATAAAACAAAAACAAAAACTAATAGGCATCTTCCCACATAGAATAAGCCAATTCCCAACCACTTACCTTATAATGATGCGATTTATTTTTAGTTCTATGACAGCGCTTTTTATGAAAACTGTTTTGAGGTTGTTGACAAGGAGAAAAGGGGACAGAAATGAAAATCATTAAGGAACATACTATAAACAACAGTCATTACCAAAGCCTATTTTTTCCATTATATTTTAGTTTCCTTAAGAACATACAGAAAGGCATATGTTTACACGCTTAATGAATATTGGGGTAATTTTTCTTCTTTAATAGAAAACTAAAATTTTCTACCTAATCCATATTTTTTTAAAAAAATTTTATAGAGATTTATTTTTTTTATTTATACAAGAGCCGGGGTGGAGGCCAGAGTTGCAGTGGGGTGAGAGGATTCACCAGAGACAGAGTGGGGAGCAGAACAGGCAGACGGACCGAAAGCACTGCTGAGGGGAGCAGCAGGAGAGACAGGAGAGGTCTGCCTCGCCATGTGGGACTCTCCCTGGCTGACTGGGAATCGACCCGGCACTGCGGAGGCTGTGGACAGTTTCATAGTGCTGCGCTCAACCCGTTGCACCACCGGGGAGGCCTAATCCATATTTTTTACAGAGAAATATAGTTACAGAGAACTAGTAGGACTTTTTATTGAAAGATAGATATTCATATAAAAATTAAATTGCATTTGTTTACTGCAAGTAAAGTGAGTAATGTGGATATGACTGAAAAACCATGAAATTAAAATTGATAAAGGGAATATTCAGAACTGGGGCCATTAAGACCATTAAGAGAGTAGAATTTATGTATTTTTTAAAGATTTATTTATTCATGCATATAAAAACTGGGGTATAGGCCAGATGTGTGGGAGGGTGAGAGGACTCACCAAAGACAGAAAGGGGAACAGTACAGGCAGACTAAAATACACTGCTGAGGGGAGCAGCAGGCAAGACAGGAGAGGTCTGCTGTGCCATGTGTGTATCTCCGCTGCCGGCTGGGATTGAGCCCGCACTGCAGAGGCTGCAAACAGCTTCACAGCGCTGAGCTCAATCACCTGTGCAACCAGGGAGGCCCAAATTTATGCATATCTATCATCTTTGACTACTTGGTAAACTAGATTTAAAATATCACACATCAGCCTCAGCAAGGTGGCACCCGGACACCTGGAATTGGGGAGTTTGGAAAGATAGCACTGTTATAGGACAGGGAGGGAACACCCCAGAACCCCCAAATCTGCCTGTTATAAATAGGTTCTGCCATCTGCTGCATCAATATAAAACATATTCTAGTGCACAGGACCTTTAATGGAAAGGGATTTTTATATAATTACTGTGTAACAAAGAAAGCGCAAAGAATATAGCTCCCAAATGAAGCATCTCTCATGGATAAATGCCCAGCTAAACAGGGCTGGCCCAAAACAGGGCTACTGAGACCTGAAAGCCTGTCACAAGTCTAAGGCACCTCCTGGTGGGGATCCATAGGACAGAGGCAGAAGGGACCAACATATCTAGGATAGAAGGAGCAAAACCAAGATAAAAGCTGCCATTGTTAACCTTCCCACGGGTCTGTTACCCACATCTGTATCAACCAGTCCAGGACCAAGAAGTAAGAGCAGCTTCTTCACATGTATCTGCTCCATGTGCCTCCTCCAGGTCTCCTTCTGGCTCCCCATCCTTCTTTCTTCCTTCTCCAGTCTCCTCTCCACCTTTTCTCCCCTCCCAGCTCAGCCACACCCTCCCTTGGGTGGTGCAGGGAACCTGGCACCTCCCTTTTCTCTGAGTACCACCCTGTTACAGCACCAAGCCTTCATACAAGGACTGAAAAATGTTATTGGACTTCAATTTCAAAGAGGACAATCTATCACTGCACTAGCATGCAGACTTCCCTCCCTTCTGCATGTCTTTTCTTTTAAATAATTTTGTTAGTTTACCTGTAAGAGGCAGCTCTATCTCTATAAATTTTGTATTTTTTCACACACCCTGAAGCACTTACACAGCCTTACTCCCGTGTATGCTCCAGATTGCAGTTCCCTGAGGAGCCTAAGAGAAATCTTTGTTCTCGCTTGAGATAAAGCTATGATTCATGGCTGAATTATAGTTTTAGAGTAGGTTTTTGGTGTTTGGGGGATGGATGGGGACATAACTAGAGAGAGAGAGTAAATATGCAAATATACTTACCTCAAATACAGATTTTTTTTTCTTTTCTTTTTTCTCTCATTGCTGGGTCCCTTCCATAACTCAGGGCTCTACTGAGTCCCTACACACATGCCCTCCACAGATTTCTTCTAGTGAGACAACATAGGTGAACTAAATCATAAGCTGAGAGGAGTGAGCTGCCGCAAATACTGTTTAAATGTGTGGACTAAATTACAGCTGGCAGGAGCTATTCACATCTTATTTTAACACTATATCCCATCGGACTAAAAAACGATACCCTATTCTGATAATATTAGTGCCTTATTTTGATAAACGACTTATTTAAAAAATGATAATTGCACAATTTCCTGCAAAAGGATGTCATCAGAGGGCCCCTGTAGGGTAAGTAAAACATATCAGATTTTTCCACTCTCCCGCCATTAGATTAAATGCATGTCTGATGGCAGACACCTGGAGTAGGTGTGGGCATACATAGGTGGGCACACCTGAGCTAAGAGAGCTAAGGCCAGGTGTGGTGTAGAGTGTGGTGTAGGCAGTGGAGTGTAGCCCAGTGAGGCGGACTGAGCTGGAACTACCAGAAGGAAAGAGAAGCAGGAGAGAGAGAAGCAGAGGCCACAAGAGAATGCCAGAGAACCCAGAAAGAGCGAAGATTCGCTGGGTGGCTGGAGGCCTGCCAGCCTCCCGGCCCCCGGCACCCCTGCTGCTGTGTACCTGGTTGCCTTACTATACGTAAAAGCTCAATAAAAGCCTGAAAAAGTCACCGAGGTCTCCCGGACTCTCCTTTACCCATCTGCTCCGATCATAGAGAACCAGCTCTGTGCCTTCCTGGCACTACAGCCCCCATGCACTGATAGTAAAAGACCCTGACATAGATGGCCTTAGGGCTCATTGGCATGCTAAAATGCACACAGCTGGGTGGAGATTTAAGATGCTAATGAGACACCTGATGTATAAAGATCATGTGACCCATTGCACATGTCCCTAGCCAAGAAATACTCTGACATTATCCCCCTCCTCCCTGTTCCCATAAATAAAATCTTTGCAACTCCTTTTCTGGTGTTCTTCAAAGAGTCAGCTTGGGAAATCTGTCAGTACTACCTCCCTTGTGCTTCAGCATAAATGTAATAAACCTGGTCTGGATCTAGTCTGTCTTGCCACCTTGCCATCAAATTATTTTATAAGAAGTCAGAAACTTTATGAACACCCTAAGGCATTACTCATTATGCCCAAAATTTGCACTGTCAACAAATTTTGAGTTATCAACATAGGAATCATTTGGATGTATCTTTATATTTATATCAAGTAGCATTTTATTTATTCAAGGTGGGGGGTAAGAGAGTTTCTTATTTTATTCTGTTGTGTTTATTATTTTTTTTTTACTTTGCAACTGAAGAGGAATATTTCTTTTTTATATACATTTATTTATCTATCTATCTATCTATCTATCTATCTATTTATTTATTTATTTATTTATACAAGTACTGAGTATAGTCAGAAGTGCAGGAGGGTGAGAGAATTCACCAGAGCCAGAGCGGGGTACAGAATAAGCAGACTGACGAAATACACTGCTGAGGGGAGCAGCGGGCACAGCAGGAGAGGTCTGTCACGCCATGTGGGACCCTTGCTGGCGGCCGGGGATCGAACAGGTGCTACAGAGGCTACAGGCAGCTTCGCAGCCCAGCGCTCAACCACTGTGCCACCAGGGGAGGCCCCCAGAAGAGGACTATTTCTTTTACTCTCCCCTTAAAAAACAGGATATATTTTTTGAGTGAAGATGGACCATTATTTTACAAACTGCTTTTTTTTTTTTACCCTCAAGTTTTGGCAACTAAAATAATATCACTTTCTTCTTGGGACTTCTGACACAGATTAGTGGTTTTCTTTCTTTCTTTTTTTTTTTTTTATTTTATGCAAACAAGAACCAGGACACAGGCCAGATGTACTAGAGTGTAAGAGGATTCACTAGAGACAGAGTGAGGAACAGAACAGGCAGACTGACTGAAATACACTGCTGAGGGGAGCAGCTGGCAAGACAGGAGAGGTCTGCCACGCCATGTGGGTACCTTCCTGGGCAGGGATTGAACCTGTGCTGCAGAGGCTACACAGCTTCACAGCGCTGTGCTCAATCCACTGCACCACCAGGGAGGCCTCAGATTAGCGGTTTTCTACTGCTGATCCCTTGTACCAATAGTATCATAATCTCCTGGAGATAAGATAGAACTAGAAATTTTCATTCGAGAACTGCTAAATCACAAAGAAACATAGGCAAAGCACTTCATGACATAGCTTCAGAGATGTCTCTGTGGATTCATCTCTAGCCGCCAGGAAAGCCAAAAATAATATACATAACTGGGAATATATTGAATTAAAGACTTCTGAACAGTGAAAGAAACCATAACTAAAATGAAAAGGTGCACCACCGAATGGGAGAAAATATTTGCACATCATTTATCTTACAAGGGACTGATTTATGAGGTCTACAAAGAACTCACACAACTGCACAAAAAGAAAACAAAAGTCCAATCAAAAAATGGGTAGAAGATATAAGTAGGCACATCTCCAAACAAGACAAACAGATGCTGATAGGGATATAAAATTGCTCATTATCACTTATTATCAGAGTAATGCAAACTAAAACCATAATAAAACACTGCTTCACACCTGTGAGAATGGCCCATCAAAAAGATCAGAAACAACAAGCAAGGGCAAAGAAATAGACAAAAGGGACACTCATACACTCTCTGTAGCAATATAGACTTTCTCAGCCCCTAGGGAAAACAGTATAGAGTTTTCTTAAAAGGTGAAAAATGGATCTGTCATACAACTCAGCAATTCAACTCCTAGGTATCTCCAAAGAATACAGAAACCCTTATTCAAAGGGAAACTATTACTAGCCAAGCTATGGAAAAACCTAAATGCCCCAAAACAAATAAGCAGATCAAGAAGATATGGTATATATACACAATGGAATACTACATAGCTATCAAAAAGATAAACTTGACATTTGAGCAACATGGATGGAGCTGAAAAGGATTGTGCTAAGTGATATTTCAGAAGGAGAAAGACAAATACAAGATCATGCCACTTATAAGTGAAATATAGAGAAACCAAATGAAGGGTCAAAAAAGCCAAAGTGAAAAACTAATCCTTGAACACTGACTACAGAATGTATGCAGTCAGGGAGATGGGGCTGTGAAGGGTCAAGATCAAACTGGGAAGGAAACATGATGGGCTATAGTGGTGGACTATGGGTGCTTGGTGGCGGGTGCACTATGACAACAAGGGGATTCATCAACAAGGGATTCATATACTTCGAAAATACTAACAACTATGTAAACCGACATTGCCTCAATAAAAATATAAAAATAAATAAATATTAAAAAAAGTATATCAGCTAGAAACACATGAGAACCCAAGCAGAGATAAAATTAGAGAAGCTATATTTATTTATATACTTATTTATTATACCAATAAGAGTTAATGATTTTAAGGAATAAATGGTTAAGACTTGATACAAACAGCAAACTGACCTAAGATCTACTTAAGGTTATATTCTGGAAGAGATTTAGACAAATTTGTGAATTAGGAGCTTGGTTTTCTTCTCTTTAGTTCCTCTTACTTTCTTATCTCTTCAAGTATATCTTGGCATTCTTTTTGAATGTTTTTGGTAGAAAAAGTCAATCCTGCCACTTCCTTAAATTACAAAACATGCACCCCAAATCCTATGAAGAATGCCATACTCTACATAAAGCAGGTCTGGTCTCTGCAAACTTCATTCTTCATCACTGTTCCTATCCATAAGCCCTACTCTCCATTTTTTATAGTGAGTCATTTTTTCATCCCTCCATCCCTGCTCTTAAATGCAACTCATCCTTTCTCTGCCTGGTAAATTACTGATAAACCCAACACCATTCATCTGAAATTTTACCCGGTGAAAATTTTCTGAGCTTCCCAAATATAAACAATGAGTATTTTACACAAAATCCAGAGCATTATGAAACGAATTGATATATTTTACTTTATCACTGTGTTGTTCATACTGACAAAGAGGATTCCCTTCTAAAACCTAACTTTTCCCCCTGGTCTAGTGGAAGCACCACCACTTGAAATTCAATCCATGGACAGTATAAAAATCTAATTTAATTCCTTCCCTTCTCCCCAGCAGTGTGGTCACAGGCCTATGATTCTTAAAGATTTTCTGACCTTTGAATGTCTTTCTCAGTTCAGAGGAATTCTGAGATTTAATCTAGGAAACAGAAGGAAATGGGGTGCTTTGGAATCCAAGTCAGCAAGAGCAGAAACCTTGGTTTGATTTTGTGTTAGAACCCATACCATGCCTCTTCTGGACCTGAGAAATTTTTCTGCGGACATGGGTTTCTTATAGACTCATTTCAGGTAGTATTTTCTTTCTGTAAATCCCATCTGCAAAATCTTCACTTAATAAGACATCGATTAATGCTACCAAAGCTTTAACCCAGCTCTCTTACATAGTCTTCCTAGTGCATTCAAAGTAAAATTTGAATTCCTCCTGACTTCTCAGAGTAAGAGTTTGTAATTAAGTAAATCTCCAGTCAATATAGTTTCCAACATTTATTTGGAGAGGATTCCTATCTTAAAATACACTCTAGGAGAGGTTTCTTGCTGGTCAGCAGCAAATAGACTTTGGCAGGGCTATCACTGAATTGCATCAGTGTTCTGTCAGGCTCATTACACAAAAACACAAGATGTAGTGGTTCAAAGTAAAATATGGCCTAATCCTCAGAGGTTTTAATGAGAGGGGTGGGTCTGTGAATCAATAGAGAAACACTCCTCTCTCCTTTCAGCTGACTACATCTGTGCCCAACCTGATAAGGGGACTCCCTGATGGGTCAGCTTTAAGACTTCTGATCTATTCAGAAAAGGGATTTTTAAAAAAGAATCACATCAGCTTAATTCGCATAAAAAAGTCAGGTTATACTGATAGCAAAATTCAGTGATCTCATAAATAGAAACTGATAAATTCAAAAGGGCTTAGTATCCTTGAATTTCAATCTAGAGAGAATAGCTCACTTTAATGCCAGTTATTTTCTAGGCTTTCATCTAGTAGTTTATGAGATGAGCTTGCTCCAGGAATCTAGATAATCCTGCCCCCTACAATGTCCTTGGTAATGTAAATGGGTTGATTACAGAATTGAGAGGATGAGTGGAGAAAACTTTGGGGTTATTTCATTGGTACCACATTCTTAGACAGAATGTCTTGCAAAGGTTTAACACCCACAATGGTGAATGTAGGATAGACTACAACATACTTGAATATGTATGGTTGAGATGCATTATTTCTTTTTCTAAATTTGAGCATCACAAAAGATATTTAATTTTCCCTAGGGACTACCACTAGATTATCATTTAAATTACCCACTGAATCTCACATAGGAAAGAAATGACTAACATTATTTTAACTATTTAGCATAATTCCTTATATCATTTTCAATTCACTTGAGTGGGAACATTAAAAGTCCAATTCAAAAAATTATATAGGAAAAAGCTCTGACTTTCATCTGGCCTTGACATAGTAGGTATCTCCAATAGAAATCATTTTTTCTAATCTGCAAGTATCAATCACTAACTTCAGATAGTAATCACTGTATCTTATTTACTATGAGAGTCACACAGTAGCATAATATACAAGCTTGTAATGCAGCTTTTGGAAAAATTACATAAACATTAAAAGAGGTAAATAGTTATCCAAAATTTAGGCCACAGATAGTAAATGTCAGATAAATGAAATACCTCATTAGATGCAAGGCAGATGGACCATCTCCTTTAATATGATATGTTTATAAAAGACTACTTAGAACTGGTGAGATTAGATCTGACAATTAAAAAGCTAAGAGGTTATGAAAAGCAGAGATATGAAAAAGCAGTTGTATATGTATTGACAGAATAACATGGTGATGGAAGTTGATTAGGTCCCAGTCAGTGACATTTTAACAGAAAAGCTAGAACTTTCAATGATAACAAACTTTCTATGCATATATAGATGAGCATATGATTTTCACTTTCCTTTTGCTCATGTAGTTGTTACAGGGCAGGGAGAGGGGCAGTCCAAACCCCTCAAGCCTGCCTGTTCTAAATGGGTTCTGCCATCCACCGCATTAACACAAAACATGAGACTTTAATGAAAAGGAACTTTAATACAACTAGGGAACAATACAGGAAAGGCAAAGAATATAGTTTCTAAATCAAGTACCCAAAGTTACCCATCCCCTCATGGGTAAAAGTCCATCCAAAGGGGATTGGCCCAGAGCAAGCCCCCAAAGCCTGCCACAAGTCTAAAGCATCTTCCAGTGGGGACCCACAGAAAAGGATCAGAAACAACCAGACAAGTCCTGAAGGAAAAGAGCAAAATCAAAATCAAAATAAAAGCTGCCATTGTCACCTCCCCACAGGTCTCACCCACATCTGTGTCACTCAGTCCATGATCAAAAGGCAAGCATAGTTTCTTCATGTGTCTCTCGGCAACACGTGCCTCCTCTAGGTCTCTTTCTGGCTCCATCCTGCTTCCTTCCTTCCTCAGTCTCCTCTGCAGCTTCTTCTCTTCTTGCTCAGCTCCACCCTCCATTTGGGTGGGGCAGGGAATCTGGAACCTCCCCCTTTCCTGGGGACCACCCTGTTACATAGTGAATTACATTGACTGGTTTTAGAGTGTTGGATTTTGCTCAAATTCATGGAACATATCTCACTTGGTCATGAGATATGAACCTTAAAATATGTTACTGATTTTTTTTTTTTGCTAAGTAAGATTTTGTTGAAGATTTTTGTCATTATGATCAGGGATATTGGTTTGTAGTTTCTTTCTTTGATTTGTAATATCTTTGCTTTCAGTATCAAAGTAATGCTGGTTACCTAAATTGTATTTGGAAACATTCCCTCTCCTTAGCAGTTCTAATTTTCCTGATTGTACTTGGTCTGATTAGGTTTTGTACTTCTAGCTGATTCAGTCTTGAAAGCTTGCATGCTTCTAAAAATCTGTCCATTTCTTATAAATTGACCAATCAATGTTCATAGTAGTTTCTTAGGAGCTTTTATATTTCTGAGACATCTGTTGTAACACATCTTTTGTTTCTCATTCCACTTACTAGAATTTGCTAATTTTTTTCTTAGTGAGTCAGTTAGAAATTTGTCAATTTTGTTTATATTTTCAAAGATCCAACTTTGGATTTCTTTGGATTTTTCTGCTCTTTTATTTCTATTTTGTTTATTTCCATTTTAAATTATATTGTTTCCTTCCTTCCAGTGGCTTTTGTTTTCACTTTTGGTTTTCACTTATTTTAGTTACTTAGGTGTAAGATTAGATTATTTAGTTGAGTTTTTTCTCGTTTCCTGATGTGGTCCTGTTTTGCTATATATTTCCTCCATAGTATTGCTTTTCTGCATCCTATAGGCTCTAGTAGTTTGTGTCTTCATTTTCATTGGTTAAATATCTTCTTTGATTCCCTTATTTAACCACTCAGTAGCATCACTGGTGCTTTTGTAGTTGGCATGTTGTAGTAGCATACACCTGAATATGTACTGTATGCCTAAGTCATATACTATATTGTAAACCAATGTTACCTCAATAAAGAATAATTTTTAAACAAAAGTCAACTTAAGTAACTATCTAGATTGAGGTAATACACAAAAAGAAGTAGATTGAGATTTTTATAGGAAAGTTATGAGATGTGGATAAGTACATCAAGATGTTCTGTATAGATTGTTCCATTGTATTTGATGCCATTATTGTGAGTGGTGAAGATGAATATAAATGTAAATGAGTGGGAATATAAAGATGTAATTAGTTTTGATGGTCTTATTTGGACTGATTTGTGAAAAATCTAGATTTGGTAAAAGAAAAAAATTGTTGGCTACACAATCTTATCCCATTTTTTTTTATAGAGGCATGCTTTTATTTATTTGTTTGTTTGTTTGTTTGTTTGTTTGTTTTGTTTATACATGCACTGGGTACAGTCAGAAGCACGGGAGGGTGAGAGAATTCACCAGAGCCAGAGCAGGGAGCAGAGCAGGCAGAAGGACCAAAGTACTTTTAATGAAGAAAGTAGAGATACAGAGTGGTTATTGCCAATCCCAAATATCCAGCAATATGTGTCTATAGGCAGAACCAAAACTTCAAAATTAGTGTTAGTAAGCAGAGTAGGTAGTTACATATTCTCCTCTTGATTACTATAACTTCTGTGGAAATAATAGTCTTATGCTGATGTATAAAACAGAATTTACCTTGTATTTTTCTCTTAAGGTATATATTCAGAGTCAATTCTAGATTACCAGATGTGATTAGAACTTACCAGTGCTTAAAAGAAACACAATATAAATTGACTCTATTAATTCAACAAAATTTAAAATGAAGTTTTATTTACTGAATAATAGATGATCACTACCATAGCCTAAAAAGGTCTTTCTTGATCTGGTACATTTCTTCCTCACTAATCTCACATTTTACTACTCTCCACCATTAGTCTTGCTCCATGTTTGGAGGTTTTCTACTTAGTGTTCACTCAATGCTTGGCATTCTTGTGCTGGGTCCTTTAAATCCAAGGATATTAAGGCCAATAAAGCCTTCTGTTCCTTAGTCAACTTAAACAGCCACCAGATACTCCTAAAGCACTTTTAATACTCCTACTATAATTCATAATTTATTTTCTTAAGGTTATAGTTGGTTTTAGTTAATTTATTTTATACAAACTTTTTGAACAGTTCTCACATTGGTGTCATTTATGTTATTTACCAAAACAGCTTACTAATTAAATATTGAAAAATACAATCTATAGAATTTTACTCTAGGATGCTAGGGAAATAGACAGTTTACAAAACCACAAAATTTTTTGCCACCAAATGATGTTATCTCAAAATTTGTTAGGAAATTATCAAGTACCTCATGAAGCAGCCTCAGACTCCAAATGAACTCCTGGTCATGTTTTTAACTGTCTCTTTCCTGCACACAATTGGCCTCAAGTTTCTGTGGTACTGCAGTGATTGATCTTCTATTAATCCCCTGTGGAGAAAATAAATGAAATGGGATGAAGAAACTCTTTTTGTATCAGTGATGAGAAAAAGGCCATGTGACCTCTTCAAGACCTGTAGCCTCCTTGGGAGCAACAAAGGAAATACAGGATCTCATTGGATGCAACAAAGCCCTCATAATTGTGAGAACAGAGTTAGAAATTCAAATAAAGTTGAAAACTTGATGAAGAATTTGAAAGTGAAGGTCATAGATGACCATAGCTTCCTAGCTGAAAACATGAGGTTTGGAAGAATTAAGTGAATGTAAGGAGTCTGTGATGTAGAATTTGTTAAGTGTCTACTGAATTTAATAATCCTATAAAAATCTGCACATTGCAAAGATAGTAAGTCTTCTCTCAAGTGATTAAATGAAGAAATCCCTTCTTGGCATGTAGCAGTACTCAAATATTAGCAATTAATAGAATGAAGGGTTATAAAAATCAACTAAAATCAATCCATATAGCAGTATAGAGATTTGATAAAGTTCATTAGCATAGGTAACACAGAATGGACACAGAATTTAACACAGAATGGACATCATAAAGGCATCAGGAGTCTTTCCATAACATACATATTAGAACAATCATTAGGCTATAAAAAAGCAGGCACGTCTCTTTTTACTACTATCTCTAGTACTCTAGGCAGAGTATTTAGCAAATATTTGTTAAAAATAAAATATGGGACCTAGACTCGTAGTGACAATATTGAAGGAACCAGGTGGGCTGATGCTATATAACTTTGTGACTTCTTATAAAGCTAGAACCATCAAGACAGTGTACTATTAAAAAAAAAAACAAGAAGTCTATGTAAATACATATATGTGTATATAAATATATATATATATATATACACACACACAGAAATATATATATATATATATATATATATATGTATATATATATATCAGTAAAACAGAACAGGGAACCCAAAAGGAGAAACACACAAATATAATCAACTGATCTTTTTCAAAGGGGCAAAAAAAAACATCAGTGAAGAAAGGATAGTCATTTTAACAACTTGTGCTGGAATAGCTAAACACACATAAACAACACAAACAAACCTAGACAGAGATGTTAGAACTTTAGCAATATTTACTCAAAATGGATCTATATTCTATAAAACAGAAAACAACAAGCTTATAAGAGAAAATCTAGGCGACCTTGCGTTTGGTGATAAATTTAAATATTAGAAGCACAATCCAAGAAAAAAAATCAATAAAGGTTAAATTTAAAAAATGTTAAAACTTGAAATTATAATTTATCTCCAGCAAATAACAAAATAATGAAATGCCAAGTCAAAGACTGGGATAAAAAATCTTTGCAAGAGACAAATACGATAAAGGACAATTATCCAAAATATGTAAACTTGTAAAACCTTAATAATCAGAAAACAAACCATCCTATATAAAAATGGGTCAAAGACATGAATAGTCACCTCAACAACGAAGACATACAGATATAAAATAAGCATATGAAATGATGTTAGATATTATATTCCTTCAGTGAACTTATATTAAAATAATGAGATACCATACCAGACATATTAGAATGCTTAGAATCCAGAAAACTAGCAACACCAAAGTCTGGTGAAAATGTTAAATAGTAGGAACTCTCATTTATGATTTTGGGAATGCAAAATGGTAGTCATTTTGGAAGACAGGTTAGTAATTTCTTACAAAACCAAAAATGATCTTGTGATACAATCTGATAATCATGATCCTTGCTATTTACCCAAATGAGTTGAAAACTTACGACCACACCAAAGACCTGCATGTGAATAAATCAGCTTTATTCATAACTGACAACCTCAGAAATAACCTTGATTACTCTTCAGTAGATGAATGGATAAATTGTGATTCATTTAGACAGTGGAAAATTATTTAGCCCTAAAAAGAAATGCGATATAAAGTCACAAAAGACATGAAAAAACCTTAAAAGCATATTGCTAAGTTACAGAAATCTATCTGAAAAAATAAATACTTATGAATCCAACTGTGTAAAATTCTAGAAAAGGCAAAATTTTAGAGACAAATAAACAAAAACATAAGAGGAGTGGTTGTCAGAAAGGGGTTTGGAGAGAGGGATGAAGCACAGAAATTTTAGAGCAATGATATCCTTCTGTATGAATAGTTAAGGCAGACACATGGCATGGCATTATACACCTATACAACCTCATAGAATGTGCAAAACAAAGAGTGAACCCTAATGCAAACTATGGCTTTATAATAGAGCTTTGGTTCATCATGATAACAAATATTTCACAGTAATAGAAGATGTAAATATGGTCATGAGTCACTTAATGATGGGAATATGTTGTGAGTAGTGACTTGTTCAGCAATTTGTTATAGGATGCAGTTACAGAAACTCAGTGGCACTGCCTACTGTAATCTAGACTATATAGCATAGCCTTATTTAGACTATCACTGCATATGTGGTCTGATATTAACCAAAAACTCATTAAGCAATCTATGACTATGATGTGGAGAGTTGGGGGGTTAATGAGGGATTTGGGAGCTATATATTCTAATCAAATTTTTCTGTAAACAAAATTTTCTCTGATAATATAAAACAAATAACCTAGTTGTGAAAAATATCTTATAACCTGAATTCTCATTCAAAATACAATGAGTCAAAAATGCTATATGTAATATTTTTATAATCAAATTCTTGACTGAATTTAAGTAATGACAGAATTTAGATATGGTTTCACATGGTTGTCCAGCAAACTTTGTTGGTACTTCTGAGACTGATCGTTAAACTTAAGATTGTTAGTACTGAATTCCTTTATGAAAAACTGGTGTAATATTTGAGGATATAATCTCTTTCACATTCTCTTAACACACACAGAATATCTATTAAACTTCCCAGGCGATATGGCTTCAAGGTTGACTAAATGCTCTATAGGAACCAGAATAGAAGTAAAACTCACTTTAACAGTTCTAATTGGAGTTATGGAAGTCTTAATATTTAAGCTTAATCATGTAGATTTTCTCTGAGGTTCAGTTTTCACCAAATGCCTGAAAATTGTGGTTGATAAGCATTTATCTTTCAATAAGGTAATGTGCACTTTCTAATTTTTTGTCAAAAAATATTACAAAGGCTGCACACATTTTCAAATATGTCATTTTTTCAAGCTGAGTTTTCAAATTCAGGATTTTGGACATGACTGAATTCAACTAAGTTCATGATCAATAAAACAAGGCATGAACATTATTTATAACAAATATGTATTTAACTTGATTGATGTGACCATATTTTAGTGAAGAGCACTTTCATAACACAATGCTAATGCTACTGTATTACTTTATGAAAACAATGTATGGTGAGTGTTAATATAGTAACTTAATCAAGATTTCCCCTTCAGCCAGTACAACTCCTGTAGAGAGCAGTTTGGCCTAAAACTAGATTAAAAAACACCTCCATGTGTCAAGTCCCGTAGGGTTATAATACATCACTGGCATTCTAAAACAGCATTGGAATAACAACAATAATTGCTCAGTCTTAGAGATAGTGTACTCTGTGTCTGAACTTTTTAAATCTCTTCATTAAAAATGAATCATTGCATCATTAGAACAATGCCAATAATAGGTACTATTATCTCCATTTTACATTTGAGGACATTAAAGCACAGATACAGTGATATGCTGATAAATCTTTATCAAGTTGCTAAAGGAAGGGAAGAGACCTAACTTGTAATGCTTGCCAGTGTTAACAGTGAAACAGTTCTACCACTGAAATCACCAATTTTAAGCTACCAGCATGCAGCACTAAATGTGGTGCTAGAAGGAGGTGCATATTAGCACACCATTATATAATATTTATTCCAGTTAAAATAGTAAATACTAATTAATATCTGAAGAGCATAGTTAATAGAATAATTCAGTAAAACTAGTTAATAAGTAATGAGTTTTCAGTATTTATAATTGTGTTTTAGATATAATTTGTAAACTATAATTTTATATAATTTAATTTTAATAATGATCCCACTTAAAATTGGTTTAAAAAAATCCCTGAAATTTTTAAAAATATATTTGTTATTTTTATTTTGGGGTTACATTTTTACTCCTCCATATGTGCACCTGTCCATTCATACTCCACCAAACCACCTGTGCTGACACCCTATCAACCTCTTCCCCTATTCCTTCTTCCCTATCCCATTCCCTCTTGTAACCAGTAAATTATTTTACTAAACCTAAAATTTGTTTCTGTTCCCTTTTGCCGGTGTATATTTTTCGATTATAATTCACAGATGAGTGAAATAATCTAAAATCTATCTTTTACTTTCTGACTTATTTCACTTAACATAATCACCTCAAATTCCATCCATTTTGTCCCACATGTGCTATTTCATCATTTTATACTTTATGGTTTTCCATTGACTCTATAGTCCACAATCTCTTTATCCAGCCATCTGAAGATGAGCAGTTAGGTTCATTCCTTGGCTTGTCCTTGTGGACAGTGCTGCCATGAATATGAAGTACGTAAGTCTTTTCAAATTAGAGTTTTAACAGATTTGGGGTAAACACCTAGCAGAGGTATTACTGTATCATACAAGATTCCTATTTTTATTTCCTTAAGATATTTTCATACCATTTTCAATAAATGCTGCACCAACTTGAATTCCCTCCAAAAGTGAAAACATATTCCTTTTTCTCTACATCCTCACCAACTTTTGTTTTTTCCATTCTTTTTGATATAAGCCATTCTCACAGGGGTGAGGTGCTATCTCATTGTGGTTTTGATTTGTATTTCCTTTATAATAAGTGGTGCTGAATAATTTTTCATGTCTATAGTTCATTTGCATGACTCCTTTATTTTTTTTTAAAGATTTTTTTTTTTTTTATCTATACAAGCACTAGGGTACAAGCCAGAGGTGCAGGAGGGTGAGAGAATTCACCCGAGACAGAGTAGGGAGCAAAACAGGCAGAAGGACCGAAAACACCGCTGAGGGGAGCAGTGGGCGAGACAGGAGAGGTCTGCCGCACCATGTGGGAATCTCCCTGGCCAGCCGCTAATCAAACCCGCGCTGCAGAGGCTGCAGAAAGCTTCACAGAGCTGCGCGCAATCCCCTGTGCCACCGGGGAGGCCCTGCATGTCTCCTTTAGAAAAAAAAAGTCTAAGTCTTTTGTCCATTTTTAATTGGCTTATCTATTTTTGTTGTAGTTGAATTATATAAGTAATTTGCATAATTTGTAAATCAATTCCTTGTCAGACTTCCAGTACTTTGTTGAACAGTAGTGGTATCAGAGGACATCGTTCTCTTCTTCCTGATCTTTGTGGAAATACTTTCAGTTTTCAACATTGACTATGATATTGGCTATGGGTTTGTTATATAAGACTTTTATAATGTTTAGATAACTTCCATTTATTTCCATTTTATTGAGGGTTTTTATCATAAATGGATGTTCAATCTTGTTGAATGTTCTTATTTTGCATCTATGGAAATGATCACGTGATTTCTATCTTCTTTTTTATTGATGTGCTGAATGATATTGGTTGATTTCCATTTGTTGAACCAGTCTTGACGCCTTGGAGTGAAACCTACTAGGTCATGGTGAATTATTTTCTTAATATGTTTCTGTACTTGTTTTGCTAGTATTTTGTTGAGGATTTTTGTATTTATGTTTATCAGGGATATCAGTGTATAGTTTTATTTTTTTTGTTGTTGTTTGGTTTGGATATCAGGGAGATGTAGCCCTCATAGGATGTGTTGGAAAGATTTATGCAAACATAATTTTTTTTTTAGTATATGTGCTGCCGAAGCGAGCACCAAACATAGTTTTTTTTAAAGAAAGTACGGAATGCAAAGGTCACACAGCAAGACAGTGACAGAGATGATGTTCTAACCCATGTAGATTCGGTCTCTTCTCCAAGTTACTGCACTAAAATACATCTCAGTATGTCTTAGTTCATCAAGAGAATACAAATATTGTGAAGATAAAAGTTATCCAATGTTCTTCTAAAAAGCATTTGATTTACTTATAGAAAAATATTTTAAAAATTAGAAAATAAATGAGAATAAACTGAAAATTTTACCTCAATTTTATTATCAGAATGATTGAACAAATACATAATGCAATGAACCATTTGATCTTTAAAATCCTATTACTTTGTCCTTGTTTCATAAATGACAAACCTGAGAACTAAGATAATAAGTGACTCATCCAAGTTGCGGCTAGAAAATGGTGAGGCCAACTTCCAGTTCACGATTTATTTAACTGATCTCAATTCCATAGAAGAAACTGCTCAATTCTACAACTCCACGTAAGTACTTATAGCCTGAAGAAATAATATAAAATCTATCATTCTTTGATGTAGCAGCCGATGGCAAGAAATGTTCTGTTATTAGGGATGAAACAAGAAGCAAGGCAGCAAGGGAGAGTCCGACAGATGCTGGCTCCTGGCTCCTCCTCTCAGACTGCTTCCTGTGAAATTCCTTTGGCTACCCTCTCTGGCTTTGACCTTCTTTCCTATATAGCGAAACCTCAGTACCCTTACTTACTTCTATTTATAACTTACCCAAGTCCTTGGAGTAATACATCATCCTTAATAATGGAATCAAGGGAAATATAGATCAGTATTTTGAAATTTACAGTGCATTTCATTTTTTATTCCAAACAAATTTCCAATTTTTTTTTTGTCCATCATCCACATTCTACTTAAGTTTATTTGGAAAAAAAGCAAACAAATGGAAGTATCTATGTCCTGTTAGAAATTTGAGAACTAAAGATACGGTTAATTGCAAATAATATAGTTCATGAAACACTCAAAAATAGTTTAAGGTAGACAGAGTGTAGCAGAACGAAAACTGCTAGAAAACAAATTCTATGAGAGAAGGGAGGTTTTCTCTCTAAAAATTATCTATATGAGTATATAGATATAAAAGTATATATAAATAATTATATATGTAAATATAATTTTGTTAACCAGGGTGCTTTACATTATGACTGGTATATCATAAGTGAGCAATATATATTTGTTGAAAATTAATAACTATTTGTTAAAAATTGAATGCAAGTCTAATTTATTTTGAGATTGAAGTATTTTTTATATCTTGTATTATGTGTTGCAATTACAGAAATCCAACAATGATTTTTTTTGGAAATTTTAATATTTTTCAGTAAATAGAACCTTTTTGAAATTGCATCCTCAAAAAACATAAAAACATTGATTTCAATGAAGGGTTTTAAATATTTCTAAGTACATGCATATTTATATTACTTATAAAAATATTTTTTAAAAACCTGAAAATGGTTTAATATAGATGTTAATTTATATGCAGTCAATACAACTTTTGTATGAAATTACATTTTTATTCTGATTGTACAGTATCCCAATTTATGTTAATAATTAATGATAAAATTTTTAAACAGCTTACTTAGACTTATATTTAAAAAGTCTGCTTGTACCAATAAAGTCTGATTTTCAATATGAAGTAGCAATGCAAAATAGCGTATTGATGACCTCTGATATATGTAAAACTCTTTGTGCGTGTTTCTTTTTCAGTATAATTTAACATATTTTAAAAGGGAAATAAAGAATTGAATCAAACACACATCACATGTCTGCATTGCATCCCAACTGTCACACACAGGGATATTCCTCCTCCATCCCTATATCCCTACACCAGCCACAGAAGGTACAATTTATAAATATTTTGCTGTGTTAAAATAAGTGAAAACAAAAACCACAATGAACAAGTTGGTTTTTGTGTGTAAGGTCTTTCCTTTTTCATATATTCTATGTTTATTTAAATAAGTTCTCAGATACCAAATGTGATCAATAAACAAATACATGCTAACTACCATGAGAATGATGGAGAGAAGGGCTACAAAGAAGACTAAGAACATAAGTTAGAAAATGTCAGACATCACAAAAAGTACAGATATGTGACAGCAGGTGAATTTATGGAATTCACTGTGGAACTCTTTAGAGTATTCTCTGTGGACCTCTTGCATTTCTGTACTCCTTTTGTTTTGAATAGCCTTTCAAGAATGGTTGTAATATATAATTTTTGAAGATAGAGTGTCTTTATTTTTTTACTATTTTTTTATTTTTTAAAGATTTATTTATTTATTTATCTATCTATCTATCCATCTATCTATTTATTTATTTGTTTGTTTGTTTGTTTGTTTATTTATTTATACAAGCACTGGTTACAGTCTGAAGTGCGGGAGGGTGAGAGAATTCACCAGAGCAGGGAGCAAAACAGACTGACGGAATACACTGCTGAGGGGAGCAGCGGGTGGCAGGAGAGGTCTGCGCGCCATGTGGGACCCTCACCCGGTGGCCAGGGATCAAAATCTTGCTGCAGAGGCTGCAGGCAGTTTTGCAACCCAGCGCTCAAACACTGCGCCACCTGGGAGGCCCTAGAGTGTCTTCTTTTAGAGCAAAAGAGCACTGTTGTTTATGTCCAGTGTGTTAATCAATTCCTTCCACTGAAGAAAAAGTCCAATTCATAGATTCAGGTTCCCAAAGTTCAGGGTTTCTTTCTTGTAAAATAACCCACTCCATGGGCTTCCCCTGGTGGCGCAGGCAGCTGAGCGTTGTGCTGTGAAGCTGTCCACAGCCTCTGCAGCACCAGTTCGATCCCGGCCCTCCAAAGAGGGTCCCACATGTCGTAGCAGACCTCTCTTGTCTCGCCCGTTGCTCCCCTCAGCAGTGTATTTCGTCAGTCTGCCTGTTCTGTTTCCCCCTCTGTCTCTGGTGAATTCTCTCACCCTCCCGCGCATCTGGCCTGTACCCTGGTTCTTGGGTAAATGAATAAATAAATCTTAAAAAAAAAATAACCCACTCTGTGGAGATGTCACCGGATCCTCATCACATCTCCTTGTAGGAACTGGGACTGAAGAAACAGGCACATGTGTTGAAAGGTATGTTCCTACTATTGCTGTGAATTACAAACTGTCCTTTTTCTCTAACCCAGGAGTCTCATGTATTCTGCCAGCATCCATGAAATAATTGCATCCTAACTGATTAACTTGAAAATATGATAAAGTCTCAAACTCTTCACAGCTCTTGACAGTGAGGAGGGAGAGACATTGCCTCCTTTGATGAATAAGGTGAAATTGGATTTTGAGAAGAGAAAATATTCAGACATACAGACATCTGAATTTGTTCAAAGCAGAATAATACAAAAAAAGGCAGAAAATTTAAAAAAAAATCTCATGAACAAATAAGATCTTCATAAGGTATATGGAGTGTAAGAAGAAATAGGCTTTGAAAAGGAAATACATACAAAAACTTTGTGGATTGTGTTTGTCTATTGTATTCCTCAGAAACTAGCAGATTCCTTGAGTTACATTATGCAATCAATTAGTAACTGCTAAATGAATGTCAATTAAAAGGTAATAAATAACATGACAAAATTGATCAAAGCAAAGATCTAGTGAGAATGGCCCACATCAGAAAAACTATAGGGTCCTCCCCTGTGGATCAGTGGTTGAGCGCTGCTCTGTGAAACTGTCCACAGCCTCTACAGCGTGGGTTCGATTCCCGGCGGCCAGGGAGATACCCACATGGCACAGCAGACCTCTCCTGCCTCACCCTGTGCTCCCCTCAGCAGTGTTTTCAGCCCGTCTGCCTGTTCTGCTACCTGCTCTCTCTGGTGAATTCTCTTACCCTCCCATGCCTCTGACATGTACCCCAGTTCTTGTATAAATACATCTTAAAAAAAAAAAAAAACTACAAATGTTGGTTAGGGTGTAGAGAAAAAGGAACCCTATTACATTGTTGGTGAGAATGTATACTGGTCCAATCACTGTTGAAAGAAGTGTAGACATTCCTCAGAAGACTAAACATGGATTTACCATATGACCAGTAATTGTACTCCTAGGTATCTATACAAAGAACACAAAAGCACTAATTTTAAATGAAACCTACACTCCCGTATTTATAGCAGCACTATTTACAATAGCCAAGATATGGAAACAACCTAAATAGCCCAGAACAGATGAATGGATCAAGAAGATGCACTATATGGATCAAGAAGATGCAATATATATATCGCATATATATATATATATACACACTATATATATATATATATATATACAATGGAATATTCAGAGATCAAAAAGATAAACTCATATCATTTGTGGCAACATGAATGGAACTGGAAGGGATTATTGTAAGCAAAATGAGCCAGAAGGAAAAAGATACTGGATGGTTTCACTTATATGTGGAATCTAGAAAAACCAAACAAAGGTTCTTACAAAGAAAAACTGTATGGCTGACTCCTTAAAGCACACGATAAATCTGAAATACTCACGAAGGGTTGGAAAGGGGAGGGAGAGAAGGAGGTGAGAGAACAGGGAGGAGGGTAAGGTGGAGTGTGGTGGAGGACTGTGAGTATTGTGGTACTAGGGCTACTGTGGTGACTGCCTGAGGGGAGAAGTCCTACATTGTGAAAAAATAAACAAGGATGTCTAAAAACATGAAATAAAATAGTAAAAACACACTTGCTCGACCGTGTCACAACAAAATTATTACAAATCTAATTCTTAATCCACCTGTCCCAAAATAAATATTGTGAATCTCATGAGAATTGAGAATTTCTCTATAATAGAAATGAATGATTTAGTGGAAAGAGGCTAAAACTAAAGAATAAAAATATGGAATTTTAAATCAGACAGGACATTTAAGTTTGCTAAGTTATAGTTTCTTTGTCTAAATAAACAACATGACAATGATTCCTAACTTTCCAGCCTCACTTCATAGTTAAGGCAAAAAAAAAAAAAAAAAGGAACAAGAAAACACATCAGAGCTCTATGTCATTTTTTTTACAGATTCATTTTTTATTTTATATATTTGATATCATCTTTCATTTTTGTACAATGTATGCATTTTAATCTTGGTTATAGTCCCCATACAATTCCCACCCCCCCTTGTTTTGATCCTACTCCCTCCCTCCCCCATAGTGTCTCTGGTTTATAGTTGCTTGTTGATTTTGATTTTTACTTTTTTATAGTCTTTTTCCTGGTCCCTTTTTTAGGTTTTCTAAATTCCTGCTATGAGTAAGACCATCCAGTATTTTTCTTTTTCTTTCTGGCTTATTTTGCTGAGCATGATCCCTTCCAGCTCCATCCATGTTTCTGCAAATTGCATGAGTTTATCTTTTTTGATTGCTAAGTAATATTCTATTGTGTATATGTGCCACATCTTCTTGATCCAGTCATCTATTTTTGGGCATTTGGGTTGTTTCCATAGCTTAGCTATTGTAAATAGTGCTGCAATAAACATAGGGGTGCAGGTGCCCTTTTGAATTAATGTTTCTGTGTAACAGGCCTATGAAAAAATGTTCAACATCACTTGTAATCAGGGAAATGCGAATCAAAACTACAATGAGATACCATCTTACACCACTGAGAATGGCACATATTAAAAAAAACTAGCAACAGCAAATGTTGGCTAGGATGTGGAAAAAAAGAAACTCTCCTGCACTGCTGGTGGGAGTGCAAACTGGTCCAAACTCTATGTCATTTTTAATGATAGTTTTCTTGTCCTGTACATCAAATCTACAAGTTTTTACTTTCCAGGTCTTTATTACAGAAATTATGAACCACAAAGTATTTTTAGAGATGAATCTTTATGAAGATTCTTCCTAGCCATATGCAGGAAGGACATTTTTATTACATATAATTGACCTGTCACTCCTTCCTTGTAAGAGAGACTAAGGTTGTTCTTTATACCACATTCTTTTGAAATTTCTCTCTAACGTACTGTCTCAGTGTTAGGGTTTCAGTCAATTCACTGAAAAGTTAAACACAAAATTCCTAAATAGTGCTCACTTTAGTTGGCATAAATTCTCTTTATTTATTATATTTACTTTTAGTCTTTTATGTTATGGCTACTGCTTGTTGAGTATTTTGTTTTAAGCTGTAGTATTGCACCAAGAACTTTTTAATGATTAGAGAAAATGCATAATAGTTCTTGAAGTTCAGGTACCTTACTTTCACTTAAATACTATTTTGCTATGTAAGTTTACTGCTACTGAGACAATTCCTTCCAAGTACATGATTTATATATTCTGCAACTGACTCTTCAATATTTTTCCAATTAACACAGTTTTATTTTTTTAATATTTATTTTTATTTATTTATACAAGCACTGGGTACAGTCAGAAGCGGGGGAGAGTGAGAGAATTCACCAGAGCCAGAGCAGAACAGACTGAGGAAACACACTGCTGAGGGGAGCAGCGGGAGGCAGGAGAGGTCTGTGCTTGATGTGGGACCCTCACCCGGTGGATCGAACGGGCACTGAAGAAGCTGCAGGAAGCTTAGCAACCCAGCGCTCAACCGGGGAGGCCCAACACAGAGTTGTTTTTGTTTTTTTTTTTTTTGTTTGTTTGTTTTTTGTTTTTTGGTTTTTTTTGTGGGACCCTCATCGGCGGCCGGGAACTAACCGGAGCTGCAGAGGCTGCTGGCAGTCTCCCAGCCCAGCGCTCAACTGCTGCGCCACCAGGGGAGGCCCCCAACACATAGTTTTAATAAATAATCATGCTATAATACAATCTAATGGGCTCCAGAACAATAATATAATGTCTTGTTTTAATCACCACAAAGTTTGTGGTCATTTATCACGAAAGCCATGGCAAACTAAGTATTGGCACAAAGAACAGGGAAGAAAGTCTGTATGTTTTAAAAGCACCATGAAGTCATAAAGTCGGCTTTAGAAACGACTGTCCCTACATGAGCTTACCAAGCCCAGCGTTTCCTCCATACACTTATTTCAAAAAGGGGCAATATAGGGATGGCTTACATGGTTTGATGTGAAGGAACAATGCTGCAAATGACTGCTTGCAAAAAAACAGAGATAATCATCAGATTTCCAAACATGATTCTATGATGTTACTGCCAAGGCATGAATTCTAGAGGCTTTTAATTGGCTTCACTGTGAGAGAAGGCAAGTGACAAACAGCAGCTCCATTTCATCAATCCTCACCAATGTGAAACCTATAATTTTTAGTGCTCCTCTGTTTCTCTACATTCTGCAAGAACTCAAAAATAATTGGATGCATTCCATAAATTTTTCCTTTGAAGCTACTGATTGATCTAAGTTCAGCTTCTTCAAACATCCCTTCAAGCATCTATGATAGGTCATTTTAAGAGACCCTTTTTCTGATCAGAATGATACTTTTAAATGAACCTGAAGTTTTGAGAACTACAATTAATTGGAGCTATTTTCTTCAATAGGAGAATCAACTCCTCAAATAAATAGAATCATTAGTTTTCCCTTCAAAGTATTTGCATATTACCCCAATGCTTTTGCAAAAGGCAATAAGTCAAGAGGTCTCAGCAGAATCAAACAGTCCAAGCTCTGACAAAGAAGAAAAGCCTTGAGAAGTTGGGAAGTTCACTTATCTTTCTCCTCCATTTTCCCTTAAATTGAGTTCATAATTCCTGCCAGGAGTGGTGTGAGAGTTAATTGAGTGTGAAAAGGTAGAACTTCTTGCAAAACCCTTGGAGCATTATGACATATATACTACTAACTTATATTTTACCTCTAAAATTTTTAATCATCTTCCCTGAATAAAACAATTCATAGTTCATGTATCTATCTCTATATCTGTGTTAATGTGTATACTAATGCACAAGTAATATTCTATTTAGATCTAGATCTATACATTTTTTCTCGGTGGAAGAAATTTTAACAAAAGTTCCCTTTAGGGGCCTCCCCTGGTGGCGCAGTGGTTGAGCGCCAGGCTATGAAGCTGCCCGCAGCTTCTACAGCAGTGTCGGTTCAATCCCTGGCCGTCAGCGAGGGTCCCACATTGCGAGACAGACCCCTCCTGCCATGCTCACTGCTCCCCTCAGCAGTGTATTTCGTCAGTCTGCCTGTTCTGTTCCCTGTTCTGTCTCTGGTGAATTCTCTCACCCTTCCGTGATTCTGACTGTACCCAGTGCTTGTATAAATAAATCTTTTAAAAAAAGTTCCCTTTAGTTTGATGTATTCAATATGATTTCACATGTACCCCAAAGCTGACCAACATAAATCAATTAATTAAGCAGATAAATGTAATTTTAAGCAAATAAATACAAACTTATCAGCTATGAATTGCCAAGAAGACTCAGGGTATTAAAATTATAATGGTAATAATTATAATTAAAGCACATTTTATCATCCTTGGCATGTATTTTCATTAGTCATCTTTTAAATAATCTTTATTGAGCTATAAATTATATGAATAGAAGGCATCCTTTTAAGTATTTAGTTGAATTTTTTTTTGCAAATATGTATACCTAAATACCCACAACTAAAATCAAGTTATAGGTGATTTTCATAACTCCAAATGTCCCCTCCTGTCCCTTTGTAATAGATTTTCAACTCTTTCTCCCCCTAGGGATCCACTGAGATCTTTGTCAGAACTTTATGTTTGCTTGGGATTACCATAACGTTATATAAATAAAACATGCAGTATATGGTTTTTAGTATCTAGATATTTCATTCAGTATGTTATTCTAGATAATCATTCTTGTCATTGAATCTATTAGTTGTGTCATCCTATCTATTTTTCATTAGTAATAGATATATAGATATACTGCATTCATTCCTCTGTTGTTGGACACCTGAAGTTGTTTCTAGTAATACTAAAAAAGTAAACAATATCCCCAACCAGTTCTGTTTATGGATATCAGTTTTTATTTCTCTGGACAAATATCTAAATGTGTACATGTTAGTTTATAGAGTAGGTACACATTTACCTTTGTAAGATATAGCAAACTTTTTAAAAAGTATATCACTTTATATTCTTATCATCAGTGCATTACAGTGGCTTTATAGTCTGGTCAGTACTAGCTAATGCCAGGGTTTTGCATCCTAACTGTAAATGATATTTCTTTGCAAAATTTACCTCTAATTATCCTGACAATTAATCTTTTTTTTAAAAGATTTATTTATTTATACATATAAGAATTGGGTACAGGCCAGAGTTGAGGGGGGTGAGAGGATTCACCAGAGAGAGCAAGTAACAAAACAGGCGGACTGAATGAAATACACTGCTGAGGGGAGCAGTGGACGAGTCAGGAGGGGTCTGCTGTGCCATATGGGTAGCTCCCTGGCCAGCCAGGGATCGAACTTGTGCTGCAGTCGCTGTGGATAGTTTCACAGGGTGAGTCTTAACCCTTTCTGTCACCAGGGAGGCCCTTCTTTTGTCTGTTGTATGGCTAAGGTTCTTTGTCAAAGATTAACTGTCCATATCTGTGTGTTTATCTCTGGACTTTTTATTCTATCCCATTAGTCTGAATTTCTGTTTTTGTTCCAATACCATACTGTTTTGGCAACAGAATCGAAAGCAAAAAATAAACAAGTGGGAATACATTGAGCTAAAAAGCTTTCATACCTTAAAAAGACACCATCACAAAAACAAAAAGGCAACCTACAAAATGAGAGAACATATTTACACATCACATATCTGACAAGAGGCTAATTTACAAAATACACAAATTGCTTACGAAATCCAACAATAAGAAAAGAGCAGACAACCCAAAGAAGCAATAAACGTTGGCAAAGAGGATATGGAGAAAAACAAACTCATCCACTGTTTATGAGAATGCAAGTTGGTGAAGCCTCCACAGAAAACAGTATGCAGATTTCTTAAAAAAAATAAAAATGGAAATCCTATATTTTCCAGAAATACCTCTTCAAGATGTGGGGCCTCCCCTGATGGAGCAGCGGTTGAGTCCTGGGCTGTGAAGCTGCCTGCAGCCTCTGTAGTGCCAGTTCGATCCCCGGCCACCAGCAAAGGTCCTGCATGGCACGACAGATGTCTCCTGCTGCGCCTGCTGCTCCCCTCATCAGTGTATTTCATCAGTCTGCCTGTTCTGTTCCCTGCTCTGGCTCTGGTGAATTCTCTCACCCTCCAGCGCTTCTAATTGTACCCAGTGCTTGTACAAATAAATAAATAAGTCTTTAAAAAAAAAATACCTCTTCAAGGTGTTTACCCTCAAAACATTAAAATCTAATGTGAAAAGACTTATATAGACCTATGTACATAGCTGCAGTGTCCACAAGTGCCAGTCTAAGCACTAATTGACATGAATGGATAAATATATTCTGGTATATATTCTTAATGGAATACTACACTGTTGTTAAAAAGATGAACTAGTGCCTTTTAGAGACAAAATGGATGGATCTTTTTTAAATTTAATTAATTGATTGATTGATTGATTAATTTATTTATTATTTATTTATACAAGCACTGGATATAGTCAGAAGGGTGGGAGGGTGAGGGAATTCACCAGAGGCAGAGCAGGGAGCAGAGCAGGCAGACTGACAAAGTACACTGCTGAGGGGAGCAATGGGTAGCAGGAGAGGTCTGTGTGCCACGTGGGACCCTCCCGGGTGGCTGGGGATCAAACCTCGAACCAGCGCTGCAGAAGCTTCGGGCAGCCTCACAACCCAGTGCTCAACTGCTGTGCCACCAGGGAGTCCTAAAATGGATGGATCTTAAGGTGACTATAGTTAAGTGAAATAAGTCTTAATGGGAAAGATATTTGATGGATTGACTGATCTATGGAATATAAAATATCAAAAACATGCACTGGCAAAATATACCAAAAACAAATCTTGGACTTGTGAAAAAAATTACTAATTACCAGAAGGAACAGTGGGGAAAGAAGAAGGAATGAGAGAAGGAGGTAATTAGGGTATTGGCACAGCTGGCTTGGTGGATAGTGAGTGGAAAACATGTGCACATATGGAGGAGTAAAAATGTAACCCCAAATTCATAATTAAAATAATTAAAAAATATAGTTGCTTCAAACTTTTATTGAAAAGAAAATTGTTTCCATATTGATTACCTTTAAGCTTTTGTCAAAATAAATTAACCATATAGCTCCACACTTTCAGGTTCATTCAATACATTTTAAATATGCATTTATGCCACTAGAACATTGTCTTTATTATCAATCCTTATAAAACACACATTGGTAGCATACATATCATAAACCTGTAATTTTTATAAATTGTTTTTTTTAATCTAGGTCTTTTACATTTCTTCATACATGTTAGAGTCAGCTTGAATCTATGTGGGTCAACCAAAGATTTGGGAAAAGTTTATACACAGATTTAGGAATATTTTCTCTGCTATGCTACCTCAGGATAGAAGGATGTCAGCTTTATGTGGGAGTCATGTACTCTGCACAAGCATCACACTTGCAAGCTATGCCTTCCAAGGGTAAATTTTATAACAGGCTTATGGGTTCACACCTATATGCAACATTTAGGATGGCACAGGGGATTAAGCAGAAATTATACCCATATTTAGGTCTCATTTGAACTATGGCTGTCTCACTTTCATGATTTTGTTCCAAATTTCAATCTTCCCTGTCAGCCCAGAATGCTGAACTTTACCCTACCACATCTAGCTCCAAAGGATGTGATTTTCTGCTGCCTAAACTGTGGTGATTGGAGATCACCTTCTGTCAAGAACCCCAAGGTCACAATTTTAACCTGTTTCAGTTAAATCTTTCTATGGCAAACTTGTCTGCATTTTCTGCATTTGGTCCATTTGCATCATCTCAAAAATGTATGCACATTTAGATTATATACAGACATATGTTTTATTTTTATTTAATAACCATTATCTCTCAGGAGAATGGGTTGTCATGCTGGTGGTGGTTTTCCCAAGTACTTCACTTCAACCTGACCTGAAGTCTGCCCCTAATTATATTTTTATTTTTATCAGTTCAGCACCATTATTGGTAATGTTTTCACTTAAACGTGCTGATCATTTCAGACTAAATATTAATAATGGAACAATTGATGTCATTTCAAATCACTGAGAATTGCACATGTGCCAAATATCTCAAGTTCCACTTTAGAATTAAAGAAGCATTAGAATAAGCATAGAGTGAAACTGTAGATGAAACAAACACACTGGGAGATTAGGACTAGGCATGATGTTCAGCTTGTTCATTAGAAGGCACTGGAATGACATCATGGGAGGAAGGGCTTTTCTCTCCTTCATTCACACATCCAACATGTGTTCCTTTAACTAGATCCTGAAGGAGTTGCTCTTGCCAGGACAAACTCCAAAAGCACATATTATTTCAGAGTCTTACTGATGCAGGGCAGAAAGTGACATGAAAGCCAGCCAAGGACACTGCCCAAATAGTTTATTGGTCACTGAGTTCTTCACCCATGAGCACAGTTGCAACACTGCTCAGGTTCAGAGAACAACAGTGGGATTTATTTAACAAACCAGGGAAAAACAAAGAGTTACAGAGGCCAAATATGGCCTTTTACCTCACCGGAAACAGTGTCCAATGTTCTCAAATCCTAAACAAAAATGCATCTACGATGGCATCTTCCCACCGCTGAGGCCTGGATTCATGCAGCAGCCAGACTATAGGCCATATTCCAACTCATGAAGACAACAGAGGACACAACAAAAGATGCCCTTAGAGCTTCTGGGATGTTCCAGCACAGCACCAGACAAGTAACATTCAAAATAGCACCTGCAGTGGCTGAACAACCCAACCAACTGCCAACACTCACACAGCAAGTTGCCAAGCTCCAGGTCTTAGCCTTCTCTGCTAGGCTGTAACAGCAGCAAAACCAGAAACAGTTTCTGTGCTTGGCTACATGCAAAGCCTCTGAACTCTTCCTCTCTGAGGCTGGCTGCTGGAGGCCTCTCCATACACTTCTGACGCCCACACCAGCCTTTTAGAAGATCTGCACCGTGGGGACCGAAATAAATGACTCCTAAATCCTGAAGATTCGAAAATGCTGAATCTCAGACACTGAATGCTCATACACTGAATCCCAAACACCGAATACTCAAACACTGGATCCTGAACACCGAATGTTCAAACTCTGAATCCCTAAACACTGAATCCTGGTGGCTGCTTCTGCAGTCCCTTATATTTCTTATCAGAGTCTCCACTCCAAAATGTGACACTTTCTAGCATTTTTCCTGGGGCTATCTATCCTCACCGTCAACCCCACCTTCAGGTGGCACCACCGTAACAGTCATTGGCTTCAGCCACTGGTTACATTACAATGAACAATTTCTTTAGCACCTGACTCTGACATTGTACTTAGGTCATCAATGTGAAGTTGTCAGCAGCTTTCTTCAGTTCTTTGAAGGAAGCCACCTTTCCCTGTAAATTTTTCCACTCAAGCTAATCCTTGATTAGCTTGCAAATGACTTCAAAATTATTTATATTTCTGTAAACTAGTTATCCCAGAATTACTGAGAACAGATTTCTAGAAAGTTCTTCTGGGAGAGCATTTCAGTAACTTCATCTTCAGAGACCCAGAACCATACTTTCCAATGAGATCTGGATCTCAGCCCCAGGGTTAGATAACCATTCCTTGGGTAAATCTATTCCATACCTGGGTATAATGGCTAATATTCAACGCATGGCCGTTAATCGATAAATAATTTCATGCATTGTAAATCTTTGAAGTCAGTCTTGGGAATAGTTATTATTAAAGGATAACCCATATAATGATTTCTGTAAGCAAAGGTGGAAAATGTCCTGAATTTACTCAAATGTATTCCCCAACTCAGATAAGTGACAACAATTCTTTGAAAAATTTTCACTTTTAAACTTAGATTGATTAATCTGTTACAGGAAAATATTAGCTGTATTTTATTTGGATTAAAGAGATTAAATTTCCCAATGTAGCAATTATGAAGCACAGACTTAGAAATTCAATAGTTCCCTATTTATTGAAAATTATTATATGGATAAAAATCAATTGCTTATAGTTTTCTAAGAACATCTCTGTATCATAGATAAAAAAAAATGAAAATGTGAAGTTTTACTTTGTTCTAATAAACCAAGATTAATTTCCTTCCTCTTTCCCTCTTGGCATCGACATGCAAGAAAATTAATAGCTCAAGGTTACCCTGTCCTTAGTCATTACTCTGATAGGAATCAAAAGAGAACAGTTAATTGATCATATATTCTAAAAAATTAATTAATTAATATGCAGTCTTTTCATCATCAAACAAGGCTCATGAAACAGAGTCCTAAACAATGAAGAAGACAAGTTCTTTCTAGCCAAGTTTTCTCAGTTCATTCTATAGACAGGTCGTTCAGCAAGACTGTTAAAAAAAGAATCTCATGGCTAAGTAATCTGCAAAAACTGAGTGAAATAAAATTAACTAGGTGTCTTTACTGTAAGATTTTCACAGGTATTTAATGAGTTCAGATGCTCTGAGAATTTCACAGAAGGATATATAGAATGCAGTGTTTCCCAAGTTTGTTTGACCAAGAAACCCCACTTTCATAGAACACATGTTGAAAATGGCAACTATGTCCAATTTACTCTTACATAGACATAAACTGAGTTCCAGTCAAGTAGCCTAGATAGTGTCACACACTTTTGTTGCAAAGTCTATAATGAAGAGTCCAAAACTGTGTCTTGAAGCGTAAATATTTTCACATCAATAACATTCTCTAGCCCATTTTCAAGTTTGAGAATATTTCCCAATCTAATCTAATTTTAAATCTTTCTTATATACTATTATGATAGACCAACATTTTTATATTTTCATTCTGACACTTTTTTTCAGACTTCTGAAAAACAGGAAAAAGGCTACTATTTTTATCTTTAATTATGGGTGCTGTTGCCCTTTTTTCTCTGCATTTTTCCTTTTTTTTTTTTTCCTACAATACCCTCGATGCAGAACAGGGAAATATTTTTTATGAAGCTGTTATATTATTTGTCAACAAAAACCACAAAGGGGAATGAAAAACGTATGTTTATCACCCACAAGTTGGAGGACATGCATGACATGTTTCCCACAGGAAGGGGTCCCACAGGAAGCTGGCAGCAGTATCTAGGGCTCTGCCACTATGGAGGTCCATGGCTAGAGTGTTTTTCGAGTCCCAGTCTAGGGCGAGATTGATCAATTCAGACCAAAAATATTTAAGTTTTGGTAAACTCCATAGGATCTTAACTAAGGTGCACATTAGGGGAAGAATGGCAAACAGAAGAGATAGTAAAAGGGGGGATTGTGAAAGTCATATGAAGAGCTTACACTTACTAGTGACTCTCTGGCTATTATCTAGGGCATTGACTCCATGGTGGGAGGGACTAGTCTCAGATCCAGTCTCTGCAAGGCCACTTAGCCACATAAAATATTCAGAGGCAGCATATTTTAGAGTGCTCCCATAAACTCTTAACAGATGTATGCATTCCTTCGTATTATCTAATATGAAATATTAATCTTAACTGATAATTTATGTCACTAATTTTGTCTATGTAGTTTTGTCTGAGCTTATGAAATTCCCACAAGTGTAAATCCTTATTTAATCCAGACAACCACACAAAGTGTGGGTGCTATTATGATTGCCTCTTTATTAGTTAGGAAACGAGATTTAAAATGTTTTAGTAACTTGAACAAGGTTGTACTACTAATTAGTTGTGTTCAATTAAAAAGTGACAGTAAGACATTAGATGCACAATCTTAAACACTCACTATGAGGTTGGCTTAGATTTTGACTCTAATGTAATTAAATGCCAAGTTATTGGTGAGATTGTGATGCCACTTTGATGCAGTTACAAAGAAAAGAACAATAATGATTACTACATTGATGCTTAACCTGTCCTTCAACAGATTCTGCCCTCTTAAATTCTGCCTACTCTTATATGCTGCCTGTATGAAGCATCATTTTTTTATCGTGTCTCATAAATTCCACACAAAGACAATGATTACACATGACATTGACAATCTTCTATGTATATTATGAATAAATAAGTGAAACTGAATATTCAACTACACAATCAGCAAATATGACAATTTTCAACTTTGCTTAATAGTCTACCAGCTGGAAAGAGGGAAAAATTGAACATTAATATGATAGCTTATTCTAAATTATTATTATTAAATTAAAATATTAAGAAAATGCAATGTTATAACTGGGCATTTGAGAAAAGATGACTATGACTTCTACTACCTTATAAATTTGAATTTAGAATGCAGCCTTAACTAGAATAGCTAAACTATTACAAGCTAGTTATCTTCAGAATTACTGGTTGCTAATAGCAAAATAGTGCTTTGTATTAACTCTCTATCTTAAAACAATAGATTACTTGAAAAATTGTTGGTATAATCACCATGATTCCATTAATAGTAAATTTCAGTTTGTCCATACATGTTTCTAATTCTGCACTCAATAATGAAGAAAATAAGCTTGTAAATCACTTTCTCAGCTGGCCATATCAATGTATACTAAAAACCATTTTCCATTAGCCTGTACTACAAGTGGTCCCCCATACTAAATACCACTCACTTGAAATGCAAAACAACAATCATTATAAATAGGCAGGATCATAAATCTAAAAATATGGTACAATTCATTGTTATCATAACATCATTACAGTTCATAAAGTTTAGGGTATAAATATTAACTTTTTTTTTTACAAGAGAAAGGTACCAAACTATATATATATGTAAATGAAGGCTGTGTGATTTTGTTCGTTATTTACCTTTCATTTTACAAATGGGTAAAATCAATAATCTATTTATTTGGTCAACTGGGAGTTATTTTCAAACAGTTTCAAGTAAGATTAAGTTTTCATAGTTTTTATCTCCATAAATTCTTTTTTTTAAAGATTTATTTATTGATTGATTGATTGATACATACATACATACAAGCACTGGGTACAGTCAGAAGCGCGGGAGGGTGAGAGAATTCACCAGAGCCAGAGCCGGGAGCAGAGCAGGCAGAAGGACCGAAGTACACTGCTGAGGGGAGCAGCGGGCGCCAGGAGAGGTCTGCACGCCATGTGGGACCCTCCTCTGGTGGCCGGGGAGCAGCCAGGGGTCGTACCGGCGCAGCAGAGGCTGCGGGCAGCTTCGCAACCCAGCGCTCAACCGCTGCGCCACCGGGGAGGCCCTATCAACATAAATTCTAACAAAAATAATATCTCCTCAAATGCTAGTTACATATAAAATGTCAAATCTTGACAGCATTTGAAATACATGTAATAAAATCTCTCTTTTTTTTTGCAGGCTAGTAATTGTCTGACTAAAATTAGTGCTTTTTTCATACCTTGAGGCAGAAGGCAGTAGAGTATGGGTATTCTCTAACGTTGCAAATATGGAGAATTTGTTTTTAAACATTCTACGAAGCTGACCTGAGAGTTAGAACCATTTTCAGTTTTGTTATAAGCTTGCTATTGGCCACTAACATGGAAACAATGATAGGATTTTTAAAATGCATTCATGTTATTTCTGGTTCTTTCCAAAGGTACTCAAATTGCTGAACAAATAAATCAATTATTAGCTACCTCCAGTAATTTCTGTTCAGAACAGGTATTTAGAATAGATCAAATTTCTCCTTTAAAGAAGATAATTTTTGAGACTCTATATAATAAAATCAATAGTATTAATATTGTGTCCATTGTCCATTATTCAATTGGGAAATCCAAACTTTATATGTTCAGACTGTCCATGATCACCTTAATAGTTAAGTGATATATTTCATTTTTTTTTAAGATTCATTTATTTATTTATACAAGCACTGGGTATAGTCAGAAGTGCGGGAGGGTGAGAGAATTCACCAGAGCCAGAGCGGGGAACAGAACAGACAGACTGATGAAATACACCGCTGAGGGGAACAGCGGGCGTGGCAGGAGAGGTCTGTTGCACCATGTGGGACCCTCGCTGGTGGCCGGGGATCGAATCAGTGCTGCAGAGGATGCAGGCAGCTTCGCTGCTCAGCTCTCAACCACTGTGCCACCAGGGGAGACCCTAAGTTATATATTTTAAAGATAATAATAAATTCAATCAATCAAACAATAAAGAGTAAAGGTTTTAGACTGAGAGGTATCAGTCTAGTCCCTCAAATCTGAGCACTTTGAAGTATTTTTGAGATTATGTTCTTACCACTGTGAGGAGACCATGACCTCGTACAAACTTGAATATGAAGTAGGCAGTAAAGTGCACTGTTCTGGGGTGTACACATAAGATTTCAATGATTGAGAAATTTTTTTTTAAACAACAATCTTTTGTGATTTTTGAGAAGTCATTATGCAGAGAAATACTGCATTTTTTATTAATATTTTTAATTTTTTACATCATTGTTCATTTTTAAACAATATTTGCTTCCCCCCACCCCCTCAAGGATCTACCCAAAGGACACAAAAATGTTGATCCAAAAGACCACCTGTACCCCTATGTTTATTGCAGCACTCTTTACAATCGGTAAAACCTGGAAACAACCCAAATACCCAAAAATAGATAACTGGATAAAGAAGATGTGGCATATATACACAATGGAATATTATTCAGCAATCAAAAAGATAAACTCATGCCATTTGTAGCAATGTGGCTGGAGCTAGAAGAAAAATTGTGATATTATTTTCATGAAAATTTATTTGCACTTAACAGTCCTGTTCCTTCTTTCCTTCTCTGAATTTTTGGATTATTTTTTATTCCTCTATGAGTTAAATGGGAAAAATTAAATAAGATACGCAAAACTTTATTTTACTATCTATTTTAGGCAATGACTTCTAGCTAAGCATTACATAAAATCATATTTTTATCCCTTCCTTTGAATTCTACTAGTCACCTGACCCCTAATTTCTATCAATTTTACCTTTATTTTATACATATTAAAATTGATAACATACCCATTTCTTTGTAAACAAAAATGTTACATTTTTGGCAAAAAAAACAAAAAGTTTAAATTTTGAAGCCAACACTCCCATTTATTTAGAAGACTATACCTTAAAATACCTCTAGTTCATTATAAGTGAATATTTAACCCCACTGTGCTAGGTTCTGCTCCCTTACCCTGCACCCCTGCATTATTGGTATTTCTTACACATAAGTGAGGAGTTGATTTATTGCCCCCTCTTTAGTTAGAGGTAATAGGACTTCAAGTGCAAAGAATTGTCATGAAAATGATTTCACAAAAGATCACTATTTAAAGGAAGATTGCTCAAAATCATTGAAATCTTATGAGTATATCCCAGAACAGAACACTTTCCTACCTGCTTCATATTCAAGTTTGTATGAGATCAGAGTCTTCTCACAATGGTAAGGATGTAATCTGAAAAGCAAGTCTTTACAGAAAAAAAAGGAGAAAATATGTGATAAAGAAGATTTGTAAGATTATATTTGGTTACAACCAAAAAATTCTCAGTAAACTATGGGACAGCTAGGGCTCTGCCCCATATTTTCTTCATTCTGATATCCAGTCAATCAAAACTGACTCTGTCTAAACATTGAAACATAAGGAAAGTGGAACCAGGGGACTGTGTGCTGGCTTTCAAAGTTTTTCCCCCGAAATGACATTTTTTTTTTCTAATTTGTGTTTTTAAATATATTTATTTATGTATGTCTACAAGAACTGGGGTGTAGGGCAGAGGTGCAAGGGGTGAGAGTATTCACTAGAGACAGAGTAGGGAGCCAAACAGGCAGGTTTACTGAAATACACTGCTAAGGGGAGCAGTGGGAAAGACAAGAGAGATCTGCTGGGTCATGTGGGTTAGCTCCCTGGCTGGGAAATCTAACTCATGCCACAGTGGCTGCTGATGGCTTGATAGCGCTGAGACTTTAACTCCTGCACCACCAGGGAGGCCTCAAAATGACACTTGTTGCCTGATCTTTTTTTCATAGATGAAAGCAAATCACTGTGCCAAGATTAATATCAACAGATAATAGAAACAAATATTTGTGAATAATAATACAGTTCACTGCACAAGATGCAATAAAATATTTTATTGGTTATTCACTTTTATAGGATCAGTCTTTTTCAATATGGTTAGAGTAGGTCTTTTATAATAAACTTCAACATAGTTTGTGAAATTAAGGTCAGCAGAGAACTCATGGATCTTGGAAAGACACTGTTATCATTACTTAAGGAATACAGATGATTTGAGTTGAGAGTAATGAAAGACCAGAGGTTAAGAACTTGACTTCTCCCAAGTTCTTGCTCTTTCCTTAATTAAAGAAGCAATCACTGTTCCCTATTTTATGATGTAGGAGAATGTAGTTTTGGGGGTACCGTTCAGCGGTAGGTTTATCTCTAAATGTGTCCTCTCTAGGTGAGAAACTCAATTTTTTTCCTCAGAGTAAAGATGAAGTCATCTGTCCTTATGTGAAACACTCTTCTCTCTCTTTTTGATGTCTCTGGTTGCAACATAGGATGTTTCACATTAGAATTTACAGCCATGATAATTCTCCAAATGTGTGTTAATAAAGTTGGACATTTTCTCCTACTACTCTATCTGATATATTGTTCTTTCCTCTGGCTTCAGAAGAATCCAGAGAAGTGAGGGAATATTCACCTGCACCCTGAAACTGGGTATATTGTATTTTCTGCATCTATTATATAGCTTATTCTTAAGATAATTCTGCCAAGTAGATAGCTATTGTTATCCCCAATTTCTAAGTAGGGACTCTGATCCAAATAATGAAACAAAAGTGAGCAAATAATTTTTGTGACTCAGAGTCTTCTGAAACCAGTTTGAGTTCATTGGGTTGCACTGAGTTCCCTGTTTCTAAAGATACTTAAAAAGAGGCAGGATCAGTACTCTCTGGGAGTGCTGGAGACAAGATCTATGAATTCTGTAAATAACTGGGCAACATAATCTTTGCAATTTCTTTTACTCCTGAGATTTTATGATTCTGCAAGTTGTCCAAGGTCACATAGTTAGTAAGAGTCTATCAAAGGCAAATGTTGCTTCCAAAGTATCCTCATTTATACGATGAAGAAAAATGATAAAATGATTCAATAACCTAGTGTTCAAGTGTCATTACTGTGACACTCAAATATTGAACAAAATTTATTGCAGATTACTTTTCAATCAGTATGCAGAAAGAATCTATTCATTTGGTGACTAAAATGTTATTGATTATTACTGGTATTGTATTAAATTGTCAAAACACCCTGAAGATTGTTGTATTAAAGTGGTTATGAATAAAATATAGATAATACCTTTTCTACCGCTCCACAGAGAATAACATTTTCTTGAGTTGCGAGTAAATGAGCAAATGTTCTAACAGAAAGTGAAAAACAAGTATACACTAAGTTGCTATTTAAAACCCAAATCTCTGAACTAACACACTATAGGAAGCCCTGAATTCTAAAGCTATTTTGATAATTTTGAATAATCAGTTCAAGTAATGATAATTGTCCTTTCTTACCACTTACAACTTTTAATGTTATGATAACCCCATGGTGCTATGAGTCTAACATGGTTATTTTACATAGTGATTTGTTATTTATCAAATTAAATCATGATAAGGAAATAAACCTAAGTATATAAACCTAAATTGAATTATTAAATCAGTGTATATTTTAGAAATATGTATCATATTTTTTTATTCACATTTAACAAGTCAAGTCAGGGCAAAAAATACAAAGTGTGATATGCATTTTCTTACATTAAATGCAATTTTCCAGTCATTATTTAATATTAAAAAGTCAGGGGTTAAGTACTTTGGTATTAAATAAATTCATATTTTAATACCATCTTGAAAATAAATAAAATATCATTCTAATAATCTGGTACAAATAAAGATTTGACAGTTTCAGTGCCACATAGGTCAGATAAATAACCAGAAGCTCATCCAGGACAACTCATCCATGACATCTCAAAACACTAACTGGTACCATGGGGTAATTAAATGCAAGTATTTTCAAGACACTTTTTAGTCATTATCCCTGTCAATATTTTTTTCAAACATAGGTGATACTAAACATTAAAAATATATTTACAAGAAGAAACACTTCTAGAATGGTGGAATAAGTAATTCTGAAAATCTGTTCCTCTATAAAAGCAAAGGAATTTTTAAAAGTCCAAAACAACTTTTTCATGACTTTTAAAAATTACTAAAGACTTATAGCTATTAAAGAAACATTTGTCCAAGAAAAATTACTGAATTTCATTAAAATTTGCTGGGGCACAGGAGAAAATACCACAACTCTCTGGGTTCTTCTTGGACTGGAGGAATTATCAGAACAGCATCAGATAGGTTAGTGAAGGAAAAATCAATTTAGTAAAACACACATTTTACTCCAGAATTTACAACCATGGAAATTGTCATGGTGAATAAAATGTGGTGAACTAGGGATATTTATTCTGTGTTTAAAGACTTGGGTCATTGAAGAGCAAGAAGGATATGTAAGGGAGGAAAATATGCCACCTTAAAATATATATTTTAGGCAAAACATTTATCTGATGGGAAGGCCTCTGAAGGCTGGGTAAAGACTGATCTTGATATTTATATCTAAGTTTCTCTCTGTCTGGGCCTCTCCAAGGAAAACCTCATCTTCTTATCTCCTTTAAATGGTGAAGGCAGAACTTAAATCTATACATCTTTGTCTACTGTGTTTTCCTGGTAACCTCTCTAACTGACATTCCTTTCCTCCTCCCCACTATCCCGACCTCTCTTGTCTTAGCTAAACTATTTATGATGTCTAAAGCCAGATGGATGAGAGACAGTCATCCTGAGATGGATGAGCGACTCAGTCATTCTGGATCTCTTCCATGTATAAAGAAGAGAGACAGCAAGTGAATAAAATGATACACTACAGTGTATCTATTAAAGAAAAGAGCAAGTTGAGAAAAAGAGGCATAAAAAGTCATAATATACAGAAAGCAAATAGCAAAATAACAGTATTTGGTAATATAATAAATACAAAAATATAAAAATACGTATTCTAAATAGTCAGAGATTTTGTAAAATAAAATCTGCCTATGAGACACAATCGCTGCCTATGAGACACAATCTTATTCATACGTATCTTACTCATATGCTGCCTATAAGACACAATCTTAATGGCAAAAGATTCAAATAGATGTATAAAGAATTTGGAAAAAGATAAAGTAACAACTGACAACAGTAGCTCTATTAATGTCCAATATAACAGTTTTGTTTTGTTTTTTTTTAAATTGAGGTAATCTTAGTTTACATCATTGTTGGTATTTTGGGAGTACAGAATTTGCTCCTTTCAGGTCTCATTACCATAGTGGACCGACAACCAAAGCAGTAATATCCCCCCAGCATAGCCCATTATGCTCCCTTTCCACTGTGTTCTTGCCCTTTTTCCTTTCCTTTCCAGTTTGGATTCCTCATTTCTATAGTCAGTTTTCAAGGGTTAGTTCTTAAGTATGGTTTTATCTTATCCTTTAATTTATTTCTCTATATTCCATATTTAAGTGATACGATTGTCCTTTTTTTTTTTTTAATACAAGAGCTGGGGTACAGTCCAGAGTCGCAGGAGGGTGAGAGGATTCACCAGAGACAGAGCGGGAAACAGAACAGGCAGAGGGACAGAAGGCACTACTGAGGGGAGCAGCGGGCAAGACAGGAGAGGTCTGCCTCGCTATGTGGGATTCTCCCTGGCTGGGCAGGAATTGAACCGGCGCCACGGAGGCTGCGGACAGCTTCACAGTGGCACTCAACTCGCTGTGCCACCAGGGAGGCTTCTTTTGACTTATTTCACTTAGCATAATCCCTGTCCCATATATGTTGCTGTAAATGGCAACAGTGTATCTTTATTGATAAAACTGAATAGTATTCCATTGTGTATACCTACCACATCATCTTACTCTACTCATCTGTCCTTGGGTGCTTATATGTCAAAACATAGAAAAAGTTATTTGTGAACATCTCAAGTTGCAAGTGGTCAGTAATTTAACATGTGGAGTGAGATTTGGCTATAGTTGAGATATTAATAACACTTTTCACCTACATTAAGTCTCTTGATTGTAGCTAGACTTTTTGAGAGTTAGCAAGATGCAGGGGCAAGTCACAAAACTACAACAAGAATCTTTATGCTCCAGCCCTGAATTTCCCTCCTCAAAGACAGGACAGATAAAGTGATGACGTACACCAAACATCTAACATATTTACACACACATACAAATCAGCAACATACCGCAAGGCTGAAGCACCTTTGAAACATTCCAACACGCAGTACCAATGTTCTGAATTTCATTTTGCAGCTGCATGACAAGTTCCATGACACACGACTGAAAATTGTTTTTTAACTCTTGCAAAAAATGACATGTCCAAAAAAAAAAAAAATGATAGTGTCTTCTTAACTTATAACATCTATGCTCATTTCTTCTTGATTCGCACCCAGTAATATTATCTAGTTTTATCATGATGTGACCTACTTGCTTTCCTGTTTGGAAACAAATCTCAACCATCCAATAATAGAAGTTGACATACTCATCAAAAAGAGAGATATGTCTCTCTACCTGTGCATTCATTTGCTCATACAGCCATGTCTGCATCCAGGCTCTATTTTGCAAGTGGCTGAGAATGTAGTTGATACAGGCCTCTCTGGTGGCCCAGGGCTTAAGTTTCAGCACTATCAAGCTGTCACCAACCACTGTAGCCTCAGTTAGATCCCCAGCCAGGGAGTCAGGCCACATGGCAGAGCAGACTTCTCCTGCCTCGCCTGCTGCTTTCTTCAGCAGTGTATTTCAGTAGTTCCGCCTGTTCTGCTACCCATTCTGTCTCTGGTGAATCCTCTCACACCACCATCACCCCCCACACACACACATACCTCTGGTCTAGAGCCCAGTTCTTCTATGCAATAAATCTTAAACAAAGAAAATTAAATCGATGAGCTGTGCCTTCGCCTGGTCATGGGGTGCCATGGTGATCACAAAGCCCACACTCTGAATATACTGTCCCATGATCCTGAAACTTCTTTCCACATTTTTCCCCCCTTCCTCTTATTGCTTTCATTGCTTACTTTCTTTTGATGTGTTAGTTTCAACATAGAATCATTAATAGAGTTTAGATTTATAAAAACTTAATGTAAAGATTAATAGTCTACAGCATAACATTTTCTACCTTGAACTATTTTCAGTGTAAAATTTGAAATTCTTCCTGAGGTTTTTAATATATATATATATTCATGTATACATATATTTGTATTTGTATTTCAAGTAAACAAAACTTAAGTAAAAATCAATATACACACACATATAAATATGTATGAGGGTGACAGAAAGAGGGAATCATAAATACATATTTTTAGTGATGATATGAATACCCTAGAATAAAGAGAAATTTTCATTTTTACTCTATGTATTTCTGCTTATTATTTTACTTGGAGATTATCTGTGGGCACGTATGAGTTTAATAGAAAACTCAATAAGCAATTTTTGTCAGGTTTGAAAATAAATGACATAAAAAATGGTATTAAAAACAAAAGATATGCATAGGTAGAAGAGAGTGTAAATTCCAAATTCTTTAGTATTTAGAAAGCTAAACATTAAGCAGTAAAAAGAATGCTATTATTTTACCATTTGTTGGCATTATATAAATCACTTTTATAAGCCTTTAACTAGGATTCTCTCTCTTAATCTCTATAACATGGACTAGGAGCTATTACCACTTTCAAATAAAGAAATGGAGCCTTGGAGGAGTTAAATATTTGAACTTCATTTTGTTTGTAAATGTTGCCTTCATTCAAATAATGTTTCTTTTGCTCTGGGGCCTGAGATTTTAAACACAAAATGAAACTGACATTTTGACAACTTCACGTAGAATAAATACCAAAATTTGGATTCAGAATATTCAACTGTGAAATTGCAGACTATTTATGAGTAACTCATTAATGCCTGACCTTAACTTAATTCACTAATAACATAGTATAATATAAAATTAAGTATGAGAGTCTATTTTTGTTTTTGTGTTGTTTGTTTTTTTTAAAGATTTATTTATTTATTTATTTATTTATTTATTTATTTGTTTATTTATTTATTTATTTATACAAGCACTGGGTAGAATCAGAAGCACAGGAGGGTGAGAGAATTTACCAGAGCCAGAGCGGGGAGCAGAGCAGGCAGAAGGACTGAAGTACACTGCTGAGGGGAGCAGCGGGAGGCAGGAGGTCTGTGTGCCATGTGGGACCCTCCTCCAGTTGCCGGGGAGCAGCAGGGGATCGAACCAGCGCTGCAGAGGCTGCGGGCAGCCTCGCAACCCAGCGCTCAACCGCTGCACCACCGGGGAGGCCCAAGAGTCTATTTTTGATGTTAACTCTGGCTGCCCGAATGTTTGAAAAGCCAGTGAGCTAACAAAATAAATCTTTACTATTTTTTTCTTAAAACCTGAAAAGTGATACCTGTATGGTAGGAAGTTTCTCCTTTGGGTCTTGATTAAGGACACAGAGTCACTTCATCTCATGATTCCATCATCCTCATTTCATGGTTTAACAGCACAACTCTGAGCTTAGCCACCCCTCTAGATAGCCAACAGGTCAATGTCTAGAGAGTCCAGTCTACAGGGAAACTGAAAACCATAGTCCAGATTTAGCATCAGAAAGGAATCAGTCTGGATGATCAATCTCTTCTGGATAGCACATGTAAAATTATTATTTTAATTATTTATATGCTGTGAACATTTCAGAACTTCAGTGTCCTTGGAGAAGCTCTACTTTTAAGAAGTGCATGTTATGAAAGAGCGTTAACCTTTGTGTTTTTCTCTTCATATAGAAGATCAATGTTGAACCAAACTTCCCAATATGGAAAAATAAAAGACCTCTGTAGCAGTGTAGAACCTTCAGGAAAGAACTGCATGCATCTCCCTTCCTCATCCCTTCCAAAGGAAATGACCTTACATAGTAAGCTGTAAATCACTTTAATCCAGAGAGAATTCCCTAGCAGGAGAGGATTCTAACCTAAAATGCTTTCCTTTTTTTCTCACAGAATGTCTTTTATCCATTCCACTTATACAAGTTGATCTAGCTAAAATGGGGTTAGTGGGCCTCCCTGGTGGTGTAAGGGATTAAGACGCAGCAGTATGAAGCTTTGGCAGCCACTGCAGCATGAGTTCGATCCCCGGCCAGCCAGGGAGGTGACACAAGGCGCAGCAGACCTCTCCTGACTCTCCTGCTGCTCCCCTCAGCAGTGTTTTTCAGTCAGTCTGCCTGTTCTGTTCCCCACTCTGTCTCAGGTGAATCCTCTCACCCCCCACACCTCTGGCCTGTACCCCAGTTCTTGTATGCATAAATAAATAAATAAATAAAAACAAATAAATGGGGTCAGTGATGAGTATGATAGTATTCAATTTAGCAAGTAATTATCTATGAACTGAAAAGAGCATGCTTCCATTCTTTGCATAGGTCTTTCCTTCTGTCTTGTTTCCCTGTCTTACCTTTTCTATCTTGTAAACTCAGTTATCGACTTGTGAATCAGTTTAAACATTGACTTCAATGTTAAGTGTTTTTTTTTAATTCCTACATATTTTGTGACTACATCATGCATTAATCTCACTCTAATTCCTCTTATCACTTTGTAAATTTTGAAAACATTTATTTTGTAAAAAATCAGTCACGAACCTCAAAAATGATATAAATACTGTACTACTAAATATTTTTTATTTTTTAAAGATTTATTTATTTTTCTTTATACAATAGCTGGGGTACAGGACAGAGGCATGGGAGGGTAAGAGGAGTCACCAGAGACAGAGTGGGGAGAATAGGCAGATAGACCGAAACCACTGCTGAGGGGAGCAGTGGGTGTGACAGGAGAGGTCTGCAGCGCAATGTGGGAATCTCCCTGGCCAGCTGGGAATCGAACCGGCAGTGCAGAGGCTGCGGACAGACACACAGTGCTGCGCACAACCCACTGCACCACCGGGGAGGTCCTACCGCATAATTTTTTTTTTCCTACCGCATAATTTTTAAACACCCATTTGGGCTTAATATTTATTGCATTTTTATGATTGTTTGTTGGCATAGGAATAGAAACCAATACCAATGACTTTAATTAATTAACGTGTATACTTATCTTGTCATATTTAGAAGAGAATCTCTACTTTGCATTACAAGTAACAATTTTCTTATTTCTTCATCTTCATGTTTTTTGTAGATTTATTTTTATTTATTTATGCATACAAGAACTGGGGTGTAGGCCAGCAGTGCGGGAGGTGAGAGGATTCACCAGAGACAGAAGCAGAACAAGTGGATCTACTGAACTACATTGCTGAGGGGAGAAGCAGGCAAGACAGGATAGGTCTGCTGTACCATATGGGTAGCTCCCTGACCATTGCAGTGATAACACTTACACATAAGTTTTAGGCCACCAGGGAGGTCTTATTTCTTCATCTTTAGATAAATATATTTCTTCTATCATTTGGACAAATCAAAGGAACAGAGGTGGTGCAGCAAAACATTTTAGATCACAGACTAGTCTGCCTTTCTTGGTTTGAATACATGCATTTAGAAAAATGACCTCACCTTTTTGTCCTTCAACTTTCTCATAGTAATTGCAGATGTTATTAACATAGATCTCCTCAGCCTGCTGCAATATTTACAAGTTGGTTCAGAATGGTTTAAGTTGCCAAATAAGTGCTAGTGGTATAAATAAACAGGAAATTACAAAAAGCTTCTCAGAAACTTAAGTATTTTGTATATTTAACATATTAAACAATTTTTAGCTGTTACATTACTTTTTAGCTGTTACATTACTTTATTAAATTTGGGCATTTTATCATTTATACATCTCAGTTCTGTCATTTGTAAGTAAATACTGACTACTTCATAAGATTGTTACAAAAACTGAGCTGAAGTTTAAAGCTTTGACAAAATCATGTTTGCATAGATAATTGAAAGATGCAGGGGATGAGTTGCTGAGGTACATAATAAAAAAAGCATTTCATATTATTTTTGAACATATATATCACCCAATAAGTAGTAATGGGGTATCTAAACAATAATTCAGGAAAAAGAAAATTGAATTCCAATGTTATTTTATATGAATATAAATATATACACAAAAAGTAAAATATTTAAAACTGGATAAAAAAAATATCAATGAGTATATTATATCATCCCACCAAATGCATGAAATGATAAAAGAAAACAAAATATAGTTTGCTCCAGTGATCCAATAAAACTTATATACCTGATAAAACTTCAGTAGAAATTTTGTTGGCTTCACAAACATGTCATTTTTCCTTTTTATAGACTTTATATGTTTTCTGTCTTTAAGGAATTTCATTACTTAGCACAACTCAAATGAAGAATGAAGATGTGTTAAATCACACATGTTCTGTAGTCCCCATCATGTTATATAAAACACAGTTGCAGTTACATAAAATTAAAGTTAAAGTTGTTCAGAATAATACTAACTTCTATATGTTACACATTTCCCAATGGTATCACTTTCATTTATTCAAAGTTACATAAGAATTTTAATATACCTCAGAAAATGAGAATTATTTGCAATGAATTATAACAAACATTAATGTAGAGATTTTTGCTTTTTAATTTGTGATTTTTATATATATCTATTATTAGTCCCAGATATAAAAATGGCCTGCTGGATTTTTTTTTTTTTTTTGCCAAATAATGGGAAACTGCAAAGCTGCTCCATATTCCCATTTGTCAGCATTTTAATAGTCCTATTAGACAGTCTTTCATTTAATTTAGGATTTGCTTTACTGTATCAAATTGGATTGCAAATTAATTTTCTAAAGTTAAGTCTGAGTTATTCCTCAATTAACCTGTCAAGTTATTGAAATTTGAATTATGCCGTCAAAAAATCACATCCAAGTGAATAATCATGTTTTGAAGCATTTAGCTATTCATTCTAGTTTGATGAATACAGCTATAGAACCATCAAACTTTTGTACACTATTACTTACATAAATTTGAAAATCTAGAGTTCTATCCATTGTGATAAAGAACTCCAGGATGCATGTTCAAGAAATGACAATACTATGCAAGGCTGTGCGGATTTAGTTAAACTTTGCAACTTTTTTATTATCATCTAATTCATATCTCCAGAGAGAGTAATATTAACTCTACCCTTCCAGGCAAATCGATTTTATTTCTAATGCTTGCACTTTCTAAACTTAGTTCAAGAACTGAGTATGAACTGAAAATTTATTCTCCTAAGATTTAACTGACCTTGAAAATGAATGTTATTTCCAGTATGCAATTGACCTTCCTACTAGTTTGTTATTCATCTTTGTTTGAGTGCCTTTCATAAAACTCTAGCAGACATATATTAGCTAAAAGCAAATTTCCTAGCATTACCCAAAGGTAGCAAAAAAAAAAAAAGTTAAAATAACTACAAGCTTTTACTCAGCAATTTCCAAGTTTATTAATTAAAAGTATCACTGAGATAATCCATATTGAAACTCCAGTATTGTAATTTTGAAAATTATTGCCTCCATATATCAAATATAAGTATTATTATAACCCAATTTTTACTTAATAACTTGGAAATATTTTTAAATATATAAGTCCTATATTTCAAGCGCATTAATTTGCAAAGCTCAGGGAACTGTATCTGTTTATTCCTTTCAGAAGATTCCTTAAGAAATACACTGTTGGGCCTCCCCTGGTGGCCCAGCAGTTGAGCACTGCGCTGTGAAGCTGCCCGCAGCCTCTGCAGCGCTGGTTCCATCCCAGGCCACCGGCGAGAGTCCCACAAGGTGCGACAGACCTCCCCTCTCTTGCCTGCTGCTCCCCTCAGCAGTGTATTTCGTCAGTCTGCCTGTGCTGTGCCCCACTCTGGCTCTGGTGAATTCTCTCACCTTCCCGTGCTTCTGACTGTACCCAGTGCTTTCATAAATAAATAAATAAATCTTTAAAAAAAATACACTGTTTTATTAGTAAACATAGAACTTCAAAGAAATATTAAGACATTTATATAACTAATGAAATTTAGTAAAATGGGATATTTTGTTAAGCAAACTAAATTTTTTTTTCAGATAGCAAAGGAATTATTTTTTGGAGAGTTTAAGAATAATCTGTAAAGTACAGGATTGTGAAATATTCATGTTGCCTCTAAAAATAATGATGTAGAATTAAAGTTCAATTTTGAAAATGTTGAAAACATAAGATTTTTCAGGAACTGGCAAGTTAAATAATTGACTTAAGCACCTTTCTAATGAAACAGTAATTAGGATACTAGCCAAATTACTACATAGGATACTAGTCAAAGTACCTATGTGGATATAAAATTTATAGAATCTTGTATTTTGTTTCAAAGTGCCTTAAAAGGAATTTTGGCTGTGCCCTTGTTTCAATAGATAACCTTAAGCACCCATTTATGTCTGCAATTTGTTCATTCATTATATTTGGGCTGACAATACACAGCTAATTAATGGGTGTGTTATGAGGGTCAAATAAGTGATCTGTAACAAGGTTATTCAGGTCCTTGTAGTTGTCTTATGTATATACATCAGCACATTGCAGTCTCTACTTTGGCCATGCTCTCCGAATTCTCTTTCTCTACCTTCATGGTTTCACAGTTTATAATATTTGCTGCATGTGAACATTGCCAGAAGAGAAGTCACTCCCAGTCATGGCCTATCAAAAACTCTATGTCATCTCCTGCTTTTGGACAATCAAATTCTGAGAACCCAGTAAGGGATTCCAGACCTCAATGGATTGTGGAGTCAGCATGGAGAAGGAACATCAGTTTCTAAGTGACTGCATGAAGGTAAGCCCCTTGCAGAGATACACATCCTAGGTATAAAATTGCATTGTGTGTAATGATTGAGATGCAGAAATTGTAGCAACAATTGGCCAAAGTGATGAATACATGGAAAAAGAGTCAAGTAAATTCATGTAACAGACCCCATTTTCATAAGTGGAAAGAGACTTAACTTCTGCAGGTCATTAATATCATTGTATTATCTACTTATTTAATAGTGCAATAAAATATAATGAAAAATAATAATAATTACAACAACAGCATTTAGGGAACATAGATTATATAACAAGTATTATACCAAAAGCATCACATGAATCAGCTTAGTTAATACATCAAACTATGAAGCGAGCATTGTCATCATTCCTATCTTACTGATCGGAAATTGCAGCCCAGTGAAGGTAAATAACTTGCCTATAGTCATCCATTCAGTAAGTTGTAGAAAAATATTTTGAGCATGTGTGTTTAACATCCAGTTCAAGGAGTTAACCTTTTTTACTAACCTATGACATGCAGAAATGATAGCCAGAACACCAGCAATACACACCCAGTTACAAAACTAATAATAATTGTGTGATCCTGAGCAGAAGATTTCACCCATCTGGGCCTCGGATTTCTTGTGGTTCCTTCTACTGGTAATTATTTTTTGGGAATTTTTGTCCAGGATGATAAAATTTTAAATTGCTTAGAGATTAACCACTATCTTTATCAGCTTCACTCATGCTTATATGTTTATCTCCTGAAGTAGTGGGTATTTCTTGATATTTTAACTTGTGATATGAAGATGAATAATGTAAAGCAGGTGTTCTGTGTTTGAGCATTTTCCTCTTCAGAATACTATTATGATGTGTTCCCCTTGGAAAAACGCAAAGTCACCCTCTTATATTTTTAAGGTATCCCCTCCTGCTTAAAATGTACAATGGATCAAATATAATTTTGTCATGGTGAGAGAGAAAGAAAAAGAGATACTAAATTAGAGAAATAACTTTTTGTAAGCAGGGTTCAATGCATTCCATATATATTTACTATAATTAAGGGTTTCTCTGCATCTTGACTATATCAGAATATTTTAAATGTCCTGCATTCAGTTTTTTCAACCTTTCCCTTCCCTGCAGTTAGAGTTATTAACACTTAAATCACTTAAATGGTAACACTAAGTGAAAATCATACTGCAGAAATAAAAATTTGGTTAGTCTTTTATGGTCTCTCCTGCAGATTTGGCTGTGGGAAAGGTCAAAATGGGAGACAAGAATTAAATGTACTTGGGCATCCCTAGTGGCACAGGGGTTAAAGTCTCAGCAGTATCAAGCTATCACAGCCACTGCAACATGAGTTCGATCCCTAGCTAGGGAGGTGACCCACATGGCACAGCAGACCTCTCCTGTCATGCCGCTGCTCCCCTCAGCAGTGTATTTCAGTAGGTCCACCTGTTCTGCTCCCCACTCCATCTCTGCTTAATCCTCTCATCCCCCCTCCCACACCTCTGACCTATACCCCAGTTCTTGTATGGATAAATAAATAAAAATAAATGATAAAAAAATTAAATGTACTAAATTTTTATGCTCAAAGAAAAGCAAATGGCTAAAATCCTTGGTCCTGAACAAGTAAACATTTTCAGACAAAACTTTAGATTATAAAGACAGACATCCACAGTAGCCTTATTTCCAAGACCTCTTAAATGTAAATGCCAGTCTATCAGCTACTAAACATTTTTCCTTCTGGAAATGCTCAAGGACCTGAACTCTGGGCTTCTCAAAAGTTTGTGTGATCAGGGAGACTGCCTTCCAAGCATACCTGCCTTTATAGGCTAATGGAAAGTGCATCTTTATTATATCACATGTGAAGTTAACTTATTATTAATTCTTTTTATAAAATATTTATTTATAAGCCTCCCCTGGTGGCGCAGCTGTTGAGCACTGGGCTGTGAAGCTGCCCGCAACCTCTGCAGCGGCGGTTCGATCCATGGCCACCGGTGAGGGTCCCACATGGCATGCAGACCTCTCCTGCCACTCATTGCTCCCCTCAGCAGTGTGTTTCGTCAGTCTGCCTGTTCTGTTGCCCGCTCTGGCTCTGGTGAGTTCTCTCACCCTCCCACGCTTCTGACTGTACCCAGTGCTTATATAAATAAATAAATAAATCTTTAAAAAAGATTTAAATCTTTTTTAAAGATTTATTTATGTATGCATACAAGAACTGTGGTATAGGCCTGAGGTGTGGGTGGTGAGAGGATTCAACAGAGACAGAGTAGGGAACAGAACAGGCAGATTAACTGAAATACACTGCTAAGGGGAGAAGCGGGCAAGAGAGGGGAGGTCTGTTGCACCATGTATATTACCTTCCTGGCTGGGGATCCAAGTTATGCTGTAATGGCCACGGATAGTTTCCTAGTACTGTGGCTTAACCCCCTGAGCTGCCAGGGTGGCCCCTGTTGTCAATTCTTATGTTTCAAGTCAAAAATTCATCCCCTATTTGCAGTTAGTTATAAGTTCAAGCCTGTAAGTCATAGATACACTCCTAAACTGTGAGAGGATCAAAATCAATCTCCAGTCTTCCAGGGATTGCTATTATATATTTAAATCTATGTATGTTTCAAATCTAAAATACCAAAATACCTGACTGTGCATAGTTTTAGAAGACTTTTCTGAAGAATTGGCATTAACCAAGAAAAAAGCCCTTCTGAAGTAATTTTTATGGTATGCAATTGCTCATTCAATGTCAATCAGATACAAACCAGTACATACTAACATCAAGGCATGTGATTATTGTGTAATGTGTAATATATGTGTCTACAAATGTTAAATAAAGTGATAAAATAACATTACTATAAATAAATTCAGATAGACAGTGAAATCCTCATATAAGAATTTGAAATAACCTTCTGTAACATATAATACCAGTTTTTTAGTTCAAGTACACATACCATTGCCAGAAGTATATTAGGGCTTCAAAATTGCAAACAAGTTTTCAATTGCCAGGAGAAATCTGCTGGAATAAAAGAAAAAATGGAATTGGTCTTTCTACTATATCCATATATTAGCAAAGATCTAAATGTCTCATTTTTAGTCCCTAGCTAATAATATAAATAATAATAATGCCACGGTCATACCTTTCCTAGTGCATTTTTTTGTGAAAAGGGCCTTCTATATGACTATTTTGAGCAAAATCTTATCCAGATGAGACTTCAGAAACAATATTTGCAGAGACTGTCATGTTGAGATAGGTGTTAAAGAGAAAATTGGTATTGTTTTAGGTGAAGATAGTACACATTTTGATTGTGTAAAGGTGCAGACATGTTTATACAAAACTAAAGCAAAACATAATTGATTCTACTGAATGTGTTTACTCTCTTCCCCATATTCTGCCTAATGTCCAAAGAGTATGTGATGTTCTTTCTATTCATATACAAGTAATTGCCATGAAATTTTTCTTCACTTTCTTCATTAATTATACCGATTAAAGTATTTTTATAATTTTGTTTCAGCAAATATTTTCCAATTTTCTTGTACTCAAAAACATGCTTGCTTTTTAATAAGCAAAGTTGAAAGCTGAATTTACTTGAAGCACTAAATTATATTTCACTTCTGAAAAAGAGACTCAAAATATATTTTTAATTACTCTTTTGAGTGAGGTCTACTTATTTTTTGTTCTTAATTTCCAGAATTACATGGAGAGTAGAATTATACAACTGGAGAAATGCAACCTGTATTATTAAAATACTCCATGCTTAAAGAAATCTATTGGGCCTCCCCTGGTGGTGCAGCGATTGAGCGCTGGGCTGCAAAGCTGCCTGCAGCCTCTGCAGTGCCAGTTCCATCCCTGGCTGCCGGGGAGGGTCCCACATGGCACGCAGACCTCTCCTTCCACGCCCGCTGCTCCCCTCAGCAGTGTATTTCATCGTCTGCCTGTTCTGTTCCCCATTCTGGCTCTGGTGAATTCTCTCATCCTCCTGTGCTTCTGACTATACCCAGTGCTTATATAAATAAATAGATAGATTAAAAAAAAAGAAATCTATTGACTACATTAAAGATATCACTGATGAATTTAAGTGTCAAGGCTGATCTAAAAAGGGACATCACTCAATAACAGAAAATGGAATTCCTATTTGAAAAGGATAATTACTATGTAATTAAATTGGTATCATGTGCTTCAACAAACTAAATTTATCAAGTATTTATCAGAGTTGTTAACTTTATGTGAATACGTGTTCAGTATACTGGCTCATAATGCTAAGCGCATTTTTTGATTGACAGCTATTCAGTAGACAAAAGAATGAAATAATTTGAATGTGACCACTGTAAAAACTAAGATACAAAGTAAATGAATATATAACTATGTAATTTTATCAACCATTTTGCAAAACAAGGAATTGTTAAAGATAAATTTTTAAAAAGTATAATCAATAAAAGCAGTATGCAATTTAGAGATGTAATTTATTTTTCTATTAGCATGTTCTTAGTGTAATGTGACTCATGCATATTTTTATGTCAATAAGCATATGCATAGGAAATCCAGAATATTATAATTTATCTGGCATTCTTGCACTTTATTTTTTCTAAATATGGCAACCTTTTTTTACAATTGTTAAAGTCAAATAAAGCAGGCTATAAAATCAATGTAAAAATATTTGTTGGATTTCAATATAAAAACAGTAAATGAAAAGGAAAAGATTAAAAGAAAATACCAATCACAGTCACTACAAAAACAACCGAATACTTAGTATTTAATCTACCCAAGGAGGTAGATTAAGGATTAAGGAGGTGAAGGATTTCTACAAAGAAAACTATAAAATATAATTAAAGGATTTTGATGATGACGTAGGATATAAACTATATAGAAGAGAACATTGATGAAGGACATTCCATGCTCATGGATAGGGAGAATCAATATAGTCAAAATGACTCTTCTACCAAGAGCAATATACACATTTAATAAATCCCCATCAAAATACCAAAAATATGCTTAGAATAAGATGTACAAAAATATTAAAACTATATGAAATCATGAAAGACCTAAAATAGCAAAAACAATCCTGAGAATGAAAGGAGACATGTGGAAACATGGTAACACCCTGATCAGCAGTTAAAACAACATGGTATTGGAATAAACATAGACAGGTGGCTCAAAGGAACTTAATGAAAAGCCAAGAAATAAATTCATGAATATATCAATACTTAATTCATGATAAAGGAAATATGAACTATAATTGGGAAAGGAAAGTCTTTTATTAACTACTTTTTTAAGATTTTATTTTATTTTTATACAAGAACTGGGGTACAGGCCAAAGACACGGGAAGGTGAGAAGATTCACCAGAGACAGAGCAGGAAGCAGAACAGGCAGACGGATCGAAATACACTGCTAAGGGGAGCGGCGAGCACGACAATAGAGGTCTGCCACGCCATGTGGGTATCTCCCTGGCTGGCCGGAAATTGAATCCGCACATTTGAGGCTGCAGACAGCTTCACAGCGCTGCGCTCAACCCACTGTGCCACCAGGGAGGCCCAGAAGGTCTTTTTTTAAAATGGTGCTGCGAAAAGAGGATGGTTACATGTGAACAAGTAAAATTGGATCACTAACTCCTTGCATAAAAACAAATTCAAAATGAATTAAAGAATTAGATATAAGATCTGTAACAAGAAACTATGTAGAAGAGAACATTGATGATTAATTTTAAGACATTAGTGATATGAATGTTTTTGGTAGTTTCACACTTATGACAAGGACAATAAAAACAAGAATAAGCAATCAGGATTATCTCAAATTAGCAAGCTTTTACACAGCATTAAGAAAGTTTGATTAAGGGACCTTCTTGGTGGTGCAAAGGGTTAAGTCTCAGCACTACAAAGCTATTGCCTGCCACTGCAGCACAAGTTTGATCCCCAGCCAGGGAGCTAACCCACATGGCCCAGCAGACCTCTCCTGTCTCCCTGCTGTTCCCCTCAGCAGTGTACTTCAATCTGCATGTTCTGTTCCCCACTCTTGTCTCTGGTGAATCCTCTCATCCCCCCAACCCCGCACATCTCCGGCCTGTACCCCAGTTTTTTTATGCTTAAACAAATAAATCTTATAAAAATATAGAAAATTTAATTAGATGAAAAAGACATACTACTGAATGGAAGAAAATGTTCAATATTACACAACTGAGAAGGGGTTAATATCTAAGACCTATAAAAATTTTATACAATATACCAAAAAAAAACCCCTCAACTAACAAATGGGTAGCAGATCTGAATAGACAATTCACCAAGGAGGAGATCAGAAAACCTGTAGATACATGGAAAAATATTCATCGTGACTTTTAATAAGGGTGATGCAGGTCAAAACTACAATGAGATATCACCTCACACCGATAAGAGTGGCACAATTTAAAAATACCTCTAGCAAACAAGTGCTGGCAAACAGGTTGAGGAGAAAGAGGAATGCTGTTACACTCTCATTAGTAATACAAACTGGTGTGGCCATTTTGGAATACAATCTGGATGTACGTCAAAAAAATTAAAAAAGGAGCTAAAGGGATCATGCTCAGCGAAATAAGGCAGAAAGAAAATAAGTCAGAAAGAAAGATGGTCTCACTCATAGCAGGAATTTAGAAAACCTAAGTAAGGGACCAGGAAAAAGACTAAATAATACAAAGTAAAAATCAAAATCAACAAGTAACTATAAACCAGATACACACTATGGTGGGGTGGGGATTGGGAGGGGAAGGATTAGAGTCAAAACAAGGGGGGTTGCAACTGGAATGAATCCAACTTGGTCGTGGTGAATTATCTTATGGATACATTGTTGGATTCTGATAGCTAAAATTTTATTGAGGATTTTTGCATCAGTGTTCATTAGGGAGATTGGCCTGTAGTTTTCCTTTTTTGTGTTGTCCTTGTTCGGTTTTGGTATTAGTGTAATGTTGGCTTCATAGAACGTGTTTGGTATTGTCCCTTCCTTCTCAATTTTTTGGAAGAGTTTGTGAAGGATAGGCACTAATTCGTCTCTGAATGTTTGGTAGAATTCATTTGTAAATCCATCAGGTCCTGGGCTTTTGTTTTTGGGGAGGTTTTTTCATTCCAGGGGCACAAGGATGGTTTAACATCCGAAAATCAATCAACGTTATCCAACACATCAACAAAAAGAAATATAAAAACCATATGATAATATCAATAGATGCTGAGAAAGCTTTCGACAAAGTGCAACACCCATTCATGATAAAAGCCCTTGAAATTCTTGGGATACAAGGAACATACCTCAACATCATAAAGGCCATCTATGACAAGCCAACAGCCAGTATCATTCTCAATGGTGAAAAGCTGAAAGCAATTCCATTAAGATCTGGAACAAGACAAGGATGTCCACTCTCACCATTGCTTTTCAATATAATACTGGAAGTCCTAGCCAGGGCAATAAGACAAGAGAAAGACATCCAAGGAATCCAAATAGGAAAAGAAGAAGTCAAACTATCACTATTTGCAGACGATATGATATTATACATAGAGAACCCCAAAAACTCCACAGAAAAGCTAATTCAACTCATCAATCAGTTCAGTAAAGTGGCAGGATACAAAATCAACACGCAAAAGTCAGTAGCCTTCCTATACACAAACAATAAATCTGAAGAAGAAGAAATCAAAAAGACCATCCCTTTTGTTATTGAAACAAAAAAAATCAAATATTTGGGAATAAATCTAACAAAAGAGGTAAAGGACCTATACAAAGAAAACTATAAAACACTGTTAAAAGAAATAGAAGAAGACACAAAGAAATGGAGAGACATCCCCTGCTCATGGATTGGAAGAATAAACATTATTAAAATGGCCATCCTTCCAAAAGCAATATACAGATTCAATGCTATTCCAATCAAAATTTCAATGTCATTCTTCAAAGAAATAGAACAATTATTGATGAAATTCATATGGAATCACAAAAAACCCCGAATAGCCAAAGCTCTCCTGAAAAAAAAAGAAGGGAATGGAGGCATCAGACTCCCAGACTTCAAACTATACTACAAAGCCATAATCATCAAAACCGCATGGTATTGGAACAAGAACAGACATACAGACCAATGGAATCGAATAGAAAATCCAGAAATAAACCCACAGGTTTATGGTCAACTAATCTTTGACAAAGGAGCAAAGACTATGCATTGGAGCAAAGAAAGTTTGTTCAATAAATGGTGCTGGGAAAACTGGGTCGCTACATGCAAAAGAATGAAGCTTGACCACCACCTCACACCATACACAAAAATCAACTCAAAATGGATTAAAGAACTAGACATAAGACCTGAAACCATAAAATATATAGAAGGAAATATAGGCGAAACACTACGTGATTTGCACATCAAAGACATCTTTACAGACACATCACCCAAAGCAGTGATAGTGAAGGCAAAGATAAACAGCTGGGACTATATCAAATTAAAGAGCTTTTGCACAGCAAAAGAGACAATAACAAAAACAAAGAGAAACCCCACCAACTGGGAGAACATTTTTGCACCCAACACTAATGATAAAGGACTGATCACAAAAATCTGCAAAGAGCTGATGAGTCTCAACAACAACAAAGAAAATAATCCAGTCAAAAAATGGGCAGAAGAGCTTAAAAGAAACTTCTCTGAAGAGGAAATGCAAATGGCCAACAGGCATATGAAAAAATGTTCAACATCACTTGTCATCAGGGAAATGCAAATCAAAACTACCATGAGATACCATCTTACACCAGTGAGAATGGCACATATTAAAAAAACTAGCAACAACAAATGTTGGCGAGGGTGTGGAGAAAAAGGAACTCTTCTGCACTGTTGGTGGGAGTGCAAACTGGTCCAACCACTATGGAGAGCTGTGTGGAGATTTCTGGACCTACTAAACATAGAGCTTCCATATGATCCAGCAATTCCACTTCTAGGTCTTTACCCAAAACACACAGAAACATCCATTCCAAAGAACACATGCACCCCTATGTTTATAGCAGCACTATTTACAATAGCTAAGCTGTGGAAACAGCCCAAATGCCCAAAAATAGATGACTGGATCAAGAAGATGTGGTACATATATACCATGGAATATTACTCAGCATTAAAAAAAGATAAACACATGCAATTTGCAGCAACATGGATGGCGCTGGAAGGGATCATGCTCAGCGAAATAAGCCAAAAAGAAAAAGAAAAATACCGGATGGTCTCACTCATAGCAGGAATCTAGAAAACTTAAATAAGGGACCAGGAAAATGAATAACTATAAGAAAGTGAAAATCAAAATCAACAAAAAACTATGAACCAGAGACACTTTTAGGGGGGCGGGGGCGGGAGGGGAGGGATTGGGGTCAGAATGGGGGGCTGCAATTGTATGGGGAATATAACAATAAAATTTATAAAAAAAAAAAAATAAAAAATAAATAAAAAATAAAAAATAAAAAATAAAAAAAAAATAAAAAAAAAAAAAACAAGGGGGGTTGCAATTGTATGGGGAATATAACCAAAATGAAAATGTATACATTGTGGGAAAATGGTGTAAGAATTATATAAAATAAAATATTTTAAAAAATTTAAAAAGGAAAAAGCCAGAAGTTTTACTCTTGGGCATCTATCCAAAAAGTACACATACATCATCTCAAAAAAAAAAAATATGTATTCTACAATCTTAATTGCAACTTTATTTACAATGTTAGGACATAGAAACAAATGGTCACTGATAGAGTGCTAGATCAAGATGACATGGTACATCCACAGCTTAAAATATTATTCTGCCATAGGAACAACAAAATACTGACATTTACAGTAAAATGGAAGGAGTTTGAAAGAATTTGTGTAGTAAAGCAAGTCAGAATGACAAAGACAAAGATTGGATATTTACATAGCAAATGGTTTGACAAAGCAAAGTATTTATAAAAACTAGTGGACTCTATAAATAGAGATTTCTGGGGTCAATAAGAAGGGGATGAGAAAAAGTCAAAGGGATATGTGGAATGGCAGTAGGCAAAAAATTTTAAAAAAGAAAGAATTCCTCTGTAGGAAAACCGTTTTTTGATGGTTGATTGAATGGAGAAGGGTATAATCAAAAATTCTTGGGTTGAAAGAAAATAAAATCAAATAAAGCAGTTGAACCACTGAGTATAAAGAGAAATTATCCTTTAAATAAAAAGTTTGCTTTTAATGTAGCAATATCAGAAAGAAGAACAAATCAAGAAAAAAAATACCTTTACTTGTTGAGTAAGAGTAGTGTGTTATTCATTGATACTTCTTCAGGTAAAACATTGATTTAAAGAGCTTGCTTTAAGACAAAATTCAATCTTTACAATTTTCCTTATCAGAACAAGTTAAACAATGAGTTTTTCAAGTTTTATGCTGTCTAAACAACAGGCTTTCTAGCAAAGTTCCCTTCCTGAGAAATTACCTACCTAGGTCACAGATTTAAAAATGCTGGTGATGGATGATACCACATCTCCTTTTCCCCTAAATATACAATAAATTGGTTCTTTTCCCGTTGTTAGTAATTTATATTCTGATAGTGCCATGTAGGTGGGGGAACACAAAAGTAAAAATGAAAGAGTCTGTAACAGAGTTAAGATTATTTAAAACCTGGAAACACATTTTTGACCATGCACAGACATTTTGTAGAAAATTTATTCTTATGTCAATATTATCAATATGATCCCCCTGTTTGTTAATCTTGCAGGTACAAATTTTTGCTCTTATTAACTCTTTATCACATACCTCTGACTTCAACTAGCAATTTGTTTCCTTTACAAATTATATTTTATAGTTAACTCCAAGTAATCTATGTGAAGTATTAAATGAATTGTTGCAGGGGTTGCAGTGTTTTAGAGCTTCTTTCTTAAAATCCTATTAATACTTTCAAAATATAGCTTTGATATAAAAGGCATCCAGATTGGAAAGGAGAAGTAAAACTATTACTATTTGTAAATCACATAATACACATAGAAAATCCCAAGGACTACAGGGAAAAAAAAAACCATTAGAAATAATAATAAAGTGGCAGGGTATAAAACTAATATTCAGCAATCTGTCATATTCTATTCATATAATAAACTAGCAGGAAGAGAATTCAGGTAAATAATTACACTTACAATAGCATCAAAAAAATTGACTTCATTGGAATAACTAAGGAAGTGAAATACTGTGTACTGAAAGGCATTAAATATTACTGAAAGAAATAGCAAATGCAATAATGTGGAAAGGCATTATTTATTCATGGATTAGAAGAATCACATTATCAAAATTGTTATATTACTAAAAGCATTCTGATTCAATACAATCCATACCAAATTCCCAAATTCCCAGAACTACAACCAAGAAATCATAAAATTAGTGTTTACCAGGAGAGAAAGGAGAAAAAGTTGGTAAATTGAAAAAAAAAAAAAAAAAGGGACAATGGCATAGTGAAAGATAGATTTGAACCTTTTTTTTAAATAATTTTTTGAAGATTTATTTATGCATAAAAGAGCTGGGGTACAGGCCAGAGGTGCTGGGGAGTGAGAGGATTCACCAGAGACAGAGTGGGGAACAGAACAGGCAGATTGACTGAAATACATTGCTGAGGAGAGCAGCAGGCAAGACAGCAGAGGTCTGCTGCACCATATGGGTAGCTCTCTGGCTGGCCTGAGATCTAACTCATGCTGCAGTGGCTGGCAATAGCTGCAAGGTGCTGTGCTTAACACCTTGCGCCACCAAGGAAACCCTAGGTTTGAACTTTTGGTGTGAAAACAATGTAGCATTTACACATATTTTTTCAACAATATTCTCAGTAATGAACATCTGGAACTTCTGTAATGGTATAATGCAATGTTATCTCAATAAAAATTTAAGCCAACTTTGGCAAATCATCTTTACTTTATCAGTGTCTTTAAGAGGAATTTATAAAAATTTACTGTCCCTAATCTTTGCTACACATCACTGCGAACCATCATGAATGAAAAGATTCTGCTGTGTATAGATCATAGCTATAGAAGGAGCGAGGGAAGGAGAGAGAAGTATATATGTGAGGGTGAAGGAGGGAAGTTGAGGGAGGCAGGAGAGGTCTATTTAACCTAAGAATAAGAGCACAATGTATAAGGAGATTCAGAGGACATCACTATATTTTATATTAACCTAATATGCATGATATGGGCAATACAAACACTTGTAAATTATGAATAGCTACATCTAACATGAGCCTGGAACTGTTATTCATCCCAATACAGATGATATATCTTCTGATATTACTACTAGAGGAATATGAGACAAGGAATCTATTCCAAAGCTGTGCCAAACCTTCCCTGCATCAAGTTGAGTTATAGCTCTTTATTATGATGAAAAAAATAACAGAATTTATCCTTATTAATTAGATTAAATTCAAGAGTAAAATAGCTCTGTATCTTGTGTACCTTGACTGTCAAATCTACTTAAGCATGAACACATTATTCGAGCTCTAGGATCTAATCACTACTCAGTTATTGTAGTGGGACTTTCTTGTTTACAAATACTTAGTAATTTGTAGCATTTTGCACAGTGTGGAATGCTTCAAGGTCAGTTTCTATTACTGTGATTGGCTACAAGCATCTTGACTTCTAAGGCATGCCTTTTTATCCAATGAATATTTTAAGTATCAATTATGAGTGAGCTGATGAACCAACCATTCTCAAATGCCTGATATAAATTCCATCAGCTTTTATCTTTAAACTAATTATTATGTCTGTGCATACCATCTCACATACCCTTCCCCCCACACACACACCATAAGCTAATAATAGCTCTCTCTACTGTCTCTGGTAAAGTCTAGGGTTATTTCCTTTTTTCTTTCTTTCTGTTTTTAAATGTGGGGTATAGGCCAGAGTTGTGGGGGGTGAGAAGATTCACCAGAGACAGAGTGGGGAACAGGCAGACTGACCGAAATACACTGCTGAGGGGAGCAGCAGGTGAGGCAGGAGAGGTCTTCAGTGCCATGTGGGTTGCTGCCCGGCTGGCCGGGGATCAAACTAGTGCACAAAGGCTATGGACGAGCCTCACAGCGCTGAGCTCAACCCCTTTTCCTCCAGGGAGACCCTAGGCTTATTTCGGTTTTGTCCTCACTCAGACTTCGTCTGCCAACTGAAATTGAACTTTTTATACTTTCTTTACTCAACTTTAATATTCACTTTTACTCCTCAGTTGAACTACCTCCATAATCAATATAGCCATTATTGTGCTTTCTGCATTTTGTTTTTTGCATCTGCTTAGCTTTAAGATTTATGCAGATGTTTCTCCAAGTTTAGAAACCCCTGTTATCTAAGTTAAGGCTTTTTCCTTAGGTGAAATAGAACTTTCATCATTCAATTTGTCGTTAATGAACAGTCAAAACAGTCTCTGCCCAGTTGCTCTTCAAAAAATAAGAACATTAAAGATGAGAAAAAATAGAACTATTTTGAGAGGAAAACATGTCAATTATAATTTGTTTTGTAAATTTATGGTACTGAATTTCAAAACTGTTCATTTGAATGTTTCCTAGAAGACTATCAATTCTGAAAGATTCTAAAGAGCTATGATGCCTTTAAATGATGTGAAACACTAGTAATTGTGTTTCTCAAGAGAACTCCATGGCAAATGGTGCATGCATGAGTCAATACAAAATGACACATGTACATAATTATCTCCTTGCATTATCTGAAAGAAATTCAATCAAATAATTATATTATCTATGACCCACTGAGAGGGCAAAATAAGTGGAACTTGTTAGTTGAGACAGAGAGGGAGACAAATAAAAGTACATGCCAAGCTTGCAAGAAGCTAATCTACATTAAATCTTGACATAGCAGAAATTATTAACGGAATTTGATTGACATCTATGAATGTAATAAAGCCCAGGTCTTCTGCTTATAACTTTTCTTTTCTGACTTAGACTTCATTTTCCTCAGAAATATATGGATAATTGGATCTGCAATTACCAGTTAAAAGTTCAACTGAAAATTAAATATGTAAGTGAAGGATAACATGGCTCTCCCAATTTTTTCTAACAATTTTTATATTTTTTAATTTTTAAAAAAGATTTATTTGTGCTTACAAGAACTGGGGTACATGTCAGAGGTGTGGAGGGTGAGAGGACTCACCAGAGACTGAGTGGAGAGCAGAACAGGCAGACTGACTGAAATACACTGCTTTTGAAGGGAGCAGTGGGTGAGTCAGGAGAGGTCTGCTGAGCCATGTGGGTTGCTCCCTGGCCACAGATCCGAACTCGTGCTACAGTGGCTCTGGATAGCTTCGTAGATTGTGTCTTTTTTTTTTTAATAATAAATTTTATTTTTATATTCCCCATACAATTGCAGCCCCTCCCATTCTGACCCCAATCCCTCCCCTCCCGCCCCCGCCCCCCTAAAAGTGTCTCTGGTTCATAGTTTTTTGTTGATTTTGATTTTCACTTTCTTATAGTTATTCATTTTCCTGGTCCCTTATTTAAGTTTTCTAGATTCCTGCTATGAGTGAGACCATCCGGTATTTTTCTTTTTCTTTCTGGCTTATTTCGCTGAGCATGATCCCTTCCAGCGCCATCCATGTTGCTGCAAATTGCATGTGTTTATCTTTTTTGAATGCTGAGTAATATTCCATGGTATATGGTATATATGTACCACATCTTCTTGATCCAGTCATCTATTTTTGGGCATTTGGGTTGTTTCCAAAGCTTAGCTATTGTAAACAGTGCTGCTATAAACATAGGGGTACAGGTGTTCTTTGGAATTGATGTTTCTGTGTCCTTTGGGTAAATACCTAGGAGTGGAATTGCTGGATCATATGGAAGCTCTATGTTTAGTAGGTCCAGAAATCTCCACACAGCTTGTGTCTTAACCCCTTGCACCACCAGGGAGGCCCCTCTACCAATTTTTACAGAATGAAAAACACAAAGGAACATCATCCTATTGAATCTAGTTAGGGCATGGAGGATTTTCTGAATGAAAAGACATCTGTCTTAACCCTGAAAGATTAGTAGGGTTTATTGAGTTGAGATGGCATTAGAGCTGCTGGAGAAAGGAAAGGAGTATTGCAAAAGTAGAGGAGGTAAATAAATAAAAATGTCATCCATTTACTCATCACATCCAAAATTGGGGAATCAACTTTATCATCAGTTTTCTCATTATGTCTTCAACATCTTAAGTGTGTTCTATTTTTATTTATATACCCAGAAGAGAGTGTCTGTGCTTTTGTCTTCTTGTATAGCAAATATTTAAAACATAATACTGATTATAAAGAAGATCCCTGATAAATTTTAATTGAAAATAAATAATTGCTTATGCTGCAATATAGTTTCGTGTTTTCACATTATTATTTGCCTTATTTATTGAAGTCCATTCCTAACAGTACTCCTGTCTACCACTTCATTCCTCCAATCTAAACTATGAATATGATTGTAAATTTTATGATACAAAAAATCATTTTATAATCTTTTCTTTATATAATCTTTCAATGATTATGCTTCAATAACTCTGACATGTTATTGTGATAATATTGAAAGAGTAGAATCCACTTGAAAAGCAATTTTATACTGAAGAGTAGGAGTGTTCATTCATGAGTCCCATTCCGAGAAACTGCTCACTTAGGAATATATCTCCAAATATAGAAAAGTAAGTTATGCACAAGATTTTTATTTACAGGGCCTTACTGCTGGCGCAGGAGGTTAAGCACAGCACTATGAAGCTATCCGCAGCCTCTGCAGCACAGTTCAATCCCTGGATGGCCAGAGAACTAACCCACATGGTGCAGCAGACCCCTCATGACTCTCCTGCTACTCCCCTCAGCAGTGTATTTCAGTCAGTCTGACTATTCTGCTTCCCACTCTGTCTCTGATGAATCCTGATGAATCCTGATGAATCCTGTCTGATGAATCACACTCGCACCTACGGCCTGCACCCCTGTTCTTGTAAGCATAAATAAATAAATCTTTTTTTAAAAGAGATTTTTATTTACAGTATAACTTGTAGACATTTGCTCTCAATACAATCATAGTACAAATGTTGAAAATGATAGCTATGTGAAATGGTCAAATCAACATAAACTGATATAAATTTTTATAAAAAATATCACTATACATATCTATAAAAAATTTATGCACTTAACATGAAATTCTACATATTTGTATATCATATATTTTATGATTATATATGTATTTAATAGGTTATATATTGATCTGTGCATAGAAAATGCACATATTCAACTGATACCTCTTTTTTAATAATATTCCTTATTTATTTATTTATTTATTTCATAGAAGAACTGATATGCACGCCAGATATGTTGGAGGGGTGAAAGGGTTCACCAGAGTCAGAGTAGGGAGCAGACAGGCAGATTTACTGAAATATACTGCTAAGGGGAGCAGTGGGCAAGACAGGAGAGGTCTAGTATAACATATGTGGGTTAGCTCCCTGGCTGGAATCAAACTCAGGTCGTAGTAGTGAACCTACCGTTAAGACTTAGCCCCTAGGCCACCAGGGCAGTTCTCAACTGATACTTCTAACTTTCCATTATTTGGTGAGAAAATTGGAGAATAGTGGTCCTCCCTGGTGGCGCAGGGCTTAAAATCTCAGCGCTATCAAGCTGACCAGGACGCTAACCCACAAGGTGGGCACAGCAGACCTCTCCTGTCTTACTCACTGTTCCCCTCAACAGTGTATTTCAGTGGATCTACCTGTTCTGCTCCCCATTCTATCTCTGGTGAATCTCTCTCTCTCTCTCTCTCTCTCTCTCTCTCTCTCTCTCTCTCTCACACACACACACACACACACACACACACACACACACACACACACACCCTGTGCCTCTGGCCTACTCCCAGTTCTGTATGCATGAAAAAATAAAATAAATCTTTAAAAAAAGAGAGGAAATTGGCGAATAGTTTTTAAATTTTTTTCTTATGTAGTTAAGGCTTGTTGTTATAATAATGTAATAATGATTTAAAAGTTAAAAACTCAAGAAAAAATACACTTCACAAATATTGAAAAGATATTGCAAAATGAAAAAAATGTGACCATTTTAAAATGTCTCCTTTTATAGTTAATTTTTACCTCTAATAAAGCATTATTACTTTTAAAAGCAGAAATGCAATCAACATATTCCAAAGCAGTGGGATTCAGTTTGTTGTACACACCTTACATACCTATTTACTTCTGCCTTCATATTTGATATTTTCTAGGCAATTTGCCTAAATCAAAGGCACTGGACTGAGTCACCTGTTTATTTTCCTATTCTCCACAGTGGATCCCAAGACCTCCCTATGATAAACTCATCAAATAGAGAGCTCACACCACCCTGAATGCAATAATGTGATTCCCTGTATACTCATTCCTTCTTTGAAATCTGTTTCTTCGAATTCTGCAGACAAAACTTTTAAAAATACAAATATTCTTCCTCTGTTGATTTCCACATTACTTCCAGACTGGTAGAACCTGTCATTCAGTGGTAAATGTTCCTGCTATCTAAGCACTCAGCTTTCATGGCTCACTGTTTATGAGACAGAAGGAGTTTATTGCTTAATACATCGTCTCTGGTCATGGAATTATTGCTTACAGCAATGACCTGTTCGAAAATGAGAGTGGTGATTCTTTATAACCACAGGTGTGTACTTTTCTCAACAACAAGAGGAGATAGAACATGAAAAGGGGATAAAATCCTTTTGCCAGGACATTAACTTGGTTTTTATTACTAGCCTTAGAGAAAATGTTTTTTATTGAAATAGTAAATAAGAGATGCGATAAGAAAACACATTTGGATATATAGTGAAGATTTATAAAAATTTCGTAGAAACACATGAAAATACATATTATTTTAACTTTTCCAATATATGCCTACTTAAATAAATCCTATTTTATTTTAAACTTCTTAGCTATTTGGAAGCTAGTATATCTCTGTGTGATCAATGGATTTCAATAAAATGCAAGTCAATTTATCAGGTTGAATTTATGGAGTAACATCTCTAGAACAGATTGGGTCATTGTGATATTACTTGTTATTGTTGATATAGCATTTTTGTTTGTTTTTGGATTTACTTAAACAGTTTACAAGCAAATATTTTATCATTATTTACTACACATTGGACAAGAGTTATTTACAAAGGGAATTTGTTTTTTTTTATTTCTAAGTATTTGTAGATTTTTAATTCTAATTTTGTTATTTTTATTCCAATTTTTTTTGTTTAATATCATTCCTACTCTTAGAAAACATTAATTTAATATTAATACTATCTGAGATCCTTATAGCTTACTTTTTTTAGTGATATCTATTAAAAGTTGAGAAAGCAGATTTAAAATTGTATACTATTATCATGATTATTATTATTTCCTCTGCTTTTTCATATATTTTAATGGTATTACTTGCTCACTCATTCATTTATTCCTCTAGTCTTTTTATTAAATATCAAATTATACCCAACTCTGAAGAAGAAAAATCTGGGACTAGAATGAACACAAATTCCCTGATTCATGGGAATCTGCAAGGGAAAATATACAAATCATATTTTTTTCAAAAAATGAGACAAGGTATGAAGGCTATGAAAAAAATATGGCAGAGATGGAGGCAGAAAGAAAAGTAATTGAGTGTTGAAACAAGAACAAAATAAGAAAACACCAGCAAAAATCATGACATTTCAGTAGATTCTTGTAGAAGAGGATACCAAATTCAGCAGTATTAGTAATGAGATTGTAAGTATAAAAGAAAAACAATGGCAAAGACCTAAACAGTGGGTCTTTGGGGTGAGTCTACAGAGTGTGGGTTCTAGTAGTGTTAAAAATAAATAGCAAAACCGGGCTCCCCGGTCGTGCAGCGAGTTGAGCACAGTGCTGTGGAGCTGTCCGCAGCCTCTGTGGTGCGGGTTCAATTCCCAGCCAGCCAGGGAGATACCCACATGGCACGGCAGACCTCTTCTGACTCGCCTGCTGCTCCCCTTAGCAGCGTGTTTCAGTCAGTCTACCTGTTCAGTTCCCCACTCTGTCTCTGGTGAATTCTCTCACCCTCCCGTGCCTCTGGCCTATACCCCAGTTCTTGTATAAATAAATAAATCTTTAAAAAAATAGCAAAACCATACATGTGGCTAAAGCATGATGATAAAATGGACAGTGTTAGGAGAGTGTATACAAAATTGAATATGGAAGGCTCAGGAGAAAAAAGATGAGCAGTGATTCCCTATTCTGGCTGTAAGATCACATTGGGAGAATAACAATCATTAACCTTCTTTTACTGACCAATTAACTCTGAATCTCTGAATTAGTAAATTAGTACATTGTTTTTCTTTCCTTTCCTCCTCTTACTTCTCATCCTCCTCCTCCTTCTCCCCTTCTCTCTCTCTCTCTCTCTCTCTCTCTCTCTCTCTCTCTCTCTCATTCATTTTTGCTTTCTTATTTAATTTTATTTTTCTTTAAACTTTCATAGCATTTATAATATCCAGCCAGTAGTAGAGATCAATAATGTATAACAAATTGGACTGAAAGATAAATACTGACTTAAATTCCATTAAAAAGTAAGAGAAAATTACAGACACTCTCACTATTTTTTATACCAGAAACATCATGCCCCACATATATCTATATTCTGAATAGAAAGCTTAGCATCAGGAGAATTAAACATAGCTAAGAGCATGGACATGTTATCAAAATAGAGGTAATGAGTGAAAATCTGAACTCTAAATAGTGATAACTCATTCCAAGAAAACATGTAGTCAGAGTTATAACTCTGATGCATCCTCACAGTCTTTTTTATTTTTTTAAAGATTTATTTCTTTATGCATACAAGAGCTGGGGTATAGGCAGAGGTGTGGGCGGGGGTGACAGGATTCACCAGAGACAGAGTGGGAAATAGAACAGGCAGAGTGGCTGAAATACACTGCTGAGGGGAGCAGAGGGCGAGTCAGGAGAAGTCTGCTGCGCCATGTGGGTTGCTCCTTGCCAGGTTGGGGATAAAACTTGTGCTACTGAGGCTGCGGATTGCTTCATAGAGTGGTGCTCAACCCCTTGCACCACCAGGGAGGCCCCTCACAGTCTGTTTAGATCTGAGACTTTCATGGCAGTATAGATGACATGAAATATTTGTTAATTCCATAAATTAATTTTAATTTTAATTTGTCTCATCATGTACTATGTAAATGTCCAGTATTTTTCTTTGTCATTCTGACTTGCTTTTCAACAGAAAATTCCCATAGATTCCCTTCATTTCCTGTTAAATGGCTCCATTTCATCTTATCCTCGTGGCTGATATTACAATAGGCAAACTTGTCTTGCTCCTGATCTCTAGGAGAAAACTTAGTTTATTGATCAGTAAGTATTATTTTGGGTGGGATTTTGTAAACTACAGACTTTATTATATTGAGGTAGGTTTATTCTATCCCCATCTTATTTAGAATTTTTATCATAAATGGGTACTGATTCTTATTAAATGTTCTCTCTTCACCTATTATCATGATTTTCATCTTTAGATTTTTGATAAGATGCATTAATTGATCTATCAATATTATGTCATCCTTGTATATCTAGGATAAATCCCAGTTGTTCATGGCATATAATTTTTGTGATACATTATTGAATATAATTTGCTAGAATTTTGTTGACTATTTTTGCATTAATGCTCATCAGGGATATTCATATATATTTTTTGTGTGCTGTCTTTGTCTCAAATCTGTGTTAGGGTAATGGCATTATGAAATATATAAGGGAATATTTCTTTTTGTATTTTTAAAAACAATTTAAATAAGATGGGCATTAGTGATCATTTAAAGGTTTGATAAAGTTTACTTGTAAAGTCATCAGGTGTTGGGACTTTGGTGGGAAAAATATTTTTTATTCCTGTTTCAATTTCATGCTTTTGATCATTTTCATCGACTCTTCCATTTCTTCTTGGTTTAGTCAGAGTATATACATGAAAATGACATATACATGAAATCTATAGAAGCAGTTACTATTGATTATTATTTACTTTATCCCAACAGAAGGATCTTATATTGGATTTGTTAGTTTATTTTTTTCAGTTAGAGGAGTTTAAGTAATGTAAAATAAAAGTAGAAAAAGATAAAAAATATTTAAAAATGGAAACATAAGTACAGTGTTTTATAAGTATTATTCTTTTATATATTTTTACATCATTTTTCAATTTTTTTTAAAGAGGCACGCATTTATTTTTATTTATTTGTTGTTTGTTTGTTTGTTTATACGTGCACTGGGTACAGTCAGAAGCGCGGGAGGGTGAGAGAATTCACCAGAGCCAGAGCGGGGAGCAGAGCAGGCAGAAGGACCGAAGTACACTGCTGAGGGGAGCAGCGGGCGGCAGGAGAGGTCTGCGCGCCATGTGGGACCCTCCTCCGGAGGCCGTGGAGCAGCCGGGGATCAAACCGGTGCCGCGGAGGCCGCGGGCAGCTTCACAACCCAGCGCTCAACCGCTGTGCCACCGGGGAGGCCCTCATTTTTCATTTTTACACAATGTATGCATTTTCGTCTTGGGTATAGTCCCTATACAATTCCCACCCCCCTTATTTTGACTCTAATCCTTCCTCCCCTCCCCCTCCCTCCATAGTGTGTCTAGTTTATAGGTGCTTGTTGATTTTGATTTTTACTTTATTATAATTAGTCTTTTTCCTGGTCTCTTATTTATTCTTAACCTACAATTAGAACTTAAAACCTAAGGGTCTAACACAAAAAAAATATACATTTTTAACAACTACTTAATTGTTTGAAAACCTGCAAGAAACTCCTGAAAATTCTACTAATGGTCAATGAGGAAAAACTATGACGATATAAATTTCTGGTGAAGCACACACAAATATATTAATAGACTTGGTGGATAATGTAGGTAAGATAAATATTAACATTTTTATTATTTTGTTTACCCTGTCTTGTGTATGAAGGGTTCTCCTATGTTAATACAATCTTGAGAGAGAAACATACTAATTGTTATCATCCTATATATAACAAATTTCAGGTTTAGCTGGTTAAGTAAAACATTTCATATACAAAAGTCAAATAACCAAGTGAAATTTGCTCTACTATGAAGTGACAAAATGAAAATTCAAATTCAAGTAACTAATTCCAAATCAGGAGCTTTCCCCTCCAAGTCTAGCTAGAAAAGAAAATACTTCAGTGCATGACTATTTCCTTATCAGACATTAATATTCCAGTGTAACATTTTCCTAAAAAGAAAAAGAAAAATACCAGATGGTCTCACTCATAGCAGGAATTTAGAAAACCTAAATAAGGGACCAGGAAAAAGACTAATCATAATAAAGAAAAAAGCAACAAGCAACTATAAACCAGAGACACACTAAGGGGGCGGGGGGGGTGTTGAGGAAGAGGAGGGATTAGGGTCAAAATAAGGGGTGTGGAATTGTATGAGGAATATAACCAAAATGAAAATGCATACATTGTACAAAAATGAAAAACGATGGAAGAATTATATAAAATAAAATATATTAAATAAAAAAGTTACATTCAAAGACACATTCTGTAAAGATACATAAGATTTTCATTACAAAATTTATTTAAAAATTTTGTGGTGTTTTAGAAATATCTTTTCTCTTCCTGTGATTACTGTTTTTTACTATAATGAACATTCGTGCTTGTTTTTTTTTTTTTCTGAAAAAGTATGATCTTTGTATTCAGTGAATTCTTTTATTCTTGTCAATTAAAAGTGTGCAGAGATAAAAGATAATCTCACTAACCGCCACTGGCAGCCTGCCCACTTTGGAACAATGCACATCTCATTCCATCTTATTCTTTGTTGAGTCAATGTTAGTCTAGTAAACTTAGACAGCTCTGCCCAGCTCCAGATGGTGAAGAAGAATCATGACTGTCTCAGCCGCTAGTAGCTTGTTTTTAAGAATCCACATTGCACTGTTGTAAGCAGGTGGGAAATAACAGATCCCTCTTTCCCCCTATAGAGGCACTGCTTTGAAAACAGCAGCTGTTCACACAAATTTACTTTATTCTCTTTTACAACATCTTATAAAACTTGATCATGAAAGAATTAGTATAAATCACATTTCTTCAGGATTGTAGAGCTTTTTGTATCTGTACTACTATAGAAACCAATATAATGTCTATTTCAATTATTGTAAACTTTGAAATTGCATTTTTGCTAATGAAAGATATTTAAACTGTTGAGTGCATCTGTATTCCAAAATTATCAGTAAGTCTATTTTTTTTATAAATGAGTCCAAAGTAATTTTAGTGCCAAAAAGCAAGAGTTTTTTCCTTTTAAACATATTTTGCTTTCACATAAATATAAATTATTAGTTTGATTTTCTAGAGTGACCAAAATGTATCTGTACTGCCAGAAGACTGCTTTATGCATCTTTGAAAAGTGATCTGGGTAAGCTTTCCTTCCTATCTGCCTAGAGGTGTATCAAATTGTCATCTTTAACTATAAGAAAGAAGGAAAAAAAAAGTAGATTTAATGGAAGCAGCTATAAGATTCTGCCCCCCCATTTTGTCTTCCCATTCGTTTTCTCTAACAAAAAGCATTTACCAACTCCCGTTCTACAGTATAGAGGCATTTCTGAAATCATTATTGAAATCAGAATGATACAGAGGAGGGGGAAAATGGCATCAGAGGAATACCCGCTTTGTCCCCAGGAGAATAATCTAATGTTGTCCGAGAGACTCTGGATTCAGAGGGTCCCATGACTTCGGGCAAAACCAGAGCACTTCTTGGACATCAGAGACCAATGCTGACCATGACAGAAGGGACACTGAGGAAATTCCACTTTGTACAGCAGAAGTGTTTGGGAGAAGATTCTGGAGACTTGATGGCTAATGGCATGCAAGCCAGCACTCCCATGTGTGCCTGGTAGTTCTGGGGAGAGAGTATCTCAGTGGTATGCAGACAGACTTATGACTGTGGGGAAGTATGTGCCGAGTTGCTGGGTTGAGCTTTGGAGCTAGGGTTTCTAGTTTAAAATTAAGCATGTGGAGAAACAGCATTCCCACACCCCCATCCAAACCACTGATCCTGTGAAGCTATGCTGAAAGTCCTGGCGCACACTTAGAAAGATAAGCATTTTGAAAACAAGGTAAGACTGTCAGTAGTGCCACAAATACAATTCACTTCCCATGCCATAGTGGTGATAGTGCTGAAACTTAAGCCCTAGGCCACTAGGCAGGCCCTGTTAAAGGTCTTGCACATGCTAGGCCCTTGATTCAGCACATGGCAGAATCCACATGGAGCGTGCATGTTTCAGAGCCTTGGAGTGTCCCTCAATCTTCCTGCTAGCACCATGTTTCCAGGAGGTATTTACGTTATTATTAAACTTCTTTCTTTACATTTCCTCTTATCAATTTGTTTGAAGCCTGTGAATATTTGCCAGCCTAGATGAGCCAAGAGTGGTAAAGAGTGATGTCTTCTGTGCCCTGACACTACTTTTGAAAAATATGGTTTTGAATGCAATCAACATAACAACATTGAATAGAAAGACTGCTTTGGGCGTGATGTCAAGACACCTGGTTTGCATTCCCAATTTTTCAACCAAAGATTTTATGGCCTTGGAAAATTTGTGATTTTGTACTGATTTGAGTCACAGAACTATTTCTTTATCACTAGGATTATGTTAGTTCTCTTCTAAGATGAAAAAAAAAAAAGATGCTGTCATTCCTAACACATAAGAAATCATTCAGTTTTATTCTAAGACATAGTCCAAAGTCATTTAACTTTTGTATAGATCTTCACTGAGTTATGGGTTCCCAATTCAGGATAGGCCAAGAACACACACAACTGGCAGGTGTCCCACATCCTTCACCTACTGCACCTTTAAACAGTGTCATCACCATAGAAAGCAGAGATTGCAGGTTCCCTGCCCCAGCCATGGAAGGGTGGAGCTGAGCAGGGATGAGAAGCTGAAGAAAAGGGGGGAAGAAGCAGAGAAAGAAGAGAGGGTGAGGAGAAGGCACATGGAGCAGAGAGACATGTGAAAAAGATGCTGTGTTTGCTTCTCAGCATTAGACGTATACCAGGGACTTGGGAGAGATGGAAACAGACAATTGAAAGAGGTAGAGACATGTGTGAGAGATCTGTGGGGAGGGTAACAATGTCAGACTTTATCTTGACTTGTATTTTGATTTTGCTTTTTTCCTTCTAGACCTGCCTGGCCCTTTCTTCCCCTTTCCTATGGGTCCACATTAGATAATGCCTTAGACTTGTGGCAAGCTTTTGGGCCTCAGTGGCCCAACCCTATTTGGCTGGGCATTTGCCCAAGAGGGCATGGGTAACTTTGGATGCTTAATTTGAAACCTATATTCGTTTTCTCTTCTCTTTATTGCACACTAATTGTAAGTTAAACTTGTTTTTGTTTTTGTTTTTTAAGATTTATTTATTTATTTATACAAGCACTGGGTACAGTCAGAAGCGTGGGAGGGTGAGAGAATTCACCAGAGGCAGAGCGGGGAACAGAACAGGCAGACTGATGAAATACACTGCTAAGGGGAGCAGCGGGCAGCAGGAGAGGTCTGCGTGCCATGTGGGACCCTCGCTGGCGGCCGGGGATCGAACCGGCGCTGCAGAGACTTCGGGCAGCTTCACAGCCCAGCGCTCAACCGCTGCACCACCAGAGGAGGCCCTAAACTTGTTTTCTATTGAAGATCTTGTGCACTGAAAGTATGTTCGCCTTGATGGTGTGGATGGCAGAATTCATTTAGAGCAGGCAGGTCTGGGGGTCCTGGACTCCCCCCTCATTTTGCCCACTAACACATCTCCTCCAATACCCAGGACATTGTTGTTGGTGGTCAGTGTAGGCAGAGATTAATCTGCACTGAGTTTCTTCCTTCCTATTGATCATTCATGAATAGCTGATCTGTATGGCAATGCTCTTCCATGGGCACCTGTGTTCTTTAATGTTTGTCTTCTGCTTCTTAGCAATTTTTTCAGGAAATCAATCTCCTGTCTCTCACTGATTGCCTTACTCTCTCCACTATACCCAGTTTTTTTCTTTTGCCCATCTCTAGTGTCTCCTCTGTTCAGTTTACATGTCTAATTATGACTGATTAGTATTAGAGCTCCTGCTATATCTGTACTTAGGTAAAGAGTGTGTGTTTTGAAGTGATAGGCTGAAGGAGAGTCATTATCTTTGAAGAGATAAGTCTCATTAAAATCTCTTAGGATGTTTCCATCATTTTCCAATTAAGGTTCTTTTTCCTCAAGCTCTCACATTTATTAAAATTAAATTAATTAACTTCATGCCATTTGTAAGTTTTTATTTCAAGTGGGTACCTTATTTTCCTTTTATTGTTTAATAGGTAATCATTTCGAGACTACTTAAAAATGTAATCACTAGAAGACTTCATCTGTATGTATTAAGATTCTGTCTAACAAAACACATTTTAGGAATGTACTTAATCTATTAGTTTTAGTTTTTGGTAATGCATAGAAGAGCCAAGAGCAATATAGGATGTTGGATATTACATTCCCATCTCTACATACTCTTTTTACATTTTCTTGTTTAGTATCTTAAACCTTTATTTCTTAAACTGTAAAACAAATGTCCAAAGAAACTTTCCATAGAATCTCTAGGTTATTTCTAATGACATAAATTGTATATATTTTATCCATAGCTGTCATTCAAAATAATATATTTAAAAAAACATTTAATCAAAGTTTTTATAACTATCTCATCCACTTAAATGTTCCATTAAGGAATGCATAAATTATCCTTATTTCAAAACATATTACTACATCATTAAATGGGAAGCTTTTTAAAGGGGCAATATAAGATTTTTGCCTATCAAGAATTTACACACTATTTTGCAATTAAATAACAAAATGGAAAATGATTTTCAAAGAAGTTCATTTTAATTAGCATCCATTCAGATACCAAAGGATTTTTCATATGATTTGAAAAAAAATGCTTGTGGCAATTTTTCCTACTACTTATTAAACATTTTTTTAGTGTGACAATTTGCAAAAATCTCAATTAAGATCAGAAACAAATATTGCAAAAGCAATAATGCCCCACAAGAATAATTATAGCATAAGCCACTGAATTAGATTAAAAACTTTTTTTCAATAAGAAACAATATCAACTTCTGAGAAAATGGATAATATCATGCTACCCAGAGCTGAACTATACAACAAATCCCTGAAATGTTTGTAACCAGGAAAGACTTATGAATTCACAATGTAGGATTTATATGATTTGAAGTTTTAAACACAACTAGTTTGCATGTTTGCTACAGATTCCAGTCCTTTATCAAATAAACTGTTTCAATTATCTATGTCTGTCTTTCATTAGACTCCATGTTTAATGATTCTCAATCAATATTTCGTGGTCATTAAAATTCCAAATTAATGATTCACTTCAAGAATTAGTATGATTTTCGAAATTTGATTAAATAAATGGGCAACAGTAATAAGATTATGAACATCCTATTAGACAGATTGAATTGTTAGGCATTTGACAGATGCTGTTTTTTCAAAAAAAAAAAATTCATTGTGGTCTATGCATATTTTAGTCCTTAGAAAAATTCCTTCAAATTCACAAATTTCTCAAAAATGACATTTTCTAAAAATAATTATACCAAAGACCATTCACAGATAATTTGGTTCTTCCTTGGGCACATTGGAGGACTGAATTTTCTTCTTTTATTTGAATTTTGGTATGGCCATACAGCTTCTTTGGTTAATGAAAATGTGAGCAGGAAAGTCTTATATTACTACCAAAAGGACACTTTAAGAAACAGTGCATCTATACTATTTTTTTGTTGTTGTCTCCAACACAATTTGCAATGTATCAGATGTTGACTATTATACCATCCCTAGTCCTGGAGTGAGGAGAACAAGGAACAGAACCTTCCAGACTGCCCATGAAGGACATGCCAAAGGGCAAGAAATAAATGCTTGTTGCTCTAAGCCCTTAATATCTGGGGGTTGTTTATTACAGCAGAATTATCTAACTTATGCTTGAGTCATATATAGATCAAAGGAACTCATGCCTTTCCTTAAAATATCTATCAATACCAAAATTATTCTGAATTTCAAATCTCAATTCATAATTTAAAATGAATGGGGGGGGTGATAAATTGTAATAATAATCTACTAAGAAAACTCAAATTTCTCTGTATGTATAATTCCTTAATTACTATGGAATGCAACATCAGAAAGAAAAAAAAAAACAGCATTCAGAAGTGAACTGAGAATTATGCAAATGAAATAAGTGCAATTTTGCCTTGTTAACAACAACAAAAACTTTTGAAAAGAAAGAAAAACCCTCAGGCTACAATCAATAGCTGGTGACAGCAAAGGAGCTGTTATGTATATTCAGTTTAAAAGACAAATTGTTCTTTTATTGACAGCCATTCTCTGCTGTGACTTGTCTAAATAACTAAAAGGAACCAGTAGGGCTTCCAAAATGAGCAAAAAAGCACATGCAAGTTTACAAATATTTTTTCTCTAAAATAGTGAATATCAAATAACTGATAATTAAGATTCTCTTCACAACAGATTAATTCCAAAATTGTGTCTCTCATTATACAGCCTGATCTGGAAGCTTTGTGGTAGCAGTTTTCCCATTTTTATCCCCAAGGACGCTCCTTGACATATGATTAATTTTCACAGAAACTTGCCTCAGCTTTCTTTAAAAGATTTTCTTGTGTTTTAGAAGCAGTTTCCTGTTACGCTAGAAGGTTAGGAGGTGCGTCATGATCACACAAAAATTAGGAAATAAAGGTATCCATTTTGAAATTCAGGGCATAAAAACTTACCAATTTCCTCTAAATAATCTATGGAAAAAAATCATACTAGAGCACTTTGTATGCTCTCTAGCACATTATAGTCACTGTGCTCTGTTCCTAATATACAAACAAAATGCATTCCCATTTCATCTTCATTTGTGATTTCATATTTCAGGCTCTGCTATAAAACACTACATAAATTATAAATGGTTAAGGGGCACAGTCCCAATTATCCCCTTGTTTTTACAAGTCAGAGCACATCTCTCCCACAAGCAAGATTTATGTTTAAATTCCATGAAAATGAGGGTGAGATTTTTAAGATGATTTTAGAAACCACAATCTTGCCTCACACAATATATTCAACTAAATCAGAAAAAATATATTGTCTTCTAAGACCGAGGCTTTTAAAACATATATTTTGCTGAAGGATAGGCACCCAAGATGTTCACAACAGGCCTTCTCAAAATGTGTCACTTTGCTATGTGGATTATTTTGAGTTTAAGTCAACTGAAGCCTTGTAGTATCACAGGAAACCTTTCTACTCTCAAAGCTACTGCAGGGGCAGTCCCTGCAAGAGAATAAAATTGACTTTTCCCGGTAGGCCCAAAGTATGCCTCGTTCGTTGATCTAAGAACTAAAAGTCAACCAAGGCTTTTTATTACTTCTTTACTTCATTCACTTATGCTTGGAACAACATGTAATTTGAATATATCACTATCTTTTGTCATTTTGAATGTCATTTTGTTCCCTATTCATATTTATATGGGTGTGCATTATAGCCCTTCTTAAATTACAATTATTATTTATTAGAATAAAACTAAATTTAGCTGCTTTCTCACAACAGCATTAGTTCAAGAAAATATTCTTTAAAACATATTTAAAAACTGTAAGATGGATATGAAGGGTAGAATTTATAAAATAGGAGTTTTTGTCAAGTATTCATTGAGGCTGATTTGATCTAAGGTCATTATAATTAAAACGTGTTTGGAAAAGTAAAGAAATTTAGGCAAAGAGTTTTCTTTTAAGAAAGTTTTTATTGAGGGTGACTTACTTTAATTAGGTTTCCCCAGATATCTAATTCTAAAGAGTCTTTTGTGGAATGAGTGACTTTGTGAAAAGAAAGAGGAAATGTATCTTTGTGGCATGTGACATCTTAAGATAGGTCACGTTTAGGGAATTCTCAATATAAATCTAATATGCAATATTTAATATGAAAAGATTCATTGGTTGCTAGAAAATTAATAATAAGAGTGAAATGCATCAACATTTCTCTTAATGTTTTAAGTTTTGCTGTGAATTAGTGACTTCCTTACTTATTGTACTTTCTAGTTAGAGAATAAAGGGCTGTCTCTGAGCTGGAAACAGGCCTAGCTATGTATAGGAACTGCATCATCTGTGGGTTTTTCAATGTGTTGCTTCTTTAATTTTTAGTCCAGTGGGAAAGTTTCAGGCTACTTGGTGGACACAAAGAAGAAAAGTTTGCATTTAATGTCTGCACAAAACTTCTTGTGGAAATAGTTATAATTATGAATTTTTTATAGTCAGAGTCAATGATGTTCTAAGTCAAAACAAAATTCAACTAATATGTTCTTGACTTTTGTCTTATTTCCCCTTACAATTTGTAAGGCTATGCATTGAAAATGAGGATTTTCAACTTTATATATTGCATGGTGAATTAATGAAAATCAGAGAACTAGAAACTGGGAAAAATAAATAATATTCCAGGTACAAAAATGCACAAACTGGGCCTCCCCGGTGGCGCAGCAGTTGAGTGCTGGGTTGCGAAGCTGCCCGCAGCCTCTGAAGCGCTAGTTCAATCCCCAGCCACCCAAGGAGGGTCCCACATGGCGCACAGACCTCTCCTGCCGCCCGCTGCTACCCTCAGCAGTGTACTTCAGTCCTTCTGCCTGCTCTGCTCCCCGCTCTGGCTCTGGTGAATTCTCTCACCCTCCCGTGCTTCTGACTGTACCCAGTGCTTGTATAAATAAATAAAAATAAATCTTAAAAAAAAATACACAAATTGGGGCTCCCTGGTGGCACAAGAGGTTAAGCACAGCACTGTGAAGCTACCTGTGGCCTCTGCAGCATGAGTTTGATCCTCAGCCAGCCAGAGAGCTACCCACATGGCGCAGCAGATCTCTCGTGTCTTGCCCACTGCTCCCCTCAGCAGTATATTTTAGTCAGTTGGCCTGTTCTGTTCCCCACTCTTTCTGGTGAATCCTCTCACCCCCTGCACCTCTGGCCTGTACCCCAGTTCTTGTATGCATGAATAAATAAATATTTAAAAAATACACAAATTTATGCCAGTCATTACATATATATATACACACACATACATACACACACACACACACACACACACACATATATATATATATATATATATGTGGCTCATCCTATAGGAATAATAATTCCCTATACTTATATTACAGTTAGGGATGGCGGAATGCTGCATATAATGAGAAATTTCCCTTTCTCCATCTAAAGATAGATTACTTTCCCCAAATCTGTTATTTTTGCTTAGTGGTCTAATTTCTGGTTATATATATCTAAATTAGTTTATGCTTAAAGCATTTGTCAGATAGTTTTAGGTAAATCACACTTTCCTATTCACCAAAGGTACATAGAAATCTCTCCTAAAGTCTGACATATATACTCATGTTCATAAAATTCATGGAATTCTAATTCATGGACATAGCACCTGGTAGGAATATGGTCAGAAAAAATAAGGCAGTATCAAACCCTATAAAGAAAAAACAGTTTAAGAAAACATTTTTCAGAGCTCATTCACCTCTATCAAAACTGATGAATTTAAACTGGTTCATTGAAGCAGCAAATACATCTCGTCTCTCCACTGAGCATAACCTCTGCTGAATCACATAAATATTTTCTTCCCATCTCTGAGATCTGTTTCCTCTTCAGTGGATTCTTGATGACACCAAAGCACTTGAGGTGTATTTCTGGTTCCTTCCAATGATGAGAATGTTAAGTGTTTATATGTCAATTCAAATTTTGCCTGTGACTTTGGTAGAACTATCAAAATATGTCAAGAAGGATGGAAAACAAGTTGATGAAATTTAAGTACATCTCTATTGCATGGAAATATTTAATGTGAATATAATGCAAGACAATTTGTATTTTTATATTCTACTTAAAAAGACTAAAAAATATAATTTTTAGTCCTTATTGATTTTTCCACAAAAATTAGAATAAATCTCAGATAGTTCAAATAAAATTATCATTCTTTTATGGGAATATTTAATGTTTTGATATATTATGTGATTTCTATTTAGATAAAGTCACATGGCAACGGTCAGTAGGATGCAAGCATTCTAAGTGAATGATGGAAAATCAGTCCTGGCATAAAAAAGTTATCGTGCAATGAGTATTTATTATAGTCCAGGCACTATGCAACTTTATATTCATTTCTCAAAACAGACTCCAGTTAGTTTTAACTATAATTTGCATTATAGAGCTGAAAAAATGATGTTTAATGATAACACACAATGTGTCCAAAGTTACACAAACCAATGGGCAACATGAATGATTTTTTTTAAGATTTATTTATCTATATAAGAACTGGGGTACAGGCCAGCGGTGTGGGGGGTGAGAAAATTCACCAGAGACACAGCGGGGAACAGAACAGGCAGGCTGACTGAAATACACTGCTGAGGGAAGGAGCAGGTGAGTCAGGAGAGGTCTGCTGCACATTATGGGTAGCACCCAGCCAGGGATCAAACTCATGCAGCAGTGGCTATGGATAGCTTCGTAGGTTGCATCTTAACCCCTGGCGCCACCAGGGAGGCCAAAAAGAAATGGTTTTAAACTGGAAGTCTTCTAAGACCAAACCTTAGGCCTTACCCTATACAGTAACCTTCAGGGCCCTCATTGTGCTCAACCTAAAACAATTTGCATTCTTTACTTAATGGTAATAGTTATCATGTATTCAACTCACTATGCATCAAAACATTTTCTAACACTTAACCAAATGTAATTCATTTTAGTCTTACTACAACATTTGACATTGGTAATACCACTAGTTAAAATTCTTTAGTCTGAAAATTGAAGCAAAAATAGATAAGGTATTTTTTCCATGACCATGAGAGCAGTCTCAAACGGAGACAATTCATTTCAAGTTCTTCTGTCATCCAGTAGAATATATTCACTCATGATAAACACCTGTCAATTCATATGCTCATACAAGCTCTAGATTATATTAATGAATGAAGATATAAAATGTTAGTTAGGGAGACATGACGAAACTAGCCCTGCTTTCTGAACTGGCCACAACACCAGAAACTTTTTTCCTATAATTCATACATAATGTTGATTCCTAAATTGATATCAGCACCTACACATATCTCTTGAAAATCAGAGACTGTCCTAATGTCTTATTTGTTCAAATGTCCTACTTGTCCTCTCCATTTGGATATCTATTGCATGTGTCAAACTTAGCATTTTCAAAACCATCAATATTAATGTTCTCCATCTCATCACTTGCAAACACACTTCTTTGGAAGTTTTCTCCAAATTAATCAACTTAAAAAAGATCATTTTCATCATCCCTGTTTCTAGGGTATAGGCATGAATATATCCACAACTTTTCTTTTGTTCCCCAAATAATCCACACCCAATTTTCCAGTAAATGTTGGTTATTCCCTAAGTACAAATTATGAATCTGTCTACCTCTCTCTATATTCTATTTACCTCTTCCAAGCCAATTATATATTTCCTTGCTTATTTTAATGTCCTTCCAATGATCCTCTGCTTCTGTTCTTCTCATCTTTATTTATTTATTTATTTGTTTGTTTGTTTGTTTGTTTGTTTATTTATTTTTTTTTAATTTATACAAGAGCTGAGGTACAGGTCAGATTTGCGGGAGGGTGACAGGATTCACCAGAGACAGAGCAGGGAACAGAACAGGCAGACTGATGAAATACACTGCTGAGGGGAGCAGCAGGTGAGACAGGAGAGGTCTGCTCGCCATGTCGATTGCTCTGAGGCCGGCGGGAATAGAACCAGCACTGAAGAGGCCATGGATAGCTTCACAGTGCTGTGCTTAACCGCCTGTGCCACCAGAGAGCCCCTCTTCTCCTCTTTATTAACAAAAAATAGCGATTTTTTAAAGCAGAAGTTTTAGTATGTAACTATTCTGCTCAAGTTTTCAAGGATAATCCTTTATCACACAGAGAAAAGGCCAAGTCTGAACAACAGTCCACAATTTGTACATGATTCTAGTGCCTTATTGTTCCTCTGACTCTGTATCCCACTGTATCCCACTACTTTCTCTGTGTGTACTTCTTTACACAGTCAGGCTAGACTCCTTGCTGGTCTAGGAAATTTTTCAGGCACAAACTGCATCAGGGTCTTTGATTAGCTACCCCTCTGCTCAAAGTCTTGTCTAACAGTTGTTTAGAGAGCTTATTTTCTGGTTTCCTTAGGTGTTTTAGTCATCTCAGCAAACAACCTCTTTAAAATCTGTCCACCCATGACTCACCAGCTAATCCTTTTCCTCTTTCTTGCTTTTCCTCATAGCACTTATAATTAGCTAAACTACCATTATTATTATCTTTCTCCCCTGAGGGATGTCAGCTCCAAGATGACAGTGATCTTTGTCTGTTTTGTTCACTGCTGTCGATAGTTCCAAAACATAGACTCAATAAAGTGGATTGAATAAACGAACGAACACAGTTTGTGGAAACCACCCGTGCATCTATCCGTGCATGACATGATCCTCCTGGAACACCAGATGATTAATATAACTTGTTAGAAGGCAAAATAAAACAAGCTTTCTGAGTTCCATAGAATTACTTCCTGCTGTGCTCTGTTGCCTGTTCCCTCCACTGGACCAAGAAATACCTACCTTTCTGCAGTCCATCTCAGCAGGCTCAGTGCTACTTTTTCTGTTATAAGATTAATTCTGGATGGTTAACTTAACACTTGCAGGGTGTGCATAGTCTGAAAATTCTATTCTTTTCAGTTCTGAAAGGAATTATCTAGCTTCAACTCACCTTATCCTCTGGATGCTGTGTAAAATAAAATTATCTGCGTTGCAAACCGGAAGCTTGCATCATCATCATCTTCAGCATTATTAATTATTATTATTATCATTATTATTTTGACCCCAACTTTTCTTCCTATATATATTAACTATATGCAACACAATAATGTGTTCATTTAAGTCTTTAACTATTTATTCATGGACATATAATTAATCACCAATTTCTAACTCCCTTAAATTAAACATAGGCTTTGACTCCAAGGAATGGAGTAGAATAGAGAGTCTTTCCCTAGGTCTCCATAAAAGTAGATATTAAAAGATAATATACTATTTTATTATTTCTATGGTTCATGGAAAGGAGCAGGAAAAAAAAATTAAAAGCCCCCGAGAGCAACATCGAGGAGACATATACTCCAAGGAGAGGGCAGAGACATTGTTACTGTAGGAAATATTGTTTCTAAATATAAACCCAAAGCATATAGTCTCTTAAAATATTAACAATTGTCCTTGGAAAAAGGTACTTAATGAATAGGTCAGTATTTATTATGTAATAGTAAAGGACCAGCAGGCTGCAATCCTCACTCTTAGATAAATTGCAAGGGAAACTTGAAAGAATAGTTGTTCTCTGGCCCCATGGGAGGGCATAAAAGCTCACTTACAGCACATTACCTGCATTTGCCCACCTTTGTAGATACTTGTGAAACTAAGAGCTAATGAACATCACTGTTGGGTGTATCTTGAGTTCATGCCACCTAGGTTCACACAGCAGGGAAAGTGGAAGAAATCAGGAAACTATCTCCTTCACTCTGGAAAACATATGATTTTGACTAAGGGGCAAAATAAAAAGGCTTCTTAGAAAACGTGTGGTAGCCTGAAGTCAAGAAATCAACATCATGTATAATGAGCAAATGGCAGATCATAATTCCAGGTGCTGATCATTGTCACCAAAAGGTGACCATTGGACCTCCCTGGTGGGGTTGGGGTTGTCTCAACACTATTAGGCTATGACCGCTGCAGCCTAAATTCGATCCCTGGCCAGGGAGCTAACCTACATGGCAGAGCAGACCCCTCCTGACTCATCTGCTGCTCCCCTCAGCAGTGTATTTCTGTAGATCCACTTGTTTTGCTCCCTACTCTGCACTGGTGAATTTTCTCACCCCCACACTTCTGGCCTACACCCCAGTTCTTCTATGCATAAATAAATCTTAAAAATAAATAGGTGACCGTGGCAAAGCCAAGAACAATACGACTGGAGAAACATTCAAGGCGGTATGAGCACAAGATCTAATGTATGAAAAACCTTTAGATCATAAATTGGAGAAAAATATGTCCTTATAGGGGAACAATCAGTAAATAAGTAGATTAAAGATTAGATTACTTTGGATGTATTTTGACTGAAATCTAAATATCAAACAGATTGCATATGGACATAAGCACATGAATTAGTATAAAAAATAAATAAAATTGATACTAATACTAAAACTTCATTGTTATTTTCTCTTACCTTGCCTTGGAAAGGAAAAGCAAATTCTGCCTATTTAATTAAAATTGTATGATAGCTTATTACAACAGGAAATTTACTAATAGTAAAATACTTGCTATGTCATAAAACATGGCTGGGGAACATAGCATATGTAATATAAATTTCCAACATCAGGACACAAAAATACATGGGGAATGAAAAGTTTAGCCAATAATACCATTTATTTTGGAAAGACTGATTTTTAAATGTATTCATTTCAGACATTTTCTTTATATTTTTGTATTTTAGAAGCTTTGTGACAAGCCATGCTAATTTGTCACAACATGCAACAATTTTAATAATAGTATAGCTCTTATAGCAGTAAAAGAATATTACAGTCCACAACTACTTTTTTTTCGTTGATGTCAAGGATTAAATTTTCAAATCAGATACATGTAAATTAAAGGTCTTCATTAATATTATGGACTGAATTGTTCCCCACCTCGACCAGATTCATAAATTGAAGTCCTAAATCCATGTACTTTAGAATAAGACTGTCTTTGAAAGTACATTATCAAAATCAACAGTCAACTATAAACCAGAGACATTCTACAGGGGGTTAGAGGGGAATAGTATAAAAACAGGGGTGGGAAGAGCACAAAGGACTATGGTGATGGTACAAGGGTGAATGGGTGGTGGGAATTTTATGGGGACTATAACCAAGATGAAAATGCATACATTGTACAAAAACGAAAAATGATGTAAAAAAATTGTCAGAAGAAAAAAAAAACTTCAAAAAAATGTATAGTATATAATAAAATAAGGAAAACCAAAAGAATAAGACCATATTTGGATAAGGCTTGTGAATAGGAAATTAAGACTAGACCAGGTATGAGTCTAATATTTTCTGTTGAGTATCAGTTATGGCTTCCGGGAGTGTTAGTAGCTCTCTAAACTGTGTGCTAATCAAGTATTGGGAGATTATCTTTCTCATGCCATCTCATCTCATCCCATCTCATTATTTTATCATTAAAACATAAACTTTTCTAAGAGTTAGCTCCTTCATCTGGAATTCCCTGACTATGAAAAATAAATTTATGTTGTTTAAGTCTTCCACTCTGTGTGGAACCTAATATATTCTATATGGAACCTAATATATTCTAACAACCTAATATATTCTATATGAAGCTTTAAGAATATAGGCAAACAAGAATATAAATAAGCAAAAATTTTTAAGATTATAGGTAAATAGGGCCTTCCTGGTGGAGCAAGAGTTAAAGACAGCTCTATCAAGCTATCACCAGCCACTGCAAGCAGGAGTTCAATCCCTAGCCAGAAAGCTAACCCACATGGCACAGGAGACCTCTCCTGTCTTGCCTGCTGCTCCCCTCAGCAGTGTGTTTCAGTATATCTGCCTGTTCTGCTCCCCACTCTCTGGTGAATCCTCTCACACCTTGCACCTCTGGCTTACACCCAGGTCTTGCATGCATAAATAAATGAATCTTTTTTAAAAAAATTATAGGTAAATAAGAGGTACCAGAAAAGCAGTGAGAGGTCTATTACATCTCGCATGACTCCCTAGGGCCAACTTTTTTCATTAGCCATAAGTTTTTTGGTCAGAATAATAGATAAATTCTCTGAATTAGGATTGCACATTGTTTTCCAAAACAGGGATTGTCAAGATAATGAAATATTATAATTTCATACCCTTAAGAGTTATATAGCTATGTGACATTCTCCAGAGATGTTTCATAAGCACATTATTTTGTAGATTTGTTTACCATAAACAAATGCAAAACTAAGACATCACACACAAAGCACTTTATAGATAAGAAATTTTCCTCTTGGTAAATACCGGTATATTTGTCCAGAGGTTGTTATCATGTTTACAAATAGAGTACACCGGTTATCTGCCTAAATTTCTTCTCCTTGTAGAATAGCCAGATTAATAATAAAAGAGATTACAGGTCAGTTACTTTAACTCCATCTATCCCACATTTTCTCTCCTAAACTTTCTGGAAAATTTGCTTTTGGATACCATAAACCTCTCTGAACCATAGCTAAATTAGAATGAACTTGGATTTGAATTGTCCTATGAGCATGTCAGGATTCTCATATTTAATTTTTGTAAAATATTTTTACTTGTTTACATATAAATACATGTTCACTGGGAAAACTAGAAAACATAGCTAGTGAAAACAAAAATGTTAGCAATAAATACTATTATCACATGCCTATATATCATTCTTATATAGTGGTACATATGTAAACATGTACACAGGATTTATTTATAAAAAATTAGATTTTGTTTCATAAATCTGTTTTTTTAATTAACAACATATTGTGAGCTCATTTCTAATCTATTAAATATGCTATTACAAAATCACTTCAATGACCATATGGTATATTTATACTGTATAATGATTATATAGCAAAACTCGTGTATATTTGTGATATCGTTAATGAATCAAAGTGTATATACTGACTCATTATATAATGCATTCATCAGATAATAAATAGTAATAAATAAAGTGATTCATCAGATAATAAATTACATAGTGAATGAATTTGACCTTTTTTATTAAAAAAGTATATAATTACCCAACGGTAGATACTTCTATGTGTCCACCAAAATTGAACATATGTCTGCTACCTCCTTTGTGCATTTGCTCCCACCTACTCATCCTTCCTCAACAGCTGGAAGCCAGATATAAGATATGACAATCACCTAATTTTACAGATGTTCACAATGCCCTACTATAAAGTAAAGACTTACAAGAAACTGACGTTCTCAAATGACAGAGAAGCAAAGTTACTCCATCACCTACGCCAGTCACTTTGCATTATTGGATCAGTCTTGCCATACCCTAATTAACACAACTCCTTACTTATTTTTTTTAAAGATTTATTTATTCATACAAAAGCAGGGGTGCAGGCCAATGGTACGGGGGTGAAAAGAGGCAGAGTGGGGAGTAGAACAGTGAAATACACTGCTGAGAGGAGCAGTGGGAGAGACAGGATAGGTCTGCTGTGCCATGTGTGTATCTCCCGGGCCAGCTGGGATCAAACCCACACTGCAGAGCCTGCGGACAGCTTCACTGCACTGCGCTCAACTGCCTGCACCACGAGGGAGGCCTCTATAGTACCTTTTATCATAGATACTCAATGTAGTAGACACATTCCTCATTTATATTGTTGATTTAAAAAAAAAGTTTGAAAGTATGCTTGTCCTGTGATCTGGGCCTGCAACATTTGAATATTTATTCATTGCTTCTTTTTTTAAAAAAATGTACTGGTCATTTTGTTGCTCCTGAAATATCTACTCTTACTGGGTATAGAAATAAATCATCTGAGATATTTTGTACCAGTAAATTCTTTACAGTAATACCTCATTTTATTGAACTTCACAGGTAGGATTTCTTTTTTTAAAGGAAAGTTTTTTTTATGTCAATCAAGTCTGTTGGGACAATTTTCCCAATAGTATGTGCTTATTTCATATCTGTCACAGTTAATTAAGGTGTGTACATTGTTTTCAGACATAAAGCTGTTGCAAATTAAATAAACCACAGTATTATGTAAACACACTTTATATGTACTGGGAAACCAAAATATTTGTTGGAATCTCTTCATTGCATTGGTCTGGAACTGAATCTGCAGTATCACCTAGGTATTCCTGTGTTATTTATTTCTCTCCTTGTTGCTTGATATGGCAACATTCTCAAATCACTCCATATCTTGAAATTATATGAAATAGGGCTTAAATGAAACAATTCCACAGGTATTGATGTGACACATATAGGTGCCTAAACAGTCCCTTAAATCATAGCATAGCCCATTAGACTATAAATGGAATCATTTACTATCATCCTAGGTGTAAGCTCTCTTCTCTTCATTCCATCTGCTACTGTTCCCTTCGGACCAGCACCATCTCTCACATTGATTAATTCAGTACTACCCAATTGGCTTCTGTGTAATATAAACATTGCTACATTCATCTTGCCTGAAAATCAATCACTGCACACATCTCCTCTGGCATTTCCTTAAAGATGGTCTCTCAGCTTTGTTCACACATCTCAGTGAAAGAGACACGAGTACCACACATTGGCTGCAATTATTTTTCACTCAACTAAATTTGTCTCCAAATTTAGTGAAATCTTCCTCCCAGTAACTTAATGCATTAATTTTAGTTCTGCTCAGTGGAGCTTCACAGATTAATCTTTACCATTTTATAGCTATGAAAACACTATTTCCTGGCATCTCTTCAAAGTTTTATTTCTCCTAGACATTACTCAGATGACCTGCTTTTCAAATCCACATACATCCATTCCCCCTCTTTTTAACACATTTCACTTGCTAATGTCTCCATCAACAAATGACAACTAAAGAGTCAATGTCTGGAGAAACAGTGTGAGAAATTCTAAATTCCCTCTGTAAATGATATTAAAACATATTGTGCAACTATCTACAGTCTATATAAATTTTCCTAAGAATATACATCAAATGAAGGTCCACTTATTCGAGAAAATCTACTAAATCTCAGTAAGAATAGCAGTTTGTGCTATTTAATCTATAATCTCCTCTACCCGCACATCTCTCTTCTCTCCATCTCTGCATAATAGAAACTTCCCCTACAAGTAAAGTCAAGAACAGAGGGCTCTGTTCCTTGCCAGCTCCCAGTCTGGGGTTGCCACAAGTCTAAGGCATCTTCTTTAAAAAAAAAAAATATTTATTTATGCATACAAGAACTGGGCTACAGGTTATAAGTCCAAGGGGTGAGAGGATTCACCAGAGACAGTGGGGAACAGAACAGGCAGACTGACTGAAATACAGTGCTAAGGGGAGCAGAGGGCAATACAGGAGAAGTCTGCCGCACCATGTGGGTAGCCCCTGGCCAGCCAAGGATCGAACTTGCGCTGCAGAGGCTGCAGTTAGCTTCATAGTGCTGTGCTTAACCCCTTGTGCCACCAGGGAGGCTCCCTAAAGCACTTTCTGGCAGGGAATCCTAGGCTAAGTTTCCACCGTAGGAGAGACATGACACTGATATTTATGACACATGCTCAGCACTGTATCACAGAAGCTGTAGACAGGCAACAGCAGCTGAGAGGCCTGGGGTCTGTTTCTTATCCAGCCCCCATCGCGGGGTAGAAGGAACAACTGTGACAGGCCAATCATACTATAGCTCCATGCCCTCCCACCCAGCACACTCTTGTAGGTATTGTTCTAAAAGAAGAGGTAACTGTCCTCCTGCTGTTTCCTTAGATTCATGGCTATAATTTTTATTCTGGGATGTGATTCATCTGAACCTGCTAAAGCAAACTTATATAATAATTAAAATTACAAAACACTCTTCTGCATTTTAAGTGCCTCTTAAATATTTCTTTTTCTCATTTAAACATCATCTTTTGACCTTACCAAATCAACTTTACTCTGCTTCTCCCATATTTTTCATGTATATTTAACAACCAAAGTGATGTTTCTCATCTTCCTTCTCTCCTCTCCATTCTCAAAGTTAAGATACATCATTGTTAAGATACTCACTGCCTCTAACCAAGACAATTAAAATTAGCACCTAAGTACAGTATTTGCCCTAATAAATTGCAGACATCTCTACCAAATTAATCCTGCAGTGTTCATAAGAAGTCACTGCACTAAGAAATATTCAAAGATTCCTTATTGCCTACAGGATAAAATTCTGACAATCACTTCTTTCCTCTTCATTATCTGATCTAAACTCTTCAATCAAATTCTGTTAGTGTGTAACCAAAGGGTATTTTGGGATACCAAAACCTGCACGATCTAAAGAGTTCTAGCCATCTGTGCACACAAAGAAGAACTTTACTGTAGAAGAACTTACTGTAGAAGAACTTTAATAGAATTTGTGTGCGTAGAGAGAGAAAAGAAGAAAGAACAATGGTTTCCCAATAAAACACCCAAAGTTACCCATCTCCTAGTGGATAAAGCCCAAACAGGGTTTGCCCAAAGCTGGACCACTGAGTCAGGAAAGGTTGCCGTAAATCTAAGGCACCTTCTGGCAGGGAAATATGGGGAAGGGATTCTGAAGCAAGTTTGAAAAAGCTGGGACAGAAGGAGCAAAATCAAAGTACAAATCACAGTAATGGCTGCCATCATCAGCCTCCGCATGTGTCTCTCATCCACATGTCTCTGAAGTGTCTCTACATGACTCTTCTCTTTGTGTCTCCTCCAGATCCCCCAAGTCCCTTGTGTAAGTCCAAAGCTGAAAAGCAAAACTTTTTTTCTCTGTGTCTCTCCTCTGTGTGTCTTCCTTCCATGTTATGAAGCTTCACCTATGTGCTCAGCTCCTCCATCTTTAAGCGTGGCAGGGAGCACGGAAAAACTCTCCTTTTTATGGAGATGCTGCTGATATAATTCCCTACTGCTTTCAGAATTATATTTTCTAGGAATGAGTAAAGAACGACTTCAGGAAGTGATAATTGACAAACCACACTTAATGAAGTATTAAAGTTTTTTTAAACCTACAATAGCATGCTTAATCAATTCAATAAAAATGTCAAATGAACATATTTGTATTATTTGAGCAATTAATATTGAAATTCTTGCTTAACAGAACATTCAAATTCCCTTTCACTTGTTTTTGGCTTAATTAAATTCTTGCTCCTAAAAACATTATTGACTATTGAGGACCTGTAACAACATACACCCAAAAAGATTTTCTTTTTTTTTTTTAAGATTTATTTATTTATACAAGAACCAGGATACAGGCCAGATGTGTGGGAGGGTGAGAGGATTCACCAGAGACAGGGGAATAGAACAGGTAGACTGGCAAAATACGCTGCTGAGGGGAGAAGTGGACGAGGCAGGAGAGTTCTGCTGCGCCATGTGGGTTTCTCCCTGCTGGCCAGGATCTAACCTGCGCTGCAGAGGCTGCAGACAGCTTCACAGTGTGGCGCACAACCTCTTGCACCACCAGGGAGACCCCCCAAAAAGATTTTCTATAGAACATTGTTTTGTAAATCCTTTTGTAGTGATACATTTTGCTACATATTAGAAATTCATGTTTTGGACAGAGAAAGGTACTTACAAAAGGGATTAAATGTTAAGCTCTCAGACCTTTTAAGATGCAAATGTTTAAGGGAAGAAAATTATAATTTTCAGATAAAATAAAAATGCTCTACTTCATGAAATCATTACAAATAAACAGTTTATTTTAAATACTAAGGAAGTATCATATAAATGTAAAGAGGAAAAATTATAGGTTAGCTCAACCAAACTGTACTCATTATCAATCATTTCACTATTTCAAAAACTAGATAACCAACTGTCATAATTTTACTGCTCTCATGAACAAACACAGTATAAATGAAGTTATAAAAAACTAACAAAAACAAAATAAAATACTTTGATGTCATTAAAAAAGATTCGCTATAATTTCATAGTCTGATTTTCCTTCCCTTAAAAAGGAAAGAGTTGGTGGTGAAAATTTCAGAGGACCCTCAAATTGTGTATCATTCACAGCAGTTTATCAAATCAAAGAGTCAAATTAGATAATTGACATAATAGTAGAATCATGAATAGCTAATATATATTGAGTCCTGAAATTACACCAAGGTGTGTGCTAAACAATATACATGCAATATCTCATTTAACAAACTTATGAGGGAGATAGCTTATCATTCCCATGCATTATATAAAGAGGGAGGAAAGTGGGCCTCCCTGGTGGCGCAAGAGGTTAAGATGCAAGGGGTTAAGTGAAGCAATCCGCTTCACTGCAGCACAGTTCCATACCTGGCCAGGGAGCTACCCACATTGCATAGCAGACCTCTCCTGCTCGCCTGCTGCTCCCCTCAGCAGTATATTTCAGTCAATCTGCCTGTTCCCTGTTGTGTCTCTGGTGAATCCTCTCACCACCCGCACCTCTGGCCTGTACACCAGTTCTTGTATGCATAAATTAAATATATCTTTAAAAAAATAAATGTCCAGAAAGTGTAAATAGATTTCCAAGCAATCTTCCACTCGGGGTCCTGAGCTTCTTCCTAAAAGTGTCATACTTGTAAGATTTTAATAAATTATTTGTAAGCAATAGACTTCCCCGTTTGACATCTACCTCATGTGATATTTATGATGGTCCATGGAAGGTTGAATGTTGACAGTCATGTTTGCTGCTTAATGAAGAAACTGTGGTAACATGTAAAGTATACATAAACAGAAAACTTAGGCTTGTATCCCAGTTCTGCCACTTATAAACCACAGGATTCTTGATCCCTGATCTCTCTGAATCATATTTTCTTTTTTTTTAAAGATTTATTTATTTATTTATACAAGCACTGGGTACAGTCAGAAGCGCGGGAGGGTGAGAGAATTCACCAGAGCCAGAGCGGAAGCAGAACAGGCAGACTGACAAAGTAAACTGCTGAGGGGAGAGGTCTGCGCTCCAGTGGGACCCTCCCTGGTGGCCAGGGATCAAACCAGTGCTGCAGAGGCTGCGGGCAGCTCCGCAGCCCATTGTTCAACCACTGCGCCACTGGGGAGGCCCTGAGTCATATTTTCTTAACCAAAAAAATGAAAATAACAACACTTATTGTATTAGTTTGCTAGACCTGCCATAACAAAGTACCAAATGCTGACAGTGTTTTAAACAACAAAAATCTATTTTTGTTTTCACAGTTCTGGAGAACGCAAGTCCAAGATCAAAGTGTGGGCAGGTTTGGTTTCTCCTAAGCTCCCTCTCTTTAGTTTGCAAAAGACCACCTTCTCACTCTGTCCCTCACATGGTCATCCCTTGGTCTTTGTTGTTGTGTCCTGATCTCTTCCTATAACAGCATCAGGCATATTAGATTAGGGCCCACCCGTATATCCTCATTTTTCCTTAATTACCTCTTTACAGATCCTTTCTCCAAACACAGTCACAATCTAAGGTATTCAGGGTAAGAGTTTCAGGGCATTCCTGGTGGCACAAGGGGTTAAGCCTCAACACTATGAAGCTATCTGCAGTCACCGCAGCACTGAGTTCTATCCCACACTCTACACTGTTGCCTCTGGTTTTCCCAGGTTCATGGGCTTAACAGTTTCCTGGAGTGATCATTTGTTTTAGAAGTAACACTTATTTCATGTCTGGAGAATTTTACTTGTAGTTGCTTTCCTAATAAGCTTCTTATTTTAACCTAAGTCAAATTTAATCTAAAACTGATTTTAAAATATCTGTGACCTCATCTCACAAAATGCATTTTTAAATTCTCCAAGACATACAAAAAAAATATGACCCCTCAAAAAATACATTTTCCAAATTGAAACATATTAAATGTTTATTATCTAATAGTCAAGTTTTAGTATATTTCAAATAACAAAAACTTACAAACACACATTTTCCTACTTCATGTGTTTCTCAAATGTTGCTTGATTAAACTGAGTCAACAAAACCTTCCAAAATGCTTTCACATCATTTGCATTCCTGTTTTAACGGTATTAAGAAAAATGAAGAGCAAATAAATTATAATTCTTTGGTGAGTGTTGCCTTGATCAAAGAAAAATATCTTCCAAAGGCTACACACTGAAATAACTGCTCAAACTCTTCCAATAAGGAATTAGTCTAGAAGATCATTCTTTAGAAGAAGCTATTAGTATACACTGGTTACATGGCCTCCCTCAGAAGCTGACCTCCAACATTTTACTCTAGTCTAGAAGTGGAAATGAAAGCATGAAACTAATCTAACAATGGGGAGAAGCAGGAACAATAGAAAGAGAGCACAGACTTTATATTTAAAAAGATCAGTACTCAAATAAACTCCACCATATCATAGTTGTGTATCCTTAGAGTGAAAAAGAAATAACGAAATCCACTTATTAGGTTTGTTATAAAGGTAAAATTAAATACTTTAATAAAACATATCAGGCTACTTCTTGACATGGAATAGGCATTTTATTTTTAAGATTTATTTATTCATGCATACAAGAGCCAGGGTGTAGGCTATAGGTGCAGGGGAGAGGGGTGAGAGGATTCACCAGAGACTGAGTGGGGGGAGCAGAAAGGTGGATCTACTGAAATACACTGCTGAGGGAAGCAGTGGGTGAGTCAGGAAAGGTCTGCTGCACCATTTGGGTCACCTCCCTGGCCGGGGATTGAACTCATGCTGAAGTGGCCGAAGACAGCTTCATAGTGCTGCGACTTAACCCCATTGCACCACCAGGGAGGTCCCGGAATAGGCATTTTTCATGGGCGTAATTGCTGACAAAATAGAGAAAGAATAAGGATGAAAATGATCCATTATTTCCCAAGCAGATAGTACTGAGTGGTGTTCCAAAGGGAATTTTCACTGCTGAATTTAGAAAAGCGATAACTCAAGCCCCCACCTTTAGCTAATTTTTAAAAAGATTTATTATATTTATACAAGAGCTGGGGTACAGGCCAGATGTGCAGGAGGGTGAGAGGATTCACCAAAAACAGAGTGGGGAACAGAACAGACAGACCGACGAAATACACTGCTGAGGGGACCAGCAGGCGAGACAGGAGAGGTCTGCGCGCCATGTGGGTTGCTCGAGGCCGGCTGGACTCGAACAGGTACTACAGAGGCTGCAGACAGCTTCACAGCGCTAAGCTCAACTGCCTGTGCCAGCAGGGAGGCCCTATAGCTAATTTTTTTAAACTATCTTAAAAAAGGTGACAGACCACGACGTCCAGAGCGCAGTTCTTCTATTCACTCTGGTATCTGGTGTTGGTCAAAGAAATTTCAAGCAAATATTTTCAAAGCGTTTTTCTGCAGAAGATTATATTTTGCTTCAAAAACTCAGTTAAAAAAAAAAAGATCTATTTGTTTGTTAAACAAGGGAGGCATACAGTAAGGGGAGATTGTCCATGGCACGTGGTAAAAAATACTCTCTATTTTCACTCACCTCTTCCAGATTTTAGGTATTGTCAGTCAAAACTTGAGAGTAGAATATCTTACTGTTGGTTCTATACCATGTATTCCTCCCATGTCTTTTTCCTCTTGTCCATACAACACACTGGCTTTTATGGACCTTTGGTGGTCAAAACACTCAATATCAGGAAACTGAACCAGGAATTTTGAATGAAGTACTTAACTTTGGGAACTTCAGCTTTCTTAGCAGCAAAAAGAGGATATTATATAAAATGCCTTGGGCAAAGTGGGAACTGAATAAATGCTGTTATCATCACCCACATAGAGTATTTTTGTGAGAATTATATAAAAAATTATAAAAGTACTTAATAAAATCTGATGCATAGTGAGAAAATTAACTATTTCAATTTTTGTAATAACTTAGTCATTAAGTCTTAAAAGCTGCTTACAGAAAGCAGGGCTGCTTGCTGAGTTAAAAATGACTGTACAAAAAAATTCACGTTCAGGATAAACTTCTTAGAGTGCTTCCATAATGAATGTAGCTTGATAAAACGACCCTAGGGACATCAAGAACTCTCTCCCAGCAGTACAAGAATCAACTATGTTAATTTAAGTCTTGAAATAGTTCTTGTAAATTAATTGTGCATTTGACAAATTTATTGTGATATTATCGAGAGATCTAAATGTAAAGAGATTCAAAATACAAAGAGGAGATGTAACTTAAAAGTAATGATAGGATTCATTAATATGAATTTGTTTAATACCAAATGTTTTCTTCTTTTTTTAATTTTATTGAGACATAAGTGAAATAAAAAACTGCATATACTTAATGTGTAAAATTTGATAACTGCACAAAAAGAAATACTTTTATTATTTTGATTTTAATGCAAATTTGAAGACACTAAATTCATAGCCATTGGACAAAATATTTCATTATTTATATTTATATCAAATTTTGTGCCCAGCAAAATAAGTTATCACCCATTGCCTTTTCCTAAAAGTGGCACTCCTCATCTGGCTAAGTGTTTTTTCCCCCACAATGGCACAGTTCAAGGGACATATTGGGCACAGTTGGTTCTCAGTGAGAGCTTGCGGAAGATCTGAATCACTTGATTGTGATTATTTGTAGTTAAAACATAATTCAGGGGGGCGGAGCAACATGGCAGCGAGGAGACGCTGCGAGTAAGATCTCCCATTAAAAAAAGTTAATAGGGAGGAAAAGCGGCAGGTCCCAGTGAGAACTGGGACACGGAAGATAAACGGAGGACTCCAGCAAACTGCCCGAAGAAGAAAGTTGCCATAAAAGAGGACGAGAAGGGAGGGAAGCGCAGAACCCTGCTCCCCTCCCCCGCCCACAGAGGCGGCACTCTCCGACCGGCAGAGACGAGGGAAACAACAAACCAAAACGCCCAACAAGAAAAACGGATGCAGCAAGTGGGACTGTGAGTGGAAAAGAACTATTTCAGCCACCACACCCCGTGAACGGGAGCTGAGGCGAACCCTGCAGGATCCGCCGCGGAGGTGAGCTCCAGGCGCCATTAAAGAGAGCCCCGCCCACCAGGAGGAGACCAGCACCAGCACACAGCCCCGGCCGCCCGGTAAGCTTGCGCGAAAGCGGCGCTCGGATTGCAGCTGCCCAGGGCCCTGCGCCTGCGACCTAGGCTTGTGGGGAGACGGCGGAGGCCCTCCCTGAGTGAGCAGGAACAAGGCGCCCAGGCAGGGGAGCGGGATTCAAAAGGCACCATTCCCGTGCCACTGATCTGGGCTACAGCCCGCGGCCTGGAACTGAGGGCTTTGGAACTGAGACCCGGGCGGAGGCCCTCCCTGAGTGAGCAGGAACAAGGCGCCCAGGCAGGGGAGCGGGATTCAAAAGGCACCATTCCCGTGCCACTGATCTGGGCTACAGCCCGCGTCCTGGAACTGAGGGCTTTGGAACTGAGACCTGGGGCACGAAATTAGGGGCGTGGGTTCCCCACGACGGTGGGGCACAAGGCAGACACAGCACCCCAAAGCCGTTGAGGTGTACCCTACCATCCCCGCTCTGCTCCCTGTCCCACGGGGTGGAAAATCAGCTCCCCAAGGGCTCTAGGAGAGATCTCTGGTGCCACCTAGCGACTTGACCCCAGCACAGGCTACTGAAGGAGCTAGTGGCCAGCTGGGGAGTTAGCCCACACCGGGCCCCTTCTGAACAAGTAGTCTGAGCCCACAGGGAGAGCGAGCACCCACAGCCGGGGCAGACCAGGCGCGCAGAATAGTGTGCCTGAGACCAGAAGCGCAGGGAGTGTGTCCCACATCACCATTTTAGAACAGGGACATTTCTTCAGTAAAGACTACTTGCAGAAGGCTTCCTCAGGAGCCAGAGGTGAGCGGGGGAAGTTCGCCCACGCCAGACCCCCTCTGGCCTGCAGTCCAAGCCCAGAGGGGAGCAGGAACCCACCGCCGGGGCAGACCAGGCGCACAGGGGAGTGTGTCCCCACATCGGCATTTTAGAACAGGGACCTTTCTCCAGTAAAGGCTGCTTGAAACTGACAGATGACTCCTGGAAGAACCAGAGGGGAACAGAGAAGCCCACCCAAGATGCCGGCAAGTCCCAACAACACAGTGTCCCAACGCATACGGCAAATTAGAAAACAGACAGTAGGGAGGAGAAGAACCACACGCAACCTAGCAACTCTCCAGAGAAAAAGCACACCACAAAAAGAAAGCCAGCCCCCAGATTGCAACTACAATAACTTGGAAGAATTTCTGAGCCTTCCAGAAAGAGAATTTAAAATTGCCGTGATTAAAAAACTGACAGAAGTCATAAAGGAAAACAATGATAAGGGAAAAATAATCAACGATCAGAAGAATGCAATTGAGTCCCTAGAGAGGGAAAACAATGGTCAGAAGAAAGAAATTGAGTCCCTAAAGAGGGAAGTAAAAGAAATGCAGGAGATCAAAGAATTAATGGAAGAACTAAAGAATTCTGGGAAAAGCAATGAAAGCAGAATAGATGAAATGGAAGAACGAATAAGTAATCTTGAAGACACAGAAATAAAAAGAACCAAAACAGAGAAGGAAAGAGAAGTACGAAGGAAAAAGAACGAAGAAAGACTTCGGGAACTATCTGACTCCATGAGGAAAGGAAATATAAGAGTTATAGGAATACCAGAAGGAGAGGAGAGAGATGTCGGAACAGAGAAAATATTCAAAGAGATAATTGAAGAGAACTTCCCAAATGTGAAGAAGGAGCTGAAAATTGATATACAAGAAGCAAGAAGAACACCAAACTTCCACGACGAAAGGAAAAATACAGCAAGACACATAATAGTAAAGCTCCCAAGAATCCAGGACAAGGAAAAAATAATGAAGCTGGCAAGAGGGAAGAAACAGATAACATTCAAAGGAAAACCAATCAGGCTGACATCAGACTTCTCCGAAGAAACACTACGGGCAAGGAGAGAGTGGAGGGACATAGTCAACAGACTCCAAGAAAACAGATGCCAACCAAGAATACTCTATCCCGCAAAGCTCTCCTTCCTCTTTGAAGAAAGAATATGGACCTTCCCAGACAAACAGAAACTCCGGAATTTCATTGCAACTAAACCCCCACTCCAAAAAATACTACAAGGAGTCCTAAAGCCAGAACCTCAGAGCGACGAATAACAATAAAGAAGGCCAAAAAAAAAAAAGTTATTAAAAGAATAAATAAATAAAATCAAAGGAAAGACAAACACAATGGCAAATACAGATGTTAACATATCAATATTAACTCTAAATGTAAATGGACTAAACTATTCAATAAAAAGACATAGAGTTGCAGCCTGGATTAAGAAACAAAACCCAACCTTTTGCTGTCTCCAGGAAACACATTTAGCTACAAAAGATAAAAATAGGCTCAAAGTTAAAGGATGGAAAACAATCCTACAAGCAAATGGACCAAAAAAGAAAGCAGGAACAGCTATACTTATATCAGATAAAACAGATTTCAAACTCAAAAAGATAAAAAGAGACCCCAATGGTCACTACATTATGATCAAGGGGACAATACTTCAAGAAGAAATAACACTCATTAACATATACTCACCAAACGAAGGAGCACCAAAATATATCAGACAACTGTTGTCCTCTCTGAAAACAGACATCAGAGAAAACACATACGTAGTGGGAGACTTCAACACACCACTATCAACAATGGATAGATCAACAAGACAAAAAATAAGTAAAGAAACCAAAGCTCTAAATAAAGACCTAGAGCAATTGGGCTTAACAGACATCTATAGAACACTAAACCCCAAAAAAACGGAGTACACATTTTTCTCAAGCGCACACGGATCATTCTCCAGGATCGATCACATACTGGGGCACAAGACAAACATCAACAGATACACCAAGATTGAAATCATATCAACCATCTTTTCTGACCATGAAGGCATCAAACTAGAAATAAACCATAAAAAGAAGGCAAGGAACTTTCCTACCTCATGGAGATTAAAAACCACACTACTGGAAGACCATTGGACTAATGAGGAGATCAAAGAAGAAATTAAAAAATTTTTTGAATTGAACGACAAGGAGGACACCAATATCCTAAATGTATGGGATGCAGCAAAAGCAGTAATAAGAGGAAAATATATAGCAATAGAAGCTCACATCAAGAAACAAGAAAGAACGCAAAGAAACAACCTAATCTCGATGCTCAAAGATCTAGAAAAAGAACAACAAGAAAACCCCAGAACCAGTAGAAGAAAAGAAATAATAAAAACCAAAGCAGAAATAAATGAAATTGAAACTAAAAAAACAATCCAAAAGATCAATGAAACCAAGAGCTGGTTCTTTGAAAAAATCAATAAAATAGACAAACCCCTAGCCAGGCTCACAAAGGAAAAAAGGGAGAAAGCACAAATAAACAGGATCATCAATGAAAGAGGAGAAATCACAACGGACACAGCAGAAATCAAAAGAATAATCAGTAACTACTATGAACAGTTATATGGAAACAAGTTTAACAATCTAGAGGAGATGGACAAATTCCTACAACTCTACAATCACCCAAAGCTAGATAAAGAAGAAATAGAACACCTAAACAGACCAATTACAATTAGCGAAATTGAAATGGTAATCAAAAACCTCCCCAAAAACAAAAGCCCAGGACCTGATGGATTTACAAATGAATTCTACCAAACATTCAGAGACGAATTAGTGCCTATCCTTCACAAACTCTTCCAAAAAATTGAGAAGGAAGGGACAATACCAAACACGTTCTATGAAGCCAACATTACACTAATACCAAAACCGAACAAGGACAACACAAAAAAGGAAAACTACAGGCCAATCTCCCTAATGAACACTGATGCAAATATCCTCAATAAAATTTTAGCTATCAGAATCCAACAATGTATCCATAAGATAATTCACCACGACCAAGTTGGATTCATTCCAGGGGCACAAGGATGGTTTAACATCCGAAAATCAATCAACGTTATCCAACACATCAACAAAAAGAAATATAAAAACCATATGATAATATCAATAGATGCTGAGAAAGCTTTCGACAAAGTGCAACACCCATTCATGATAAAAGCCCTTGAAATTCTTGGGATACAAGGAACATACCTCAACATCATAAAGGCCATCTATGACAAGCCAACAGCCAGTATCATTCTCAATGGTGAAAAGCTGAAAGCAATTCCATTAAGATCTGGAACAAGACAAGGATGTCCACTCTCACCATTGCTTTTCAATATAATACTGGAAGTCCTAGCCAGGGCAATAAGACAAGAGAAAGACATCCAAGGAATCCAAATAGGAAAAGAAGAAGTCAAACTATCACTATTTGCAGACGATATGATATTATACATAGAGAACCCCAAAAACTCCACAGAAAAGCTAATTCAACTCATCAATCAGTTCAGTAAAGTGGCAGGATACAAAATCAACACGCAAAAGTCAGTAGCCTTCCTATACACAAACAATAAATCTGAAGAAGAAGAAATCAAAAAGACCATCCCTTTTGTTATTGAAACAAAAAAAATCTAATATTTGGGAATAAATCTAACAAAAGAGGTAAAGGACCTATACAAAGAAAACTATAAAACACTGTTAAAAGAAATAGAAGAAGACACAAAGAAATGGAGAGACATCCCCTGCTCATGGATTGGAAGAATAAACATTATTAAAATGGCCATCCTTCCAAAAGCAATATACAGATTCAATGCTATTCCAATCAAAATTTCAATGTCATTCTTCAAAGAAATAGAACAATTATTGATGAAATTCATATGGAATCACAAAAAACCCCGAATAGCCAAAGCTCTCCTGAAAAAAAAAGAAGGGAATGGAGGCATCAGACTCCCAGACTTCAAACTATACTACAAAGCCATAATCATCAAAACTGCATGGTATTGGAACAAGAACAGACATACAGACCAATGGAATCGAATAGAAAATCCAGAAATAAACCCACAGATTTATGGTCAACTAATCTTTGACAAAGGAGCAAAGACTATGCATTGGAGCAAAGAAAGTTTGTTCAATAAATGGTGCTGGGAAAACTGGGTCGCTACATGCAAAAGAATGAAGCTTGACCACCACCTCACACCATACACAAAAATCAACTCAAAATGGATTAAAGAACTAGACATAAGACCTGAAACCATAAAATATATAGAAGGAAATATAGGCGAAACACTACGTGATTTGCACATCAAAGACATCTTTACAGACACATCACCCAAAGCAGTGATAGTGAAGGCAAAGATAAACAGCTGGGACTATATCAAATTAAAGAGCTTTTGCACAGCAAAAGAGACAATAACAAAAACAAAGAGAAACCCCACCAACTGGGAGAACATTTTTGCACCCAACACTAATGATAAAGGACTGATCACAAAAATCTGCAAAGAGCTGATGAGACTCAACAACAACAAAGAAAATAATCCAGTCAAAAAATGGGCAGAAGAGCTTAAAAGAAACTTCTCTGAAGAGGAAATGCAAATGGCCAACAGGCATATGAAAAAATGTTCAACATCACTTGTCATCAGGGAAATGCAAATCAAAACTACCATGAGATACCATCTTACACCAGTGAGAATGGCACATATTAAAAAAACTAGCAACAACAAATGTTGGCGAGGGTGTGGAGAAAAAGGAACTCTTCTGCACTGTTGGTGGGAGTGCAAACTGGTCCAACCACTGTGGAAAGCTGTGTGGAGATTTCTGGACCTACTAAACATAGAGCTTCCATATGACCCAGCAATTCCACTCCTAGGTATTTACCCAAAGGACACAGAAACATCAATTCCAAAGAACACCTGCACCCCTATGTTTATAGCAGCACTGTTTACAATAGCTAAGCTTTGGAAACAACCCAAATGCCCAAAAATAGATGACTGGATCAAGAAGATGGGTACATATATACCATGGAATATTACTCAGCATTCAAAAAAGATAAACACATGCAATTTGTTGCAACATGGATGGCGCTGGAAGGGATCATGCTCAGCGAAATAAGCCAAAAAGAAAAAGAAAAATACCGGATGGTCTCACTCATAGCAGGAATCTAGAAAACTTAAATAATGGACCAGGAAAATGAATAACTATAAGAAAGTGAAAATCAAAATCAACAAAAAACTATGAACCAGAGACACTTTTAGGGGGGCGGGGGCGGGAGGGGAGGGATTGGGGTCAGAATGGGGGGCTGCAATTGTATGGGGAATATAACAATAAAATTTATAAAAAAAAAAATAAAAAATAAAAAAAAAATAAAAGGAAAAAAAAAACATAATTCATAAAATTCATGTACTAAGATATTTTAACAATCATGCTAACTCGCATGAAATTTAAGAAACTTGTAACTGAAAAAATTGAGGATACCTTAGTTTCAATAAAAATCAAAATACATATATTTATCTTAACTTTAATTCAAAGAGAGAAGTGATTGCTAACCACAAAAAAGTTTGTTAGCAGGGATAAAAATTCAGTGCTAATGGTATAAAATCTCCCACAATTCCATCATCATAGTTCTTCTCCCATGCTAGTGCCACTGCTTTGCCTATACCAAGAGCACTGCATTCAATTACAGTAAGTATTAACAGTAACAACAAACGAATATTTATCAAACACTTGCCATATGTTAGACGGTCAGATATATGTTTTACATTTATGTGTTTCTTCATTTAATCATAGGACAGTATGAGTAGAAAAGAATAGTAAGAATAAGGTACAATTTTCTTCATTTCACTATTTTAAACCTTGATCTGAGAAAGGTTAACAAGTTTGCTCAAGATCATTCACGGAGAAAACACAGTTTAGGAAACAATGTATGCCTCTGACCATTATATTGTCATTGTCATTCCTTTCTGATGAAAATATTTCTCTTTATAACTTTCATCTACACTTGCTAATATATTCACTATCAGAATACATTCTAATTGCTTCTCAAGAATTGTGCTATTTTAACCAGCATGTAATATCATGATTCCCTTGGAATTATTTCCAAATATAAATAACAGAAAATTTAAAGTCACATAGTCGACTGTGTCAAAATTATTATGTTAAAAAAAATTTTACACATTATTTACACACCCAGAAAGAGAATACATCGTTATGTCAAATACAAAAAGGGTTTTGCCATTCCAGAAAACTGACAGAAACTGTTACACAAGGCAATGATTACTGTTTTATTATATTTAATCCCTAAACAAAATTTAACTCCCCTAAAAGTCATTACAATGATGATAACCAATAGTCAGTTATGCTGAGTTCATTTCCTTGGGAATGCCTTTCAATAGAATAAAATTCATTTTCTTGAGGATGTGAATTCACATTTGTTTTAACACACACACCACCACCACCACAATAACAACAACAATCTACAAAATGGTTTGAAGGAGACTGAGACAATACATACAAGGTAACAGAAGGGAGAGGAGGGCATTAAGAAACATAGACTAATGTTGTATACATAAAAATTTTAAAAGATATTGATCCTTGTACTGGTGGTGACTCGCACCACTTAAAAAGGGATGATTATTTTGTGCTACCTGGCACTTTCTTTGAATCTTTCAATTCTACTCTAACCTTTGCATTGGCCACTTATAAGAAAATTTTGTTGCTACTTTTAAAATGTAGGCTTTTACATTTGCAGTCTATATTTAAAAAATAGTGTCATATAAAGCTCTATAAAATAGCTCAAAATTTATTTATAGAAAATAGATTTTAAAATGTGTTGTCAATTGCTTATTATGACATGGATTTGAGAAAACTGGACCTGACAGATTGGGTTAAAACAACCATAGACCCATCTTTTGATTGCAATTTAGAGGCCACCAAATTGTGTAGGCCACCCCGACATAATGTCAGATACATTTCAAGCAAAGATTATTTGAATATTTCTAGTCAAGAGGGAATACCTATTTCTCTTAGTTGTTCTTTTGCTCAAATTATTAAAAATGTCTTATTATTGGGGAGAAACCTTGGAAATATCCATGAGTTATGAGATCATCTGATAATAAGTGATAGTTTTCTGTTCTCATGGCAACTAGACTTAGACTATTACCTATATGTTTTAAACAAATCATAAAAGGAGTATGACCCCTCCCTAGAACATAGACTACAGAGAAATATGACTAGTGAAAGGGAAGTAGAATGTCTGAAAATCTCTTGCTTCAAACCCCATTGTTTAGCTATCATGTGTGCTTTATTCTTATGTTTCAGTTTCCCAAATGATTAGGAGGAGTTCCACTTAGCTATGGCCACATGGGAGCAATTGCTGCTCAGGGAGAAGGAATACAAATAAGGCTTCAGTGTCTTCCATTTCCACTCCTCCTGGAATGATTGATAAATCAACATTGACAAAGATCTTGCTGTAGTTAGCAGTCCTACAGTGAGTAATCCATCTGTCCTTTGAGTTATGCCAACTCTGGGGTCCAAGTAAAGAGCCCAACTTTCAGTCATCATAAGAATGGTAACTATATTTTGCTCAGCACAAGATTTGTTATAAATATAAACAATAAAATATTTTGGTCAATATTTACCTTTTATCTGTATTAAAAGTTCCATTACAATAAAAATTAAAAAAATATCATCTTTCATCCAAAAATAGTGACTCTCCTTTCAAATAAGCTCTTAAAAAGTCCCATTCCCTAAAGTCACTGTGATATTTCTATGGTCAGAATGACTTCTGCCCCAATGATTCTGTCCTTGATGTCTTAGATTGTTTTCTAATATCCTACATCAAATATATACATTTAATATGAATTCTTTTACTATAGCTCTATTACCATAAAGGATATCATGCAAGATAACTAACCTCTCTGAGATTGATTTTTTTTAAACATACACAAAAAAGGTAGGATTGGCTAAATGATCTTAAGTTCCTTACAGCTCAAATATTGCATGCTACTTTGACTTTTGTTACACTTTTTCATCCATGGAGTTCAAAGAATTTCATAGATGCAACTGTACTGTTTAGCTGAGAAATTTAAGCCTGCAAAAATTATATACATAATCCATTTTGGAAGTAGGATGATAATCTACAATATTCACATTCCTCTGAAAAATAGCAATGCTCCTTGTGAGGCATTAAAATGGTCCACGAGGCACATAAGAGTAATAATTTTTTAACCTTGGCTAATGCTTCCTATCAATTCTTACATTGGCTGTTTGCCACAGAAGGGTAAGTACATCCAAAAATATTACAAGGTTAACTATGCAATGATTCAATAGAATTTATTCTAGTAAATGCTAAAAGACTATAGAATAGGGGAAAAAAAGATGTCATATACTTGAGTATATTATAAATACTGAAGCAGATAAATATAGCTATAACCTGTTGGCTACCCATGTGTAAAATATTTGTCTCAAACAACCAATGCTCTTTTATTAAGCCCCCTAACTGCTCAATCAATATCAAAACACAAAATTTGCAGTATCACACTTCTTTCACTAAGGTCATGTCTAATCACATAGTATCCCAGAAAAGTCTCTTATTTAAAGTATCCAAATGTCAATATATAGTAACAGGAGGATGCTTTTGTTTCAAAGTAGGAAAAAAGTCACTAATTTCACTCTGTCTTATTAAAAAGATAGGTACAGCATATAAGTTAAAGGATAATGCAGCTTTAACTATAATTTAAAATATGTATCTTATTAAGGAATCAGTAAAGGTATAAATAAATCCCAGTCCAATCCAGTAATTGTTTCCATAAGAAACTTTAATCATTACCACTTAATCATTGTTCCTTCTTGCATCTCTTTACATAAATATTGCTGGTAAAGATATTCTTCAAGGGAAATCTATAGATTTCAATTAAATCAATATCACTTAAAATAAATGAATATGACATTGTTATTGAACTAATGTGAAAGGGGATTCTCCCCAAGTGCGGAGCAAGTCAGTCATAGAACATATCAATCAGCAAGTAAATTCTTCTTGGACTTGTTAGCTACTTCAAAAAGGAATGACTACTTCTTACTCAGTAAGCAGAAATAAAAATTATTCAACATAATTTTCACCTATTAAAAGGTCATCAGTGGTTTTCAAATGATAGGTACCTCAAAAAAAATTTATAAGTTCATTGGTTTAAGAATATTTAATCAGGGGCCTCCCCTGGCGGCGCAGTGGTTGAGTGGTGGACGGCAAAGCTGCCCGCAGCCTCTGCAGCACCAGTTTGATTCCTGGCCACCGGTGAGGGTCCCACACGGCGTGACTAGACCTCTCCTGCCGTGCCCGCTGCTCCCCTCAGCAGTGTATGTCATCAGTCTGTCTGTTCTGTTCCCCACTCTGGCTCTGGTGAATTCTCTCACCCTCCCGTGCTTCTGACTGTACCCAGAGCTTGTATAAATAAATAAATAAATAAATTAAAAAAAAAAAAGAATATTTAATCAGCAGTTATGTTTTCAGCACTGGAACCATAATTCAAAAGTATATGACATGGGACTACAGAAAAATGGTGAAGTAGGACACTTCAAGAGTTATGTTCCTTCACAGAAACACCGATAGATAAAGCAAACATGCTCAGAATGAAATTTTCTAAAATTCTGGAAATTGGCCAGACATTTACAGCAAGCAAGCAAGTTAACAATGAATCAAGAGAGAACTATCTTTGAAATGAGAATGACTGTTTTTTGTTTTTGTTTTTTTTTTTCATTTTAACTTGCCCAAGTCCCCACCCCTCCGCAAAATTTGTGGTGGTCTTAAGGCAAATCCTTCATTCCCAGTTTGGGTTCCTGAATCCTTAAAGAGCAAATAAGACTTTGTTCTAAAAGAATTTGTGTAAGCCTTGACCGTCTGCAAGTTTCTAGAGACACTGATAGAAGGCCTTTTCCTTTGTAATACGAAAAAGGCAAAAACCAAATACCGCTAACTGCAGGCAAAGATTACAGTTGAGGCAAACAATAAACACAAAACCTCAGAGAGCAAAAGCTGAGGATAGAGACAGAGTAACAGGGAAGCTTCACTATATAATGGGGGTTAGAAACAGAAAGCCACGTGCATAACCAAGGCACAATAAATCAGAAGATTACTGAAGAAGTTATAAAATTTTCATCTCAGGACAATCACAGGGCAAATAGAAAATAAAAACCAAGGCAAAAAATAACCAAAGGAACTCCCTGGTGGCCTAGAGTTTAAGTCAGTGCTGTGACCCATATGGCCTACATTCGATCCTCTGCCAGGGAGCTAACCCACATGGAGCAGCAGACCTCTTCTGTGTCATCAGTTGTTTCCCTTAGTGGTGTGTTTCAGTAAATCTTTTTCTGCTCCCCACTCTGTCTCTGGTGAATCCTCTCACACCCCACTCCTCTGGCCTACACCCCAGTTCTTCTAGGCAAAAAAAGAAAAAATAAATAACAGAGCTAAGCAAGGAGTTAGCCAACACAGAACCAATTTGTAAGACTGCAAGTATATTTATTTATTTATTTATTTGTTTGTTTATTTAACTATTTTAATTTTATTCCAGGCATTTAAGAAAATCTTTGTCAACCAAGAGCTAATTATAAGCTAAGCAAACAAAAACTTCAGAGGCCACATTTGACAAAAAGTAGTTCAGAAAAGATCACTAAAATAACTAACAGCTCTAACCCACAGCAACACCCCTGAAGAGAGGGAAAACCTGAGTCCCCACTAATTCCCAGAATTACTACATTATAACATTCAGTGTGTTTTTCAACCAAAAAATCAGTCACATTAAGACAGGAGAAAATATGGCCCATTTGCAGGAAAAAAAATATTACATAAACTCTCCCTGAAAAAAGCAGAGACATTGGACAAGAAAAAGATTTAAAATCAGATGTTTTAAATATGCTAAAAAAAAAAACTAGATGAAACCATAGATAAAGAACAAAAGGAAACTAGAATAAAGATATCTCAATGATTAGAGAATATTAATATAGGGCCAGAAATGATATAAAAAGATCCAAATAGAAACGATGAAGCTGGAAAATATGTAAAATGAAATGTTCACTAGGAGTGCTCAATGGCAGATTTGAACAGACAAGAGAGTCAGTAAAATTGAAAATGTCTATTCGAATTTTCCAATTTGAACAGCAAAAAGAAAAACGGAGGATAAATAAGCAGAACTTAATACTCTTGAAGGACACCATATCAACATATGCATATTAAAAGTCCCAGCAGGAAATGTGACAAAGGGAAATAACAAACATTTTTTTTTAAAATAATGATTTAAAAATTTCTAAGTTGGATAAAACAGATGGATCCAAATATTGCAAAAAACTCCAAGTAGCATGTATCTGAGCAGATGTACACACCACAAGACATTGTAGTCAAAATGTTGAAAAGCCAAAACAAAGAGACACTCTTAGAAGTAGCAAGAAAAAATAGACTTATTCATTAAAGGGATATGCAATAAGATTACAGTGAACTAATAATTGGAATAATGGATAAGGGTAGTAGGATGACATATTTAAAGTACTGAAATAAAAACAAAAAAGAATCTGTCAAACAGCTAGAATCCCCTATCCTGCAAAATGGACTTGTAAAAGTGAAGATGAAATAGATTCCCAGATAAGCAAAAGCTAAGGTAATTCATTACCAGTACATCTGGCCTCCAAGAAATGCAAAATGGAGTCCTTCAGGATGAAATACAAATCAATAAAGTATAACTAAAGTCATATAATGGATGCCTAATGGATTCTGTTGGAGGACTGTAAATGCCCTACTGGTGGGTGCGCTGTGGTAACATATATCTGTAGGGCTGTGTTCTTATATCTCTGAAACAAATACACTGTTGTCAATCTCAATAAAAAAATATACATACATAATGTCACTTCAATAAGAAATAATAATAAAAGAAAAATGTAAAATGGCACAACCATTATAAATGACAATGGTCACTCAGAATAATGGTCACTCAGAATAATTAAAACAGAATTACCACATCACCCAGCAATTCCATTCCTTAATACATGTCACACACACACACAGTGAAAATAAATATTCAAATACATAATTTTACACAATATTCATAGCAGTACTATTTTCTATACACAAAAGGTAAACACAACCCAAATGTTCATCAAAAGATGTGTAAACAAGATGTATGTGTTGGAGGAGGTCAGGGTAATAGCCAGTGAATGCTTAATGGGTACAGGATTTCCACTGGGGGTGATGGATGATTTGGAACTAGAAAGAGGTAATGTTTGCACAATGTAGGGAATATACTAACTTCCACTGAGTTGTATATAGTTTGTCATGATTAATGTTGCCATGATTAGAATGTTGAAATGTGAAACTATACAACAGAAAATTATAAAACCTAATGTTACCTCAACAAGTAAAATCACTTAAAGACACATTTCTCAGAACATATCTCTGATGTTATGTTAATCATGACTGTAAAGCTGTTTCATGCTGTACACCAGTTTTTCTCAAATTAATTTTTGAACAAAAATGTATTTATAGGGCCTCCCCTGGTGGCGCAGGCAGTTGAGCACCGCGCTGTGGAGCTGTCCACAGCCTCTGCACTGCCAGTTCTATCCTGGCCGGCGGGCAAGGGTCCCACATGGCACAGCAGACCTCTCCTGTCTCGCCCGCTGCCCCCCTCTACAGTGTGTTTTGTCAGTCTGCCTGTTCTGTTCCCAGCTTTGTCTCTGGTGAATCCTCTCAACCTCCTGTGCATCTGGCCTGTACCCGGGATCTTGTGTAAATGAATAAATAAATCTTTTTTAAAAAAGAGTTATTTGAAATAGGAAATTATGATTTCATATTTGGCTGAGATTATCATTCAAAACATGATGTTTCTTTAATGGAGTAAATACAGAAAGCATCCTGAGTGATGAAAAGATTAGAAATAACTGTTTCAATTCTTTTTCCTTTTTGCCACAATAAAAACCTTCTGCCTTTGAAAAAGAAATGTTAGCTTATAAGTTTCATATGTATTCATATTCTTAAATAAAGATATTGGAAAAAGGAAAAAAGAAAATATTTTAAAAATGTATTTATAACAATTGATTTTTCACCCAATATCTTGTATTTTGAGAGAAACTATGTAATTTACCTCCTTTCGCCTAGTGCCAGAGTCAGCAAATAGGCTAGAATAGAAAAGGGGCCACAAAATGACCAAGTTTCAGGTTGATATGGGAATTACATTATCATTTTTACCTGAAGTTCTCCAATAAGTATCAGCTTGGAAAACCATTCTGACTCTGTCTCACCAGAAACATTTGATTCAAACTACCGCAATGCAATGTCAAATATTGTAATTCTTTCTGTCTGCTGTAAGTTGGTAGAAGGGAAAAGCAAACACTCTATTTATTATCTCCTATGTTTCTTCTTATACCAAGAGACAACATTTCTGTGTATACTTTTGAATTACAAATATAGCTGCTGGAAGATCTGAAGGTGAGGAAGTCAAAGGACTCTTTCATTAAGAACTCCATGATCCGTAATGCAAATATTTCTTTTTTCCAAAGAATGGAGCACAGTTCTCTGTATTTAGAATCAAGGATAGGGTCTCCCTGGTGGTGCAGGTGTTAAAGACACGGCACTAGAGAGCCATTGCCACAAAAATTCCATCCCCAGCAAGCCAGGGAGCAACCCACATGGCGCAGCAGACCTCTCCTGTTTTGCCAACTGTTTAGCTCAGCAGTGTATTTCAGTAGATCTGTTTGTTCTGCTCCCCATACACTCTGGTGAATCCTCTCACTACCCCCAACTCTGGTATACACCCCAGTTCTTGTATGCATAAATAAATGTTTAAAAAAAGAGAATCAAGGAGAGAATTAAACTTAACATAGACTTACTGATACTAGTAAATTGCTTTGTGGGAATTCCTGTGTAATATACAGAATCGCTTTCCCTGGTATTATGGTATGACATGCTAGGAATGCAAGGACTTCCCATTCATTTGGTTTAATGAAGAGAAAATGAGGGTTGTCCTTAACACAAAGAAGAGCACTTTAGACAATGCTCAGAAGGAGCAGCCTAAGAATGTCTAATGCTTTTCAGTCTAATAAAGTCAAACTAGTAACTTACAGCTTCCCTACCCTTTGTGAAAGGAGAGATTATTTGATCCTTGACACTTTGGGACAAGCCAGTTACTCAGAGTAGATTAACAGAAAAACTGCATTTTGAGTTTTATCAGGAAGCATGAGAAATGCAAATTAATATAAGAAAGGATTTTAATCTACTCACACCATAAAAAATATCTGTAAGGTGAGTTTTTAAATCTTAATGCTTAATAGTAATGGAAGAGTCAAGTCATATTAACCACTGAAGTCCAAAAAACTGTCTTCTCAAAAACTCTTAATATTCCTCCAAGATAAAGAGGTCCTGAGTGTAACACTGAAGATTGTCTAATTCAAAAAACATGGGAGGGGGCACAATGGATTATGGTGGAGAGCTATTGATGCTTTAGTGGTGGGGAGATCCTTTATTTCTGAATCATGTACAGCATTGTAAACAAATCTTAATACAAAAATTACTGAATAAACATGAATAGGATTAATATTAATTTTAAGGCAATGAGTGTGCACAACTTTGATAGTTGAAAAATCACACATTCTTCCTTTTTTTTAAGTATTAATGGAAACCACGATGCTTTCTGTATTACTCACTAATCCTACCATTTATGCTTTCTTAATACTTGGGATGCTTTTTTGCTTCTCCAGGCTGACACTATTTCCTAATTACAGGCTGTATATACTCTCCCAATAAATGTAGGAGATTGCTAACTAACCTATTATAAAATGATTTATATAGTTAGTAGGAATTCTTAAGTATAGCACTTTTAGGACAAAATAAGTACCTAAGAACTAATAGTATTTAAATGATCTTGAGGTTTTTGTGGAAGAAATGAAGCAATAAAGGTAAGATACGGTCACCATAGTTAGTTTTCTATTGTTGCATAACAAATAATCTGTGTGACTCCTTATCCAATTCTCCCCTTTTTATATTATCAGTTACATTGGATTAGGGGCTAGTCCCCTATCTAGGTGGCAAGAGTGAATTTTCTGACCCATCCTATGGCAAAGAATGTGGTGAAATAAAACTTAGGCTGACAACATCCCCAAATGCATTTCATTTACATCGACAACAACGCTATTTCCAAATAAGGTCATTTCCCTATTAATGCAAATTAGGGATATTTGCCACGCAAATGTCCACCTCCTTTTTTATAAGAACTGTAAGGCTGCTGTAGGCAAGTGTGTTATCTATCCATAACAAAAGAAATAAAATGCTATAATGACCTCTACCACTTACAAAGTATTGACTCTATACCAGGAAATGAGCTGAGCATTTTATTTGCATTGTTTCACAGTTCTCATAATAGTCCTGTGATCTAGGCCTTACTGCAGCTCCATTTTACATAGCCTTAAAGAGATCGACCTGACCAAAGTCACACTGTCAGCAAGCAGAAGAGCTAGGACTCACAGAGACTTTCTGACCCAAGAGATTAATTGTTACCCTGCTGCTACTCAGTATGCTGAGAATCAAAATTCTGAGAATCAGAAAAGACCCACGGGTGGATGTCCGTCTTCTAACTGCAAACACCATCTGTTTTTGCACAGCACCCTGCTATGTAATCATATTCAGTACGTACAGAATGGATAAATTATTTTATTTTAAAACACATTCTCTTAACTTGGCATATATTTTGAATTATAATCTGGTTTGCATTATTAATTTCTTTACCATTTTCACTGCTAATTAAAAGGTATATTGACAAAAGATATGAGAATATAACTAAATGACCATTCAGTGAAACTTCTGTGCCATGTTTTGAGGGGAAAGACTGGAGGGAGGATTTGGGTCTGGAAATAATTAAATTTATCAATTTTGTTACTAGGTTAGATTGTCTCCTTTGAACCAGAAAAAAAAAAAATCACAAGTCACCTAATCCAGCCACTTGGGAGGCAGAGCAGTCACACTAGAAAGAAGTTGAAATGGTAATGGAAGATAGCAACTTTGGATGCTGCTTTGGCTTCCTGGCTCCTCAAAGTGAATGGAGATTCACTTGTACAGGAGGCATCATTTCAGGCCAGAATGGAACTCAGTGTATGCCAAAGGGAAATAGTGATCTACCTCCAATTACAGCATCATTTCTTCCCCTATCTAGGTGGCAAGAGTGAATTTTCTGACCCATCCTATGGCAAAGACTGTGGTGAAATAAAACTTAGGCTGACAACATCCCCAAATGCATTTCAGTTACTGTTCTCTAATAAAACTTTTTGCTTCTGATATTAAACTGCTTTGGGAACAAGAAATAATAAAATTTCTCTCAAATTTTCTCAACTGAAATGTTCTGGGAGAAAGATAGCTACTAGTCTTGATTTGAAGATGACATCTGAAGTTGTGTAAACACTGACCACTGTGGAGAATCCAGGGGAAGAAACAAAGCCCGTGGCATCCTTTACAGAAACTCAGCAAAGTAAGTGGTCAGGAAAGAAAAATAAAAATTAAAAAGAAATGCTTGATGTCTTGTTTTCCTAAAAATGGTTATCTTATTTCTTTAGAGTGGTTGTATTGAGCAAAATTAGAGACCATGAACAACCATGAACAGAAATGGACAGGAACATGCACACAAATCACGTTAATTTTTTCATTAAACTAGGTGCAGTTGCATAATTAATTGCCAAAAAAAAAAAAAAAAACCACAGAATGATAGTGAAATCCCAGGGCTGAGAATGTAAAAACCAACCAAAGAATCACAGGAAATCATCCTTCCTCCATAGTCATCCTCACTCCAATCAGTCTTCACAGAAAAGAAGCATCTTCTTCTTCTCAGAACACTACTTTATTTTCTTCTACAGATCAGACCTGCAGGCTAAAATAGACAACTCCAATCTATCCAGAGATTCTCTCTCCCAGGTTTGTATCTGCCACATTTAACTTACTACCCATGCTCTGGGAACCCAGTTGAATAAAATAATGTGTCCAAAAAGCACTTAAGTGTTTAAAAGTACTTAAAATCATAGAGAAACTTTCCTGTATAGATATGATTACCTGGAGATGATATGTAGGTAATCTCTTCGAAATGACTTTGACTTAGTGTAGACATGGGAAAGGCAGAGTTATACCTCATATAGAAGTCCTTGCCTGTGGGTCTTTTAAATATAAAAAGGTTCTGGAAAATTTCAGAGCAGAAATGAGCTGTAGTAGCCTTCCTGCCCACATTATTGGACTCTAAATCTGCCCAGTAACATTCTGTCTGGGAGTGGGAGGTTATTCTATTCTGCATCCTACCGCTCCTGCCTATTACCCAGTCTCAGTACTGGTCTCCTTAGAGGTCAATTCAGCGCCTCCTTTTCCTCTTTGATCTTGAAAAAAGAAACATTGTTTTTTACCTTAAAACATCTTTCAGCTCCTCAATGCTATAGAACACTGACTTATCTTTTAGGATATTTATTGCTTGTGCTTTGCACAGAGAAATCACAGAATAGTTTCTTCATAAAAGTTTGCTGTTTTGTGGCCTCCCCGGTGGCGCAGTGGTTGAGCGCTGGGTTGTGAAGCTGCCCACAGCCTCTGCAGCGCTGGTTCGATCCCCGGCCGCCAGGCGAGGGTCCCACATGGTGCGCAGACCTCTCCTGCCGCCCACTGCTCCCCTCAGCAGTGTACTTCGGTCCTTCTGCCTGCTCTGCTCCCCGCTCTGGCTCTGGTGAATTCTCGCACCCTCCCGCGTTTCTGACTATACCCAGTGCTTGTATAAATAAATAAATAAATCTTAAAAAAAAAAGTTTGCTGTTTTGCATTGAATTTGTCAAATTACAATCCTAAATTATTGCCCCAAGTCTCAAGATATATTATCAAGATATTAAGAAGACATAAATATTTTAAGAATTAAAAACACCAAGATCCTTGAATATTTAACATGAAAGAACTCAGAGAACATTCAAACCATTTCATTGATTTTATGGGTTACTTTTATAAAAGAATGCTGGGGAGGTCATATGAATTGTCTAATATCAAACAGATAGTTATTAGCAAACCCACAAAGGAACTTCTAGCCCTAAAATTCTGTTAATCAATGAATAATTACTCCCTAGGCAATGTGATAAATTCTGTACCACGTGCAAAAGCAATAGACCACTTCCCAGTTCTATCCCTGTCCTCATGTAACAATTCAAACCTGCATTTTTAATAGAAAGTGCTTTAATAAAAGAAAAATGATTGAATTTCAGGCCTCATGGATGGGGCTTATACAATATCAAGGTCAGACAGACATCAGAGCTCTCCAAATAACACTGAGAACATAAAAGTCAATCTCGAGCAACCAAGAGGAACCCTAAAAAAAGGTGAGTAGTGCTAAATTGTCACAATGAGTTTTAACAGGCCACAAAATGGTTCTAAATTATAAAGGTATTATGCATAATTCCCTATATGTTTATTGCAGTTCGTGAGCCAAAACTCAATGAAATGGTTATACATAAATTGTTCTCCAAATTCCCAGTGAAATCTGAAATTTTCTCCACCTTCCTGAAAAATGTTTTCCCCTCTTTCATCCATTCCCCGGGGATACACTCAGTCAGCAGAGAAACAGTGAGCACAAGAAAAGCAGATATGTTATGGGAAACAAATGTGAATAAAGTTTCAACCTCAAGTTCTTTGATACTCTCTATCACCCACATGAGTGAACTGGCAAAAAAGAAAATCACTTGGCAAGAGATTTTTCAACCATAATATGTTCCACATGCTAATTAAAGACTCTGTAGGAGCCTGACCTTCAATGACGAGGTGCTTATTAAACCCCTTTGGTTTCTTGCCTCTGACTGAGATAGGACTAGATAAAAATCTAACTTAAATGTTAATAAGAAATTATTTTAACTCAGAACTTTGATGTTATATGTGCACTGTGGATATGAGATTCTCACTTAGTACATAATTGATAGGTTGCCCCTCTTCCACCCAAGAAATAAATTAAAACTTAAAAAAATTCTTTAATAAAATGTTCTATGTTTGCTTTATGAAAATTTAGTGCATTTTATTATAACCCAGATTTTCCCTTTTTTGCACATAATTTAAGTAAACATAGGAGCTATTAGGATCTAAGTTAGATGACCAAAAGACTTTTTACAAAGTATGGCTTTAACAAAAGCTAGGATCATAGGAACAGATTTAATGACAGCATTAAAATGTCGGTAAAGTAGGCAAATGAGGAAAAAGAAATATTAGCAAATATAAATAACTTCAATATTAAGTAATAAAGTATAGCCATGAGTTTCTCTAGTAGATTTCTGGGGATAATCTACAACTAAATCATCTGTGCTTATTTTTTTCAAATTCAGAAACCTGGACACCACCCCCGCCCCTCCAATCTTGCATCTTTGTCTTAGTAAGTTTGCATTTTACTAAATTCTTTGTAAATTTGATAACTGCTTTTGATAACCACTATTGTAAACCATTATTTCCCTATCTTCCCAAGCACATTCAATCTTAATAGTTAGTAAATGTTCTTATCCTTGAAGGAATATTTTTAAACCAATCACTTCAAAATCTTTTTGTGTACAAAGTGGATCAGTAGGTATTTTTATAAGAAAGGAATTTTAATATTTTCCCATAATTTTAGACCCCTTTGTTTTCTGCTTCTCTGACAGGATTCTCAGGGGTTTAATGCATTACCTTGTTCACGTTTTATTTAAAAATATAAAGGAGGGCAAATTGGGGTCAGAGGAGACAATCTTTATTCATAATTTTACCTAAACAAAACTTACAGGGCTCCTGGAGGAGTGAAGGATAACTATGTAAGGATATTTTGTGTAAGAGGAAAAAAAATAGTAGAGGGAATACGTGTTTTCAATAGTCTGGAGTAATTGCAAACCATTTAACCTAATATTTAATATGATAAAGATTTATTCTAGGGAAATGTGGAGAAATCAGTCGTGGTATAATTGGAGAGTTGCAATGGACAAACACTACCTCCCCTACAAAATCCTACAGAACCCATACCTAAATGTAGGTGTGAATGGAATGCTCTACTAATGTGTTTCCAGAAATTACTCCTTCTACAAGTACTAAGTTTGAAATATATTCCCTGAAAGGAAAGACCTAAAATAAAGCAGCATGCTTTGAAAGATTGATTTTGTTTCTCAACAGATCATTACACTCATTTCCCTAGACGAGACAAACATATAAGCTATTTCTTGGACAAAGGGTGAATCTTTGTGAATAAATATTTATAAAACAACTATAGAGCAATTATAGTAAATGTAAGGACTGCTATGGTAGTCTAAGCACAGTTTTGTTTGTTTGTTTTCCCTATCGAAAAGAGCGCTAACAAAATTAGTTTTCTATTCATCCCAAGAGGTAATGAAATGAACATGTTACATTAATGTTATAATGTGATTTTTAGAGTCAGTCCATAAGTAATGTGTTACAAAATCTGTGCTTTCCACTTCCACCCCCAAAACAAGTTATTAATTCTGCTCAATGAATATATATATATATATATATACATTGGGTAAAATTATATTATTTTATAGCAAATGATTTCATTAACTTTTATGAATAAAGTAAAATTTGCAGCACAATTTCTCTTCAAACAAAATTTTAAATTAGTAATGTTAGCAATATATTCATTTACAAAGGGACAGGCACACAACAAAGGCTTACCAATTTAAGTAAATGATTCTTGATATTAGTGCAACTGTAAATTATTGTGATTTATCACCCTTGGAAAACTATGATAGGAAAATTTATTTTTAGACTGTCATTTTTTTCTTTATTGACCTTAATAAGTATAATCTTACCAGAAATGAAGAAACAAACAAATGGATGAATAAATGGAAATAAATGGATTACTTTCTCAGTATTTTCAATTTTTTCAAGATTTTTTTTGGGAAAAATAAGGAAAAACCTATGTTGATTTGTCATATAAGCTTTTTTTTTTTTTAGGGTTTGTGGGATGAGTTAAAAATGAAAATAGTCCAAAAAATAAGAATTTCTACCATTATCAAGTTGCCTGACATTTTTTAATACCTAATAGTGAAAAACAGTTCTTTGAGCGATCTGGCAGGCAGGTGAAACAGTAAAATACAGAATTGTGAATCAGTAAGGATGGGAGTTAGTGAGTTAACTCACTAGAGGGAGTTAATAGACTCTGTGTTTAGAAATCATCAAGTTCCAGTGAGTTGGGTCTCCCCTGGTGGTGCAGCGGTTGAGCACTGGGCTGTGAAGCTGCCTGCAGCCTCTGCAGCACTGGTTTGATCCCAGGCTGCCAGCGAGGGGCTCACATGGCACACAGACCTCTCCTGCTGTGCCCGCTGCTCCCCTCAGCAGTGTATTTCCTCAGTCTGCCTGTTCTGTTCTCCGCTCTGGCTCTGGTGAATTCTCTCACCCTCCGGCGCTTCTGACTGTACCCAGTGTTTGTATAAATAAATAAATAAATCTAAAAAAAAAAAAAGTTCCAGTGAGTTATCCCTGGTACACTACAGCAGCAGGAAGGGATGCAAATAATGTTTTCAAAGATTAATCAATAATGCTTCTTACTGGATTATATGGGAGGGAACCAGCAGTAAGGTACAGAAATGAGTAGAGGAATGTTTGAGTAGAATCATGACTTCTACTTTGGCTACTGTAATTGATATGACTTTATAAAAATAGATACATCAGCAGGCATTTTAATATATACATCTGGAGTTCAAGGGGAAATCATGACGGAAAGATAAATCTGGGGGTCTTAACTTATGGATGGTAGTTAAAGCCACAGAAATGTGATGAATTCACAAAACAACTCGGGAAAAGAGTATAGAGAAATGAGTCTGCCCACAATTAAGGCTGAATAGACATCAAAATTTGAAGTCAAACAGAGGTTAATGAGAAAGAGAAGCTAATAAAATGAGAGTAAAAATAGAGTGTTGTTGCCAAAGAGAGAAAAGGATTGTGAAAAGGTCATCTCTGTTTTGTGCTACTGAATTATCCAATAAGATGAGGACATGAAATATCTAAACATCTTAACAATCTTTACTATTATTTCAGAATCAATGGCAGGTGAATGAAATGGAAGATATGCAATTAATTCTACAACAATTACAAGCTAGTGCTAGTTCAACTGGTAAGCAGTACAGCGTTTCAAAGCAAAATCCAAGGGCACTTGCTCCCTGTAATGACTCTTTTCTCCACTTAGTGAGCCCCACACGCCTGTCAGCATCAGCTTAACAGCCACTGAGAAGCCCATCCTGCATGCTCAAAAACCAAGAGGTCCTTGTTATTATGCTTTCTTAGGAGACTGCATTTCTCCTTCCTATCATCAGCTTTCATTATGTATTCAATTAGCTGTATTTTCCCTCTAGGTTTTAACTCAGAGCTGGAAAGAGATGGAGGCCTGCGTCTACTGCCTCCAGTACTAGAAACATGATAGTGAAAACACATTTCAACATATGTTTATAGAAAGAATAAGCCATTTTTTTTAATTTTTGAAAAATGCTGAAATGGGTGGAATTTGTTATAAAATCAGACTAAAAAAAATGGGGAATCATCAGCTTTGCTTTGTGCTGAAAGAGTCCAGATAATTTTTTTCCAAATTCTGTATGTGATATAGTTTGAAAATTGCTAATTAATGTTCCCTGCCTAATACACACACACACACATATTATACACACATGCACACCCACACCCACATATGTAACTAGTCTTGGTAAAGGCTAAAAATCTCCCTAATATTAAGAAAGAATTCCTACATTTTCTTAGAATATTTTTGATGTTCTAAGGAAACAGGTAGTAGAAACAAGCAGTAACATTTGACAAAGAGGTGAATGTTGTATGAAAATATCATTCTTCAGCCACTCTTAAATTCCGGAGTCTTGTCTCTGGGGTGGGAGTAGCTGTACCCTGGGGATGGTGGGGTGCTGCCTCATTAAAAAAATCTCCATCATGAGCCTCCCTGGTGGTGCAGGTGGTTGGGTCTCAGCAATATCAAGCTCTCACCAACCACTGCAACATGAGTTCAATCCCCAGCCAGGGAGCTAACCCACATGGTGCAGCAGACCTCTCCTGTCAGCCTACTGCTCCCCTCAGCAGAGTATTTCAGTAGATCTGCCTATTCTGCTCCCCACTCTGTCTCTTATGAATGCTCTCACTCCCCTATACCTCTAGCCTACACCACAGTTCTTCTATGCATAAATAAAAATAAATCTTTAAAAAAAACTCCATAGTATTAACTCTTTCTGTTTGAAAAAAAAATTCTGCAGTTTGTGCAAATATTTCTTGAGCAGATTCACATATTTCGTCACTACCAACTATGCTTAACTTACTTGAAATTAGAATAGTTAATCAGCATCCAGCAGACATAAAAAACATGACCCATGACTGGTCTATAAGGAGCCAGGAATAAGAGTTCTGGTTACCTCCTCTTCCTGAAACCATCACCCTAGATTCCTGGGGTTAAAACCAAAAAATACAAAAAGCAAAGATCATTTTTTGTTCCCTATACCATTAGAGACAAACAGTGATTCACAGAAAGGAAAACTGCTCAAAGTTGAAAGGTCCAAAATCATCTTCTTCCTCTCCAGCCTAGAAAAACAGTTGTAAGTTGCACAGCCAGGATTCAAAACAAAGACTGTCTGGCATGAAATCTCAAGCTTTGCCTACTGTTTCTTTTTTCGTATATCCCTAAGATAATACTTATATAACTACACACTGTGAAAGTATTCATTTTTCCCTCCTAATTTACAGTGTAATTCAATAATATTTATAAATTTGAAACCCAATATAGAACATAGCCAAAGGTCAACATATTGGTATTTTATACATTCAATCCAAGGACCCAGGTATGCACTGCAATAGACCTCACTGCAAACTTCTTGCTCCTGGTCTATCAGAAGTCCACAAGGATTCAATACCCACAATGTGTCACTTGGTTCTTAAAGATATTCTACTGCATTTATCAGAGAAGGCATGTTATTTCCCCAAACTTTTTAGGTTAGGGGACTAAGATACAAAAAGAAGAAATAATTTAAATAAGTTGAACAGCTGAGAGATACCTAATAAATTTGCTTCAATTTAAGCAAAGCAATTAGTGCAATTTTTCCTAGTGACAGGTTTTCTTCTACCAAGTCTAAATTTGGTGATTTTATAAATGTGTTTGAATTCTAACAGCTTATATACTTTTTCTCAGGAAAAGCTGTTTAAACTGCCAAAGCAGGGCCTCCCTGGTGGCACAGGGGTTAAAGTCTCAGCAGTATCAAACTATCACCAGCCATGGTGGCCTGAGATCCATCCTTAGCCAGGGATGGCACAGCAGACCTTTCCTGTCTTGCCAGCTGCTCCCCTCAGCAGTGTATTTCAGTAGCTCTGCCTGTTTTGCTCCCCCACTCTATCTCAGGTGAATTCTCTCACCACCACCCACCAAGGCACCTCTAGCTTAGACCCCTGTTCTTGCATGCATAAAATAAATCTTTTAAAAAATAAATTGCTGGGGGCCTCCCTGCTGGCGGAAGGGGTTAAGCACCACACTATGAAACAATCCACAGCTTCTGCAGCACTAGTTCGATCCCCGGCTGGCCAGGGAACAACCCACACAGCAAAGCAGACCTCTCCTGTCCCACCCGCTGCTTCCCTCGGCAGTGTATTTCAGTCACTCTGCCTGTTCTGTACCCTACTCTGTCTCTGGTGAAGAGACATATTCACCCCCGCATCTCCGGCCTGTACCCCAGCTCTTGTAGGCATAAATAAATAAATCTTTAAAATAAATTAAAAAATAAATTGCCAAAGCAGTTAATACCTGCACCCCTTTGTCCACCCGCGATGGCATTTAGAAGTTACAGGATCAATATTTCCTTAAGGTTCAAAATGGCCCACAGCCAACTGGCGAAACAAATATCTTCCTTTCTTCCAATCCAGCTCATCAGCATTAAACTGTGCCAATAGGGCACAAATGTACCCTGGACAAAAAGTAAAAGATTCAGTCCAAACACCCTAAGTGTTTTGGCTGAGATGATGCCAAATAGCTAGCGTAATGTTCTCTTTACACAAAGTTGCCTCCCCCCATCCCTCTCTGCCCGACACACCTGGAATTTTCTAGCTGTTATGAACTCAAGCAAATGCAGTAATTCTGAGTTTGGGCATTCCTTTTAGATGTAAACCACAAAATATTTTCCAGTCCTCTGCAAAATGAATGATGTGCTAACAAATTCCAAGACAAAATATGACATAGAGTTCCCCACAAAAGTTACTAATCCAATAAGTCACATTACTCCTGTGAACTCCATTTTGGTCTGTGTATTCCTAAGTTGTCATCCTCTCTCCTCAAGACATAAGTTTCTCAGAGTAGGCAGGGAACTTGTGTACCAGAAAGCAGGCCCCTTCATTGTCCTCAAACCAGTGAAAGCAAAATCAGTATAGTCCTGATCAATTTAACCTGAACCTAAACATTTTTTTTTATGGATAGTAGTAACAGTTCATTTTAGTCTATCCTATATATTTACTTCATTGAGGTAACTGTGGTGTGCTACACTGTATACAACTTAGAGATATAGAATCACACCCTTCAGATAAACGTTACTGCAACACACCCACCACCAAGGCACCCCGAGTTCTCTACATAGTCCATTGGGCACCCTCCCTACTTGACTCTCTCTCCCCCACCTCTAACTCTCCACATGGTAACTTCAATTTTATAGTCATAGTCCTAGACTTTGTTGTTGGTATTTATTTTATCTGCCCCTATGTTTTGCACATATAAGTGAGACCATACAGTACTTGCCTTTCTTCTTCTGAATTATCCCACTTAGAATAATCCACTCCAATTCCAATTTCATCCATGTTGTCTCAAATGTTGTTTAATAGCTGAATAATATTCATTGTGTATTTATACATTATCTTCTTAATCCACTCATTGATCTTTGGGTAATTGTGTTGTCCCATAGCTTTGCTATTGTAAGTGGTGCTGATAGGAATATAGAAGTGCACATATCCTTTTGAATTGGTGTTTTTGCATTCTTTGAGTAGATAGCTAGGACTAGAATTGTTGGATCACATGGTAGATCGATTTTTAATATTTGAGAAATGTTCATACTGTTTTCCAAAGAACCTGGGACAGATTATCCAACCAACAGTTTACAAGGATTCTTTTTTCTGCACATCCTCATCAGCACTTGTTTGTGCTCTTTTTGATATGAGCCATTCTCACAAGTGTGAGGTAGTATCTCATTGTGGTTTTGATTTGCATTTCCCAGATAAGTGATAATGAACATTTTTCATGTTCCTGTTGCAGTCTGTATGTCTTCCTTTGAGAAGTGCCTATTTAGGTCTTCTGCACATTTTCTTTATTGGATAATTTGTTTTCCTTTTGTAAAGTTGTATGAATTCTTTATAGATCTTGGATATCAGCCTCTTGTCAGTTTCATGGTGTGAAAATATTTTCTCCTATTCATGAGTGGGTCTTATTGTTTTAGTGACAGTTACTCTCACTGTGAAGATTTTTAGTTTGATGTGGTCAGTGTAAATTGTTTATATTCCCTTTTGTTTCTCTTCTTGTTGGAGACAAATCCACAGAGACATCACTAAAGCCTATGTCATTGGGTGTTTTGTCTGTTTTCTTCTATGTGTTTTATGGTTTGAGATCTCATATCCATGTATTTTACTCATTTGGATAAACTTTTGCATAGTTGTGAGATAGTGGTTGTTTGGATTTTTGCATGTAGCTTTCAAGTTTTCCCAATATCATTTATTGAAGAGGCTTTCTTTTCTCCAATGTATACTCTTAATTCCTTGTCACAGATTAACTGGTCGTATAAGTGTGGGTTTATTTCTAGGGTCTTAACTCTGTTTCTTTGTTCTGTGTGTCTGTTTTTGTTCCAGTTTCATGTTTTCATCACTTTAGCTTCATAGTATAGGTGGAAGTCTAGGAGTGTGCTACTAGCAGCATTCTTCTTTTATGTAGGATTGCCTTGACTATTGGGGGTCTTTGTGGTTCCATATGAATTTCAGTAATGTTTTTTCTGTTTCTTTGAATAATGCAATTGAAACTTGGATAGAGATTGCATTGAATCTGTATATTGATTTGTGTAACATGGCCATTAACAATGATACTTTAGATCCATGAGCAGGAAATGTCTTTCCATTTCTCTGTATCTTCAATTTCTTTTAACAATGACATATAGTTTTCACTGTACAGGTTCTTTACCTCCTTTGTTAAGTTTACATGTGTATATATATATATATATATATATATATACATATATATATAAATTTTAATTCTGTTTGACTCAATTGTAAATGGGATTTTTCTCTTGATTTTGTATTCATCTAGTTCATTGTTTGTATGTAGGTACACATCTGACTTTTGTTAATTAGTTTTGCCACCTGTGAATTTGCTGATATTATTTATTGTTTCAATTAAGTTTTAGTGGAGTATTCTGTATATATCATCATGTCACGTGTGATAAGGGATAGTTTTACTTCTTCATTCTCAATTTGGATTTTTTTATAGCTTTCTCTTGCTTAATTGCTCTAGCTATGAGATTCAATACTGTGTGAGTACCAGTGATGAAAGTAGATTCTTGTCTTTTATCAGATCTTTGAGGAGGGACTTTCAATTTTTCACTATTGAAAATATGGCAGCTGTGCATATAGGCCTTTTTTTAAAATATTTATTTATTTTTGCATACAAGAACGGGGGTACAGGCCAGAGGTGCGGGGGTGAGGATTCACCAGAGACAGAGTAGGGAACAGAACAGGCAGATTGACTGAAATACACTGCTGAGGGGAGCAGTGGGTGAGTCAGGAGAGGTCTGCTGCGCCATATGGGTTGCTCCCTGGCCGGGGATCAAACTCGTGCTGCAGTGGCTGCAGACAGCTTCATAGGTTGTGTCTTAACCCCTTGAGCCACCAGGGAGGCCCACATATAGGCCTTTATTAGATTGCAGCATGTTCCATTTACCCCCAGTTTTTGAGGGGTTTTGTTATATAAATCAGTGTAGAACTATATTAAATGTTTTCTCAGCATCTAGTGATATGATTATATAGTTGTTATCTTTCATTTTTTTTGTTGTGGTTAATTGGATGGTGAAACATCCTTTTGTTCTTGATAAAAATCCACTTCATCATGCTGCATGATTCTTTTAATACATTGTTAAGTTTGGTTTGTTAAAATTTTGTTGAGGATTTTTGCATCTATATTCATCAGGGAAATTGGTCTATAGTTCTCAGTATTTTCCATGCCTTTGTCTGATTTTAATATCAGGTTCATGTTTGCCTCACATAATGTTTTGGATGTATTCCCTCTTTCTCAGTTTTTTTTTTTTGAAAGCGTGTTGAAAGGCTGATTATTTGTCTTTGAAGGTTTAGTAGAACTTACTGTTGAAAGAGTCTGGTTCTGGATTTTTCCCCACATCTTTCATAACTGCATTGTTAGTCCTATAAAGAGAAAACTAAATACTAGCACATAAAAATTCTAAAGTACAATAAAGGTTTACTTTAAAAATAAATTAACTTTTTTATGCTTGAAAAACTGGGCATTAACGGTGTGTATATGCTGACATACATTTTAATATATACATTTTTCAAGTCTACTTAAAAAAGGTTAATCTTTATTTTTCAGAAGAGACATATTCTTCATGCCTTTGCTAATTTATTTTAATATTTTCATTCATTTGTTACATAAGGAGTTTTTGGACTTTATAATCACTATGCAGCTCAGAGAGAAACTTTACCTGAAAGGAATGACATAAAATGAAACAATAGGGAGAAACAGGAAGAACCATTCATTAACAATACATAGGTGATATAAGGGTTTATACAGTTATTCTTTAAAAATGAGTCCCTTGAATTTCTTGATCAAATAATAGAGGTTGAAGGAAAAATAAAAGATTACTTCAATCACACTTTGGCTTCCCAATGTTAGTCACCAAAAAAAAAAAAAAAAGTGATTTGTTTCCTTTCATCCCCATCTACCAACTTCCCTATGGAAGTTCTCAATCTAAGGAATTTTCTCTCATTTTATAAACCTTTACTTCCTAGCCTAATTATGTCTTATATAGGGAAACTCTTGTGGAGATCATTCTCATTAGTTTGACAAAATGGTTTCTAAGCTCAAATGACTTGCTTCCCAGCGATACCTGGAAGTTAAGAAAGAGTAACAAGCTAAAAAAAGATTGCTACTCCACTGTATTCATTGTTGTATTTCTACAGCTAGACTCTACTTTGAAATTGACAATGATTACAGAAAGAAAGCTTCAAAGCTCCTTGAATTAAGCCAAATATTACTTCGATATAGATTTGCCTTTATTTTAATAAACTTTATTCTAAAACATGCTCTCCAATGATGTTTTCATTTTGGATATTCATAGAGATATGCAATTTTTTTCTCAACTAACCTATTCAACTATTTTTGAATAATTATTACCTATGATAGATCAAGTAGATAAAATATCCCTTTGATGCTTACCTTGAAAAATAACACAAAGTTGCCCATATAAAAAGCATCTCAATTGCAAATAATAACTATATCTATAATATCTGCCTTTGTGACTATTGATTTGAAATCATGTTTTTTATTTATTTCTACAACTGGGGTGTAGGCCAGAGGCACGGGAGGGGGTGAGAAAATTCACCAGAGACAGAGAGAAGAGCAGAACAGGCAGACAGACCAAAAACACTGCTGAGGGGAGCAGCAGGAGAGCCAGGATAGGTCTGCTGCGCTATGTGGGTATCTCCCTGGCCAGCCGGGAATTGAACCCGCTCTACAGAGGTTGTGGACAGCTTCACAGCTCTGTGCTCAACCCACTGCATCACCCACCGGGGAGGCCCGAGATCATGTTCTTGATTACTTTCCCTGGCCAGGGTGCCATAGTGGGACAAATATATCTCTTTCAAGTAGTGTTCCTGTTGACCTCTGGCCATCTCTCTATTTCAGCTGTTCTACGGGGTGACCATCAAATTCCTTGACATGCATCCATGGTCCCTCTGGAATGTACCCCAGAGCTTAAGTCAGAGATTTCAGAACAATATTTTCATCTGATAACATTGAAAGAAACACTTAATGGTTGTTTTATTAAATACTGACCTATACCAGTCTGTTAAACTATTTGGTTAGTGTTTTTATTTCAGTGACTGCTCTTTAGATGAACCTGAGATATTAGATGCAACCATTTCAAATCTCACCTTTCAAGCCACATAAAAAAGGAGTACATGCAACTTAAGCTTCCTAGAATTCAGAATTAGCAAAGATGGAATGAGTTAACACCCAGAACATTTTGATGGAGAACCATAACTAAAATCTCTTGAATTAGTGTTTTGGTGTTCTTTAGGTAGATAGCTAGGAGTGGAATTGCTGGGTCATATGGCAGATCCATTTTTAGTCTTTTGAAGCATCAAGAAGGGTAGAAGATGAGGAAGGGGGGATGGGAGAGAAAAAAGAGGGGTGAGCATAATGGATTATGGTGGAAGGTTATGGATAACTGGTGATAATATGGTGACCACACTTGACAGGGAATACATTAGCTTGAAAAATATGAACAAAGATATAAAATATAAAATAATGGTAGTTTGATAAAAAATAAAATATAATCTGCTGAATTGCTCATGACTAGCAAGGCTTTCAAACCCATCTTCCAGAGATACACAAAAGAATTTGTGTCAGTATTTTATAGCTATGAATATTTGTCTCAAGGAACTGAAATCATGATACTGTGTTCAAACTAAAAAACTACTTAGTTTTTATTTTTGAGCACATGTATGTGACCACTACTCCTTTCAACAACACATCTTATTTTATTTGGGGATTATTAATAACTAATTTATTATCAATGAGTCACCATTCTCTTTTCTGGGTTCAGGTTTTGAGGCTGGCAAAAACCTAGTATTAGGTGTCTCATTATTATCATGTAAAGACTTAATTCAGAGGCTTCCAGTAAATACGGAAGGTTGAGCAGACTCCCAATTCTCCGATTCCAAACATTTAGAAATATTGTGTGCAACTAAAAACAAATCTTTAAAATAACTTTCAAACTCCAAAGTAAGAAAGGAAACTCTTAGGGCATGGGAAATGGAAACCGAAGACCAGAGCAATAAATATGAGTGCAGATTTTAAAAGTCTTTGGAGGCACCTGACCCAAATACAAATGTGAGTGTGTAGGATTTTAACACTCAATATTCGACTGGTTTTGAGTCCATCTCTGCTAGGGAGCTAGAACTAGACTTTCTGCAATAACCCAGAAGCTAAAGAAGAACTGTCCCATATTAGAACATACATTTCAAATAATCAAACATACAAAGTCTTCTGTTTATTAACTCCAAGACTTAACTGAGTAGCAGTTTACTCTTCTGAGTTGCAGGTAACAATTGATAATTAGGGATCTAGAATTCCAAGGCTGGCCTTCTTGAGGCCCATATTCTTAGTATTCACACTGTATAAAAACCCAAAAGGAGAACTTAGTATCAAAACTGGACTAGTCCAGGGGACTGTGAAGGCAGATAACTCCACTGAAAGTTAATTCCCAGGTAAAAATACAAAGCACTAGAGGAAAACAGCCAAGAAGACAGATGAGTAAGAGTGGGAATCTTGGACAGTATTCTACTTTAAAAAAATAGTGATAAAACTGAATATGTTAAGGAACTTCAAAGAGAGCAAGAGACCATTCCAAAGGATAAGCATGACATAATGAAAAGCAAAGAAACATCCAAAAAAAAAAAAAAAATCAAACTTTAAAAAGAACCAAGGGAACCTTTAGAAATGAAAAACTTATATTTAAAAAGCAATGAAATAGTATGCTAGATAATTCAAAAGAGAATTCATGATCTGAAAGACAGACTTGAACAAATGACCCTGAGCATTAAAAAAGAAATAAGGAACCAATGTAGTGACAGTTTGGGGCGCTTTTTAAGATCAAATATAGTGTAAAGACAAATAGCTATACAAAGATAATAACATTGGAGAAGGATGAGTTACGTCGAGAGAAAGTAAACTTGTTAATTCAACACTCTGAGGTGAAAGATCTGCCCTGTGCAGGCTTAACCCTAAGGGTTCCATTACCAGTTGAACTTGATGATATTTACAAGTAGTAACATTATTCAATCTCTAAAATGTATTTCCCATTTTGTCAATTATTTCTTCTTGTCCAGGTTATTAGCTCCCTTCTTGTACTCTTTCTCTTTTGGATCCCAAATACATAAGCTGGGATGAAACATACACAAAAAGTAATTTCTCCTTTAATTTGCTTTCAAGAACAGAATTATCCTGGCTCTTATAAGTATGTCCTGGAAGACTGACATGTTTTCTTCTGGGCTGAATTAATGGGATCATTGTATGTCCTGTTGCTAAAATTCTTGTAATCCTATGGTCTTCTGATTTAAAATATCGGCAAATAATTACCTGGCATAAAAAGACTTTTATTGTTTTAGTGATAATCTGAATCAATTCTGAAATTTATATCTATCTGATGCATATCATTTATTCTAGCCAGTGAGACCCAAAATTCCTACATGGTTTACTTCTTTGTAAAAATCATCTACACCTAACATTCCTGTTCTTTTTTAAAAAAATTATTTATGCATACATGAAATGGGGTGTAGGCCAGAGGTGCAGGGGGTAAGAGGATTCACCAGAGACAGAGTGGGGAGCAGAACAGGCAGATCTACTGAAATACAATGCTGAGGGGAGCAGCTGGGGAGACAGGAGAGGTCTGCTGCACCATATGTGGGTCAGCTCCCTGACCAGGGATTGAACTCAGGCAGTAGCAGTGATAGCGCTGAGTCTTAAACCCTATGCCACCAGGGAGGCCTTAGCATTCCTATTTTTCAAAAGTACACAGAAAATGGCGATCAGATAACCATATAAAAAGAGGATTTGGGTCACATATTTGAAGGGAAAATTGAAAGGAGGAAGGAGGCAACATTTGTCATTTGTTAGATGACTTGCCAGATAATGCAAAAAGTTTACAAGAAGTTGCTGGATGTCAGGAAACATAATAAGGAAAATCTTATTAGAACAGAGGACTGATTTGGGATGTACTGCAGCAGCTACACTAGCAACAGGAAATCAGAGACAACTTCCAGGCTGTTGATTTATATTATATCTATGACATTAACAAGATTCAGCAAATAGGCAAACATCCAGTGAACTACTATCAGATTTTCTGCTTAGCAATGATAGACATCATAAACACAGCAAAACATTATCTGCTCAATCACAGCAGAAATGACCTACAGACGATAAGGATTGGTAGACATATTAAATGTCCTTAAATATTGTTTATGATGATGGGCTACCTTGTGGGAGAACAAAGAAATCATCACCAATCATTAAGACAAGCATATAAGATGAAACATAACCAAAATATACATTCTAAACTTATAAAGTATAAAAATAGCAAGCATACTCAGCCCCAGACTGGCTACCATTACAAAAATCAAATAAAAGATCACTTAGTGTCAATAGGATAGGAAAAGTTACATTAAGATATTTATCCTTTGTAAGTCTCCTGTATTTTCAAAATTACCTCCCATACATTTTTTCATTTGATCTTCTCAACTATTCTAAGAGGCAGGTTCAGGAGGTATTATTACATTTGCAGCTGCATAAAGCAAAGATTAGAAAAATTCAATGACAGAGAAATCATGTACTAGATTTAATGAATGGGTGGGAAGAAAGGTCACCTTCAAGAGTGATATGGTTTTATGTCAGCTGCTCTTGACAAGCAAAAAGAAAGGAAGAGAATATCACTAATATCTTCTTTTTATTCTCACATTAATTTGAGTCTGTATCTAAATATCTTCCTGTATCTCAACAGGAAGACCTCAGTGAAAATGACACCCAAATCCTATATCCCTCAATGACCTTAGCATTCCTTTTTCTTCATTGTTCTAATTGTAACTTTCTGATATATACATTTATTTACTTATAATATTATGAGAATATTAGCTGTGTAAGAGCAGTTATTTACTATTCTTACTTACTATTGTATCACCAGTACCTAGGGGACATAATGTAAGGTTAATAAATATTTGTGGATGCATGCAATAATGATTAATTAATTAATCAAAGGTCTCAGTTTATTTTTAAAAAATTGAGTTATTAGAACTAGATCTCTGAAATATCAATACATGATGTTAGATTAAGACACCAGTGATGAAACATTGGGAGAATTCTGTTTATATTTACACAGAAATGATCTGTATATATTTAAAGGTAGTTGACTGATGGTAAAAGACACAGTTGGAAATGTTTTGGAGTGAACTGCTTCATAGGAAACTGTTCTGAAAATGAGGTCTAAGCTATCCCATTTTCTGGCAACTACTGAATAAAGGAAACGGTACTACAAGGTAGTACTACAAGGAAACTACAAGGAAACGGTACTCTGGTAGAATTTTATTTTAGTATCATGAAACTGTGTCTGGCTACAAAAGTAAAGAGTCACACTAAGAATTAGCTCTTGAAATTTTATAGCCATATACTAAGAGACTGTTGAAAACGCAGCATGGTATCGCAGAGCAGGCACAGATGTGGATATAGGGGTTCTGCAGGGACCTGAAAATCCATCCTCATATACCCGCTTATCCCTGGCTTGGTGACTTTGGGCCAACTGTTTGGTTTCTGATCCTCCATTCCTTTCCTGGAAAATAGCACTGTGAAGATTGTGTTGATACTTTAAGGACTGAGTAAAATCTCATGTGTGAAAAGTGATGTGATGACAGAAAATTGACTATAACAAAGAAATTTAAGTTTATCATTTGGGATCAAAGAATAATAGATCAATTGATTTGATTTATAGCAGAAAGTCAAGGAAATTTCATTCCAAAAGAAGAAGGAAAACCATCCAGGAGACTTTAGATCATAAAAACAAAAACCATTTTGAAACTGAACATATTTTCCTTGGATTGAAAAAAGTCAACGACCCCATACTGTCATCAAAATTAGGATCCCTGTTAGAAAGATTTAAAGTCTTTCATTCCTGATATTTGGGTTCAACTGTGGCCTCTCCTGAGCCCTACCAAATGCAGGATTCTCCTCTTTACAAGTGTGTTTCAGAACAATACAGCAAGAGGATTTTGAAGAAGTGCTTTGAAAACTGTAAAAGTAGACATTAAAATAACATGAATAAAGAGGGGTAAAGAGCATTGTTTCTACAATGTTAAAAGTTTTTTTTTTTTTTTTTTTTTTAAGCAAAAGTTTTTTTGTTGAGTAAACCCAGCCCTGGGTCCAACATAGTACAACAATCATTGCCTCCTAAAGCTTAAAGTAGGACAGAGAGGAGGCTAAATTATCCCTCTGTTGAAGGTGGCTTAGGGGAGGAGGCCCAGAGGTAGCACTGGCGCCAACAACTTCCTGAATGCTATAAACAGTCACACGGGGGTCCAAATTTGGGAGTATCATCATTGTAAGGGCAGGAAGGGCCAGAGCAGGTTTTCTATGACCCAAGCAGATGGGGTAAAGGAGGAGTCCTGGAGTCCTCGGTGCCTTTTGCAGACTTTTATTGGGATTTACCAGGTACACGGCAGGCAGGGGTGCTGGGGTCCGGGAGGCAGGTAAGCCTCCCAGCCTCCAGCAAGTCTTCACTTTTTCTGGGCTCTCTCTCACTCTTGTTCTCTTCTGCTCTCTGCTCCTCCATTCATTCTGCTTGCATCCCCGTCACCGCCCTTATAAGCCCAGTCTCAGCCCAGGTGTATCCCATAGACATATGTCTACACCCTACTCCAGGTGCCCACCATCAGGCATGCATTCAGGATCGCAAGGATCCATCATCAATTCTAATGGTGGGAGGGCAGAAAAGCCTGATGCTTTTTCACTTACCCTACACTCATACTTGTATAATGTTCTACTCTCACAGTCTGCAATTTCTTAAATTTTTAATGAACGGTTCACAATTCCTCGGGGACCCACAAATCATGAGCCAGTACTATCCAGAGTAAACTTATGAGACCTCTAACTGCCACCAGAAATGCCGATGGAAAGAGAAAGATGTGGGGATCGTGCTTCCTTTGTGATCCCAGGGACACAAGCAACAACGCTTATGGGTCCTAAAAGTGCTCTCCAGTACACGATTCACTGTGACTTCACCTGCTCCCCCTGTGGATCCTCTGAGTCCCCCTAAATGCCCCTGGGATTCTCCCAAAGTCAGCTGTGCCATCTGTAGGCCTGAGAGCTCAGCATTCTCTCTGTGCTGCTTGGTTTTCGGCTGGGTCCTCCCTCCATACTGGGCAGTTACCAGCTGGGCAGTAGTAGGGGCCCTACTTCATTCAGTCTCTCAGCCCAGGTGTAGCCACTTCAGGTGCCCGCCATCAGGCATGCATTCAGGATCACAGGGTTCTCTCATCTATCCTAATGGTGGGAGGGCAGAAAAGCCTGATACTTTTTACCTTTCTCTACATGGCGCACGGTGGACAGGCCGGTACAGGTAGAGCCCTGAGAATCTTTATTCTTTCTCCGGGCTTGCTGGCTTTCTCTCCAGGCCTCACCTCTTCTGTAGTCACTCATCCCCTGTTGCTGTCTTCCATAGTTTTCTCTGAGTGACGCCACCCTTAGAGCCCTGGCCTCTAGGCTCAGGTGTGCACACGTACGCATACACGCACATCCATGCTTCAGGTGTCCACAATCAGGCACATGTGCCTCCCACACACACGCCCACGCTCCTCCTGCATCAACAGGATAGAGGCCACAGGTGATAGCCACAGAGGCCAGTGGTACAAAAAGCCTAATTAATCCATTTACCCTACACTAGGCCCATTGGGCTCAAGTCAGCCAGTGCCTCCTCCAATCTGTTTCAGCCTGCTTCTGACAGCCCAGTGGCATCATTACACATAGGAGAGACACAGGGTCCCCCTCTTTGACAGGAAGTCAGAAAGGACCCTCCTTTCCTCCCCCTGCAAACGTGCACAAGTTCACTTTCCCATCATCCAAGTGTGGAAGAGTAGTTTGCTAAACCCACCACCTCACCGCCACCCATACCCTTGAGAAAACAGGAAAACAAACTTTCTGATCATAAGGACTAAGGGTTGTGGACCTTTTGCCAGAGGATGGAATCTGTAACCAATTATGTATAGCTAAAAATAGCTTAAGCTTGTTAACAGTAATTAACACCTTTCTTTAACCACTTGCCTCATCTTCCTCTTACCTCCTCATAAAACTCCCTAAATTTTATCACTCCTTGGGTTACATTTTATGTTCTACCTGAATCTCTGTACCCCAAATTGCTATTCCTTGATCCCAAATAAATGCCTTTACTTTTCTAGTAGTTGCCTCAAGTTTTTAGGCCGACCCTTTTCTTCTATGCCAACACTTTCTGCTAGGAATGCCTCTGCTGTACACAGGTGCTGAAAGGGGGCCCACGTTCCTGGGAGACTAAATGCCCCGCAATGTCCCCAGGCTCACCCCAACTTAATCACATTCTCCAACTTCTGGTCATTCTACATTCTCAACCATTTCTTTCTCTGAGAGAATCCAGCACATTCGTAATACATATACATTTTAAGATACATAGGTTCCCTCAAAAATAGAGAGAATTAAAAGAAATAGACATAAGGAGGGAAAGGAGGAAATTCCAGGCTGAGGACATTCAGCTTGAAATGACCCCTGGAAAGCACAGCCAAGGTTGACATTTGCGCAATCCCACATTGCCATCTAGGGACTGATACGTGAAACTACAGCCTCCTAATCCCTTTTCTTTTTTTCCTTTTTTTACAAAAAATATTTATTTATTTATTCCTACAAGAACTGGGGTACAGGTCAGAGGTGTGGGGGGAGGTGGTGAAAGGATTCACCAGAGACAGAGTTGGAGCAGAACAGGTGGATCTACTGAAGTACACTGCTAAGGGGAGCAGTGGACAAGACAGGAGAGGTTTGCTGCGCCATGTGGGTTAGCTCCCTGACCAGGGATAGAACTTGTGCTGGAGTGGCTGGTGATAGCTTCATAATGCTGAGACTTAACCCTTTGTGCCACCAGGGAGGCCCCCTAATCCCTTTTCTACGACAATTGTGACTATGAAAATGCATAAGGGACCATGGGACATATTTGTTTACTCTGTTCTCAAATCTCCCATCTCAACATCCTGACTAAGAGAAATGAGACATTTTCTGGGGTTTAGGATAGAAGAATGGCTCAATATAATTAGCATGTTATAGTGATGTCCGTGGGTAATTTGTAGAAATTATCCAGTGGAAGCTGCTGGGACATTGGTAATCTAGAAGAGCAGCATGATGGTGGTGACACTGACTAGAGTGGAGTTAGTGAAAAATGACTAGATGTGGAAGTATTGTGAGGGATTTGCTGATGATGTAGGGTGTGGAAGAAAGACTGGTATTAAGAATGACTTCAGGGCCTTCCCTGGCGGTGCAGCGGTTGAGCGCTGGGCTGCAAAGCTGCCCACAGGCTCTGCAGCGCTGGTTCTGATCCCTGGCCACCAGTGAGGGTCCCACATGGCGCGACAGACCTCTCCTGCCACGCCCGCTGCTCCCCTCAGCAGTATATTTCATCAGTCTGCCTGTTCTGTTCCCTGCTCTGTCTCTGGCAAATTCTCACACTCTCCTGTGCTTCTGTCTGTACCCAGTGCTTGTATAAATAAATTAATAAATAAATCTAATAAATAAATCTTTAAAAAAAAAAAAGAATTGACTTCAAAGTTTTTTTTTTACCTGACCATCTGAAAAAACTGACTTGTTAGGAGGAGAAAGCTCAGTCCAAGGGCATCTTTTAGCTCCACACAAGTAAAATCCCCAGAAGCATCGTGTGGGGTTAGAGAAAAGAAAATGACCACCCTCAATTCTTTGACTAAAGGGGCTCCCCTTTCTGTCAGTCCTGAGCTGGGGAGAAAGAAAAGTCTCAAGTTAAGCATGTTCAAAGTGTATATAGTCGTCTAGGGCCTCCCCAGTGGCACAGCAGGTTGAGCACAGCACTGTGAAGCTGTCCACAGCCTCTGCAGCACCGGTTTGATTCCAGGCCGGCCAGGGAGAATCCCACATGGCGGGGCAGACCTCTCCTGCCTTGTCCGCTGCTCCCCTCAGCAGTTACTTTGGTCCTTCTGCCTGTTCTGCTCCCTGCTCTGTTTCTGGTGAATTCTCTCTCACCCTCCTGAGCCTCTGGCCTGATCTCAGGGCTTGAATAAATAAATAAAATCTTAAAAAAAAAAAGTGTATAGTCTAATATGGAAAGTAAAGTTCACTAAAATCCATCATTTTATCCTACCAAATTATAGCCAGGAAAGATATTAGGTAGGCGTAAAATTATTCCAACAGAGAGAATTTAAAAGGGAGAGTGAGAGATAAGGTTATCGATACTTGTCACCCATTAGTCAGGCTTTTACAAAGGAAGTTGTAGAAAAACTCAAGGATCGTTAACTAGCTTTCTCAAACATGGATTGCTCATTGTGTTCTCTAATGCCTTGTGCATTGAAGGTGCCCATGCATTTATGTATTGTTCCAAATATTTAATGAATACCTACTATTTACCCAGAAGTTGTGGGGACAGAAATGAACAAGACATGACCTCTATCCTCAAAGGTACATATGCTTCCTGGAGGATATGACCGGTAGGTAGAAAAAATAACAGTCTTTGAGTGCTACCAAAAGGAACGATTTTCTGGGGAAGCTGGGAAGAGAACCAGTAAAAGACATGCACAGTTCTTTTGTTACTTAATAAAGATATTTAAATTAGTAGATGCAGCAATGTTGGATTATGCAAGGTTGAGAAATGCTCATGGGCCAGAATGATTTATTCTCTTTTCATGTCTAGAGTATGTGAATGTCCCTGAGATCGGAGTCAAATGCTGGAAGGCAAGTTGTTTTACCTCAAGACAGCACTCCTCACCTCCCAGAGGCTGATATTTAGATATTTCTGTGTCATATTGCTTCCCAGTCTTCCTGAAAAACATCTCTCTCAGTTCACTGATGCTTGAAATTCTATAGAATATGTTCATGTTTTAATCTTAAAGGTTCAGATCCATTTTAAATACAAAATCCTCTTGACAGGGTATACTAGGCTGGAGAAATAAAATTTAAAACAATATCTCCTGTCCATCCATAAAATGTCTCCTCAAAAGAGAAAGAACAATTTTATAATTGGTTAAACCTTGAGCTAGAATGTCATGTACATTGTTATAGTCAGTTAAGAGACTGCAGAGACAAACATTTCACCTCTGTATGTAGTCAGAGAGATGGAACCCATTAACACATGTGCTCAGGATTACCAATAAATAGTCTTCTAGTAAGAGGACTAAATAGCACCATTTATCAGTCATATTCATCCTAAATTCACCTGGTAATTTTTACAATCATCTACATTTACTAGTTGGCATTCTCCAAAGGAAAAAAAAATAAACTCATATTTTTATAAAACAAAGGTAGTTTTGCAACATGGAGTGAATCACTTACTGAACTTAGACTCCTACCTTCCCTCAGAAACTGGGAGATAGGGTACTTTCTTTCTTAATTGATTACATTTGAACATGATAATTTTCAGGTTCTGGACAGAGGGACATTTCTGGCAAGAGGCTTAATTTTTAAAAGATTTATAAAAATTTCAAAGAGGGGGCAGAGAAACTTATAATTGCAAAGTTTCTAAAGTGGAAGCTCTAGGAAAAGGGAGGGGATGGAAATCCTTTCCTTACTTTCAACAGGGAAAGTTAAGCCTCTTATTTATAATTATTATTTGCCTTTACAACTACTGGTCAATTACACTTTAGCATGATGGAATTTTATTGGCAGTTGTCTGCAGGAAAGTTCTCAAAGACAAAGGAATGGACTAAATAGGAGTTCCCCTGAGTACCAAAGGGCGTCAATGAAGTCAAATAATCATAGAAAAGAAATATAACTCAAGGAATGAACTATTCAATCATTTTAACTTGTAATTTATCGCTGAAACTCATTTAAACTCCTTCCAGTTTTAACCATCTATCTTTCATTCAGTTCCTGAACAGTCATGTGTCCTCCTCAAAACCAAATAAGAAGTTATGATGATAGATCTAAGAAACTGCTGATTGAGTTTGCCTCGTAAGTCCAAACTTTCAGTGGTGAAAGACAAAAATGACTCTGAGACACTACATTGTTAGTGTCTTCTATGTAAAAGTACACTTCTAAGGACTATTCTGTGACATGTCAGAAGACATTTTTGACTCAAAGATTATCTCATATACATGCATTCATCTTGAATATGCCTCAAAAGTAACTGTATCTAGAGATACAATCCTGAGATTTCCTAAAAGGTTTCATGGGCCAGAATATCCCACTTTATATTTCATGATTCTATAGTATCAATTGGAATTGTTCTCTTGGACCCACATCCCTTCATGGACAGACACTACCTGCATCTACACCTTCATCCAACCCATGAAATTCCTCAGCGCCAAGCACCTGTCAGGAAACGTCCTCTACTCTGGGGATAGGATATGAAGGAGTCTTAGCCCCTGTCTTCCAGGAAAACAAAGCATTCTCACAATCAAGGAAGGATAAGACCATAGAGTCAGTAAATACTTACTACTACAGGCTTGCTAAATTTCAGTGAAGGTTCAGGGTAAACTGAAGTAGAAGCAGGGTATGGCTTGGGGGTGCATTCCCCCAAGTCAAGTTATCTTAAAGGGAAGAAACAAGATATATTCCCTAAAAAGTAATTTGAGATAAGTAGATGGGTAAATTTCTATCTTCTACTGAAAATATTCTTGAGTTTTAATTACAAAGATTTCAAAATTAAACTCTACAACCCATTAGTTGAATGACCTTCAGAAATGTATTTATTTATTTATTTTGAAGATTTATTTATCTATCTATCTATCTATCTATCTATCTATCTATTTATTTATTTATTTATTTATACAAGCACTGGGTACAGGCAGAAGCGTGGGAGGGTGAGAGAATTCACCAGAGCCAGAGCAGGGCAGAACAGGCAGACTGATGAAATACGCTGTTGAGGGGAGCGCAGGCAAGGCAAGAGAGGTCTGTCGTGCTATGTGGGACCCTCGCTGGTGGCTGGGGATGGAACCAGCACTGCAGAGGCTGTGGGCAGCTTTGCAGCCCAGCGTTCAACCTCTGCGCTACCAGGGGAGGCCCTGAATGACCTTCAAAAATTTAGCCTTTTTTGACCAATTTTTTCATGAATGAAGTGGAGATGATAATAATACCCAACACAGAGGGTTGTTGTAGGTATTAAATTAGACCCTTTTGGTTTAGAACTTAGAAGAGTTTCTGCTACAGATTATTAGTATTCAAATTATGATTACTATACATAATATATAGTGTATTATATAATGTTATTATTCAAATTATGATTACTAGTATTTTATCAGTCATCTAAATAAGACAAATTTAATTTTTCCCTTTTAGATAAAAATATTTAATTTTATTTTTTCAAATTATGGTAAGGGATTGAAATATATTCAGTTCTATATATAGTATATCAGGAAGATATCTAAGGAAGGGGAAATGGCTACCTCAGAGGGCAGAACAGGATACAGGCAGAGACAGGAAGGAGACTGACTTCTTATTAAACATATTTTAGTTTTGTGTGATTCTTTACTTTATGAACACCTTACCTATTGAAAAAGCTTTTAAAAGCATAAAGAGCAATTTTAGACTTCATAGGAAAAAAGTATAAATGACAGATCTTAACATGAAAGTGAAGATAACAATTATAAGAGCGAATATTCACTGAAAACTTCCTATATGCCTGGCACTTTTTAAAAAATATTTTACAGTTACTAACTTATTCAATCTTCACCAAAAACAGAGGGCAGAATTACCAATTTTTGCAAATTAGGGATGAGACACCAGGAAATGTAACAGAATGCCCACGATTACTCAGGTAGTAAATTGCAGAGCTGACATTTGGATCCAGGTAAACTAATTCCGTGTATGTGTGTGTGAGTGTGTGTGTGTATGTGTGCGTGAGTGTGTGTGTGTATATATGTGTGTGTGTAAACATAATACATTATATTGTATATATTATAAACCAAATCTCTATATGATCACGGGTGGATGTCTGCACAACAATGCCCACTGTGGAAACGAAGTTAATGTTCTGTTTTAATGTTCCATTAACCTAACAACCTACCATATTTATCAACCTGTTGATATCTAGCTTGAAGTCATTTCACAGAAGAAAGAAGAATAAAAATCAAAGAATTGAAAAAAAAAATCTGGTGGCTGAACATCCTGCGACTACAGACTCATCCCCATATCCAAATTAAATATCACGATCCAACAGCAAATAAAAAGCAGTGATTTTTTTTTCCTGGCTCTTTCAAGAACCTGCACATCCTTTTTTGAGATCTGTCTGCTCTGCACCTGCCAAGCGAATTATTAAATTTATGAGGGTGAAGCTAAGCCAGAGCTACTGATCAGTGAAATTGGTTGCAACTGGGTGGAAGAGCAGCACTGCTGAGAACTCTAGCAAATGGCAACATCACTCAAAGTGTGCAGGTTTCTGCTGTGAAAATATTACTAAGTTGCATGCACTTGGATGCCTGGATGCCTGAGGCTCAGGGGAGAGGTTATTTTATGAGCCTGGTTAAAAAAAGAAAAAAAAAAACACAACAAATTTCTGTACATTGTTAGGCCAACTGCTCCTTAAAGCAATAAAATTAGAGTTTAGAAGTCTAACTCAAGTCTGAAACTCACCTTTGTTTATCAGGATGTTATTAAATCAAACCTATTCTCTAGAAAACACCTTGATAACTATTATTTTCTATCTAAGGACGAACTAAACTCCCCTAGCCAATCTCCCCAACCTAATTTTAAATTTATTCTTCTTTATTGAGTTGTTCACAGTTAACATGAGTCATTTTCATATTTTTCTATTTGATATTGAAGAGTTCAGAGTTTAAAAGAATAGTGAAAGTAAGATGTAGTTATAAGACATAGGATAAGTGCTGGTAGAAAAATGGGTTTCAAGAAGTCTGGAAGTGCCTCCTTGGTGGCATAGACGGTTGAGAGCAGCGCTGTGAAGTTGTGCACAGCCTCTGCAGTGCTGGTTCAATCCCCACCACCTTGGAGCAACCCATATGGCGAGCAGACCTCTCCTGTCTGCCCGCTGCTCCCCTCAGCAGTGTATTTCGTTAGTCTGCCTGTTCTGATCCCCACTCCGTCTCTGATGAATTCTCTCACCCCCGCCCCCGCGCATCTGGCCTGTATCCCGGTTCTTGTATAAATAAAATAAATCTTTAAAAAAAAAAAAGAAGTCTGGAGAGCTTCAGGCAAACACATTGTTCATGGGTACCTGGGCATAGACTGACTTCTGCCTTTGAAGAATGTAAGTATGATTGTGTTGATGTTCTGTTCAAACAACAGGGATGTTATAAATAGTCCTCTTAACTGAAACACATGGATTGCCAGAGTAGGATTGTCTGAGTAGCGATGAAAACTCTGAGGATATATGAGGCAATGTGGACAATGATTCAGTTTTAGCATTTGGCAAGGTCCTTTTTTGCAGGGAGTCATCAGCTGTGCTCAAAGTTGCCATCAGTTTATCAGTTTACTGACCTGGTATAGCATGTCCCAAATGAGATTCTGTGACAGATCTGGTCACCCTGTGACCTTGGCTTCTGCTCACTGATTACTCTATAAGTTCCACTTCTCCTGAGATCTACAACAAAGCAGCTCACTAACAAGAGAAAATCTCTGCTAAATAATTAGTTATAATTCTTCTATTATTAAAGGCACAATTCCTAAGTTAATGGAGGAAGTTGCCTGGAGGGGGACTTTTCTAAACTCTCAACATCCATGCCATTGCCATTGCCATCCAAAGCCCATGCCATTCCTTCTCTATTATTAATGATTTTTTTAGCTTTCTACAAAGAAAAAAAGTTGCCTGTATATCATCTTTTTCCCCTTCTCTCAAGAATTTCAATAAGGACTAACATTTTTCTTACAAATTAATGAATTTTTCCACTCATTCTATCTTATATTCAGCTATTTGGCATGAAATCTCAACAGTGCACAAGTAGAGATTTGGATGTATTTTAGAAGTAGATAAGCCCTATTACTGATATAATTTTTAAGATTACATGTCCTAGAGTCATCGTGGATATGCATGGATGGAATGTGCTTTCACTGATAAAACAACAATAAATCACATAATCCTACCAGATCAGAGTAAGTAGAGTTTGCTGTTTAGACCATAAACTCTGCACATACTTTCAATATATGTATATGGTTTAACTTTAATTTCTTCCATGAAAAATTCCATTTAATTTCCCAAGAAAGAATTTCAAAATCTACATGACTAAGAAAGTTTTGTGACACTTTTAGAACTAATATGAAAGTAACTTTGAAGAAATAAACACAATGGAACCATTCAAATCTGACCTGACAAGCAAAATGCCATTGCTTTTAATAAATTAAAATTAATGTGTAACTTCAAGTCATAGAAGAGGAATTTGGAAATAGTTTGCCTAGAAAAAAAGAAACAAGAGTGATAGGTTGCTCTTAGATACTCCTCAAACTTGACCTCCATTGAATTTTGCCACCTAAGCAAAATTAGGCTCCTAAAAATTGAAACGGTTTAGTTCACTAATGTATGTTGATTTTTTAAGGAAACATTCATTAAATTGTCATGTTTTAAATTAATAGATATAACTAGCCTAAACCTACTTCTCTGACTTTTGAACTGGTTTCCAACTGCTTCATGAGCCCAAAAATTGCAGAGTGCTTGGATTGAAAAAACTCACAGAACAAGAACTGTAGACATAAAAATATAAAAATGAGTTAGATACAGAGATAACTGCTCTGTAGTCATAGACCCACTAATACATTTGCCTGTAATTAAAAAATATGCGTTACACACAGCTGAAGCTAAGTTCAGAAAACTAAGTGAAAGTCTAATCACTGATATTACATAGATACCCCTGCAAATGATAGAAGTTCAACTCTTAAAATATTTGCAGGCAGTGGCTAAAATGGCACACCATCAGGAAGAAATAAACAGGTGATATAGACTAGGTATTTGAGAAAGATGGAAGAAATAGTTAACTATAAGAGTAGTTGAGTTTTGTGGCTCTTGCTAAACTCAATTGAAGTTTGGCAAAAAAATAAAGAAATCTGAGAGCCATTAATTGCTATTTAAAAGTGTGAAAGCCACAGAGACTTCTTGGCAGCAAATAGCAAACTCCCAAACTAAGCAGGTCTGCTATATCAAGGAGAAGAGTCTTTTTAGAACAGAATCCATCAAAATATATGTCAGAACTGCAATACAGCTTAATTCTCTGCCCTGTCATGCTTCCTTTCTTAAACTTCCACCAAAATTTTCCTATATTTAAATACAAACTCAGAAAGAAAAACCAAAAACCAATAAATAGATATGATATTTTTAAAATGTGCAAACCTATAAAAAGTGTGATGTGTTGTTCTCATATATGCATATATTCAACAAGATTCTAAAATAGACCTAGGAATGAGAAATATCAATTGAGTATAGAGGTTACTTCTGGGAAGGAAAAGAGGGCAGCAGAATCAGGCACAGGTGCACAGAGCACCCATTCGTACCTGAAATGTGTTATTTTAAAAAGTATGGGGAGAAAAGAAGGGAGGGAGGGGAAGAAGTTGGGAGGGAAGGAAAAAAGTAAAGAAATGAGAGGGAATCAAGAAGAAAAGATAGTCAAAAAAGAAGGAAAGGAAGGAATAATAGGAATAGAGGAATGAAAGAGGAGTCTGGCAGGAGATACAGATGGAGGGAAGGAATAAGGAAAGAACAAAAGAGAAATATAGAAATATAGCAAAATATTAAGATATGACCAAATGGGGTGGTGCTTATACTGATATTAAATTTCTTTGTATGTTTCTATACTAAGAAGATATCATTTATAAAAATTAATAGAATTCCAATATTGGACACACATAAAAACTAAAGTAGTCAAATGGGAGGGGCTTGGGGGGGTTAGAGGCTTAACCCCTCCATCCAAGGCCTAGGACCTTCACAAGGTTCCCATAGGACCCACTTTATAAAGGAGTCAACTAAACAATCAGTGATCAGAGCATCAGCTTCTCAATGTCATGTCACAAAAAGAGCAGAGTGGACATATAAGGACTGAAGTTTAATTTTGGCTCTGACACAGGCCACCTACGTGACTTGAAGCAGTAAATATAACCTCTCAGGGTTTAAATGATCTCTAAACTCCCTTCCATCTCTAATTAAGTGTCCATGAATAAAGAGGCTACACCTGAGGGGGGGGGGAATAAAGTGCTGTCCAAAAATTAACATAGGTGTTAAGAAAAAAATTAATTAATTGAAATTTTTTTAAAAAGAGCCCATGTATAGAGTGGTCCCTTCTACTATGAGGTTTCCCGTTGCTCCTTGAGCTGGATAATAAAATTGTGATCTAGATCCAACTAATTATTCAACAGGGGCACTTTTGGAAACTGAGTGAACTCTTGAACTGCCCTGGGGCACTATGACAGATACTGAATAAAGAGTATGCTAGATAATGAAGGGAAGTGCTTGCAACCACAGAAGCCACATAAAGATGTGGTTTGTGAGCCAGCCAAGTAATTAATCTGCTCTGACTCCTTAGAGCAATGCAGAATGCAGGAGCTCTCTGGATAATCCTCATCTGACTTAACCCAGCCCCTTCCTGCTTCTATTAGGATGTCCTCCACTTACTGAGATTACAGACTATCTTATTATGTATTATAGGAAACTGCATCCCACAACTTATTCTGGCCAGCGCACTTTTTTTTTTTCTATTTTAAAGCAGGTTTCTTGTTATATTAAAAGTTTGGCTTTGCATATCTTTAGATAGAGCCCAGATTTCTGCAATACCATCACACTCTCCCATACCTCTTCATTCCTCAGTGCTTAACTTCACTTAATCGCTTATATTGATGCTAAGTCCCTGGCCCCAGAAGTTTATGACTTATGTCTAAAGGCAGGGATTATACCTTCATTCATTTAATCCTTAATCAATAAAATCACTAACTGCCAGGCATTGGGCTGTTCCCTAGAGCTAAAAGATTAGAAGAAGTAAAAACGTCTGTGCTTTCATTGGAGCTCACAGTCAATTAGAGAGATACGCATTATAATTAAAGTTGTACTTATGAAAGTCAGTTACAGTGAGAAGCATACATAAGGCACCTAAGGAGGGAAAATGCTAACATCACTGGAAGGCGAGAACTATGCTGAAAGAAGCGGTTTCCACAGAGATGATATCCTAAACTACACTTGGAAAATACATACCTGGGCAGCAGAAGCAACAGCATTTCTCAAACCACAGAGGCTTGTTATGCAAAGTGCGTCAGCCTGGCAGGTCAAGTGTGGGAGAATGACAGGAAGGAAACCCACAAACTCTAGCATTTAGTAAGTGGATAAACTTGAACAATGTGCTCAACCTCAGTTGTGAAATAAAAATAATGCTTTCTTCATGATATTCTTGTGAGGACTTATGATAACATATATTAAAGTCCTTAGCACCGCATCTGGCACATGGTTGGCACATGAAATTTTTTGGCTAAATTCACATGGCAACACCCTGGGTGCCTATTCACCTTTGAGGGACTGTATGGTTCTCCATTATAGCATTCCTACAGGTTATGCATGATGTCAGTAAGGAAACTCTGGTTTGCACTTACACAATCTAATGTCTGCAATCTGTTTCCCAGCACCTTTCTTAGCAATTCAGACACAACACATTTGTCAGCCTCTTCAGTCTTCAGAGCACTTACTTTATAGCTAATGTATGAAGTTAGCCCCTGGGAGCACACCTCCAAATCACACTTTGGTTTAGATTTCACCCTTCAGTGAATTAGCCTTGGGAATCATTTTTACCAAAAAATATACAAAAGAAGAGAAACTGCCATTTCTGGAACTAAACTTTAAGAAGGCCAGGTAGTTTCTGCTTTCATGCTTTTGTGAGTCTTGGGAAGACATGCAATGCCTGACTGTCTTGCTGGAGAAAAGGATATGAAGAAACAGCTAGTGAGGCCATATAGAAAGAGAGTTTCTGAAACTTCATGGAGAGGAACCTGGCCATCCCAACATCCCAGATGAACAAAGACTTCCAGTCATTTCCACTCAGCCCTAGGAAAGTGAGTGATGCCATCTTGAACTTTGTAGCCACAGTTAAAATCTGACTGCAACTTCATGAGTTCCCAAAGGAAATCAGTAGGAAAAAAAAAAAATTCAGACAACCACTTGTCAACCCAGTGATGCATAAGTAATAGCAAAATAGTTGTTATTATAAGTCACTTAGCTTTGGAGTGATTTGTTCCACAGCAACAGTTACCTGAGATAGCGCAGGGCACAGCTTTGGCCTTGTCAGAGGTCTAGAGAAATAGAAATTTCTGTTGTCTAGGCAATTATGAGCTTATCTTTCTTTCTATATCTGCATTCACTTTTTAAGTATGCCATCTAATATAGTGTCTTAAATCCTCTCTTACACAGCATTAAAGATTCTCCAACATTAACAGTACAATGGTTTTCTGAATAAAGATTGAATTTCTCAGCTCCCTTGTGTTGTAATGACCAAGTGCTGCCCAATGGGCTGCAACTGTAAATACTGCATGCAATTTTTATATAGTTATTGTAAAGGGAGAGACTATATCCATTTTCATGCCATCCTCCTTCCGGCATAAATGGGGTCCTAATGGCTGGAACTCAGACAACCATATTAGACCATGAGTTCAAAGTCGCCAACTGAAGATTGCCAAGAGGTAGAAGGAGTCTAGTTTCCTGGTGATTGTAGAGCCATACTCCAGACAACTCATGTGCAGACTTGCACATCTTGCATTTAGACTAATGTGACTTTGCTATCTTAGCATTTGAACCCAAATCTAATCTTAACATATAAAACCATTTTTAAGCTGACAATCTCCAGATTTAGAACTGCCATCCCAAATTCTCCCAAATTCATATACCTACTCCTGACTATATACAAATTCATATACCTATCATTACATTCACTTCCATTTGGATGTCAAATAGTTATCTACATTTAACACATCTTAAATAAAACTCCTAATTTAACCAATTTTCAACTTGTTTCTTTCACTTTCTTCCCATTTTCAGAAGGTGAGTCTCCATTCTATCAGTTACTCAAGTCAACAATCCTGCAGTCGTTTTCACCCTTCTTTCCATCATACCTCTCGGGTCCATCTTATTGACTCTACCATCAAAAGCTGACAGTTTTTCACCACCCTTACTACCAGCTAGATATTTGCAATAGTCTTTTCTCTTATCCCTTTCCAGTGTTCAGTGTTCCTTTTAAAGTATGTCAGATAGAGCCTCTCTTGGTGGCGCAGGCAGTTGAGCGCCACACTGTGAAGCTGTCCGCAGACTCCACAGCCCCAGTTCGATCCCGGCCAGCCAGCGAGGGTCCCACATGGTGCAGCGGACCTCTCCTGTCGCACCGCTGCTCCCCTCAGCAGTGTATTTCGTCTGTCTGCCTGTTCTGTTCCCCACTCTGGCTCTGATGAATTCTCTCACCCTCCCGTGCTTCTGACTGTACCCAGTGCTTGTATAAATAAATAAATAATTCTTTAAAAAAAAAAAAAGTAAAGTTTGGGCCTCCCTGGTAGTGCAAGGGGTAAAGCACAGCACTGTGAAAGTATGTGCAGACTCTGCAGCATGAGTTCGATACCCTGCCCCACTCTACACCCATGGTGCAGCAGACCTTTCCTGTCTAGCCCACTGTTCCCCTCAGCAGTGTATTTCGTCAGTCTGCCTGTTCTGCTCCCCACTCCGTCTCTGGAGAATCCTCTCAACCCCCCTCTCCCCGCACCTCTGGCCTGTACCCCAGTTCTTGTATGCATAAATGAATAAATCTTTTTTTTTAAAGATTTATTTATTTATACAAGCACTGGGTACAGTCAGAAGCGTGGGAGGGTGAGAGAATTCACCAGAGCCAGAGCCAGGAGCAGAACAGGCAGACTGACAAAGTACACTGCTGAGGGGAGCAGCGGGCGTGGCAGGAGAGATCTGCGTGCCACGTGGGACCCTCCTCCAGTGGTCGGGGAGCAGCCGGGGATCAAACCGGCGCTGCAGAGGCTGCGGGCAGCTTCGCAACCCAGCGCTCAACCGCTGCGCCACCGGGGAGGCCCTAAATAAATAAATCTTGAAAAAAAAAAAAAGAAAAGAAAGCAGTTTATTTAAAGGAAGAAAGCAAGGACTCCCTAGGGAGGGGCAAGGAAGCCTCTTTTTTTCTATATTCTAAAATCTCATCATCTTACTTTGTGATGGGCTCTTTCTCCCAGTGGCTATACTCCTCCAGGCCGACCTGCGCATTTTCCCAGCTTTTATCTTACAGTTTACCTCCCCTGTTCAAAGTCTTATTCTCTCAAGTTTTACTGTCTGTTTAGTCCTCCTGGATTTTCTGACCTCATCTCTAGAAAAAGTTTTATTTAGCACTTCTTAGAATTTACTGTCCTTATCGCAGAAGCCTCTTTAACTCTACTGAAGTTCCTGCCTGCACCATCCCTGAAGCTGCCTCTATAACCCTAACTTGCCCTGGGACTCACACTGGTCTCCTGTGGGTGCAGCCAGAGTATTCTCCTAGCTGGTGGATCCCCTGGCCAGGACAGGAAAAAAGATTTTCAGAGGAAAATACTGAGAACAAACCAAAACCAGAGAGAATTTAATGATAAACTAAAGCTTAAGAAACCAAGAGACAGGTTCCAAATGTTTGTAACACAGGGCAGCCTGGAATCATATTTGAAGCTTTCTTACTAGGTACTAGAGTAGGTGGCACATGGAACGGACAACCTGAAAAATCTAAAAGTGAAATCTTTAAGCATAATTATCAACCATGCCTTGCTCAAGATTGAAACTAAACTCCCAAGACATGAAACTCTTATTTTAATCATGTCCGGTGACTCCCTGCTGGCTTGAGGCATAAGGAATATAAGCAAATTCAACAGTTGTGGGAAAAGATCATTGCATACTATTTGTTTGCCCTCCTTTTATTGTTTTATTTTTAATTTTCCTAGCAACAAAAATCTTTAATTTTTTCAAAAGCTGTGTTTAAGTTTTTAAGTATTATTTTGCTACTTTGGCAGAATTCCCTGTAGAATTTCCTGGTAATACTGCTATTAAGGTCATCACCTGAAAAATCTGAAGTAAAAGATTTGAGGTGGAATCCAGGCAAACACTTTCTGTTTATGCACTTACTTTCGTCCTGTGGACATCACAGATGTTAAAGGTTGAAACCAATGCCCTTATCCAGACAAGGCTCCGAGTTGTACTCTATTGCAGATTCAGAAGTGGGTGGTTCTGTAACCAGTGGCTGAAGCCAAAGACGGTTATAGGTGGTGCCTCCTGGAGAGAACAGACTGGGCAGCAGCCTTAGCCACACGATCAGTTGCTCTGTGGTCCCTGGCAATTTCAGATCTGTCTTTTTGGTAGTTGAGACAATGCATCACTGAGACAGCTGAGGGCAGGGTTACTGCTTTTAATAATGCCAGGATGTCTAATAGATGCTTAGCATCCTTGTTGCCAGCTATAAGGAGTTCCCTCTCTTTCCAAATGGCCTCATGTGCATGGAGAATACGGAAAGTATTACAAGAGTCAGTAAAAATACTGACCCTCTTACCTTCAGAAATTCCCAGGGCCCTGCTCAGAGCTATCAGTTCAGCTTTCTGTGCAAATGTTCCTATTGGAAGGGCCTTGTCTTCAATTGTCTTCTGAAGTATTGGCACTGTACATCCTGCATGTCAGTATCCCTGTTCCAAAAAGCTGCTCCCATCTGTAACAGGCTTTGGCTTCAGCCACTGGTTACATTCCCCACTTTCATTTTTTAATCACCATATCTATGGTGAATATTGGACAAGTCCTCTCCATTGGTACAACTACAAGCAACAATGTACAATACAAAGGCACCACCTTTGGCTTCAGCACCAGTTACAGTTCCTGTCCCCAAAGAATGTACAAATTACACTTTGGCTATCCCAGGACAGCAGGATTATGGTGGTGACAACTTATCTTGTGTTGCTTTTCATTACTTTCTAAATTTTCAGTAGTCGATATATATTATTTTGTAATAGAATAAAACAAAAAAAAATTAATGTGAGACCCTGAAATATTTTTCTTTTCCCTCTTTACTTTGTGTATAAATCAGAAAGTGCATGCCAATATCTCTAACAATATAGCAGGCTAATACTGTACATAATTGCTACAGATGATGGTGTGCTGAGTGTTAAGAATCTGTGGATATCTAGAAGAGTGAAAGAAAGCTGAATTTGCAAAACTTTTGGAAAATTGAATGGAAAAACTAGGGGGCACAATCCTTCTGAGCAAGCACTAAAAAAAGAGATTGTAACACCAATTCCTCCCCTTGTTAGTCTGTTAGTTAGTCAATCAGAGATGACCCATCAGCAGCAGAAGTTGTATTATTAAACATAGTATGTAAAATGCATGTCTAGCCTCCCAAACCCAATCACCCCCACTTTCCCACTTCACCTTCCTCACCTCATGCCACCCCTCCAGCCCATTCCCACCTTGATAGGCTAAGAAGGGCCCTCACTGAGGTCTGTTTACAATCACTAGTCCTTTTCACTCTACCAAGAAAATGTCTACAAAATTCTTCATATTGCTTGGTGAGTTCTGCAAAAGCAAAACGCAATCTGTGTATCATTCTGCCCGCAGCATCCAGAACACCAGAAGACAAATGAAAAATGAGATTTTCCAAGTGCCTGTATGGGTGTGTACCCAAGACCTCATTAGTATCCGCAGGTTATTATTCTGCTTTGGGAATAAAGAGGTTCAGTTGCCACTGCTCCGGGCAGTCTTTTGCCCATGGCAGTGACTTCCTGGGGCTGTTCCCCTCACCCATTTACAGTGTCTGTTGCAACTTGGGTTGGATTGACCCAAAGTTCCCAAACGTTTTTCTCTACCTTCTCTTTGAAATTCATCACGGTGATTCCTTAGGCAGGCTGAATTTTGGCTCAGTTAGATGACAACTGCCCAGGTTGGAATTAAGACAAGATTTCTGCCCAGATACATTCATCATGCATGGTGCAACTGCAGTAACCTACTGATGGGAGCTTAGACTTTTGCCTACTTATAACGCAAGAGCTAGCGAGAGAGTGGAGTGCGGGTCTAGAAAGAAAATGAAGGTGGTTTAAATAAAAGAAAAAATTGAATTACAGAAAATCTCTTAATCTAATGCCAATATCAATCCCTAGTAGAGAAAAAATATTTAATTTTTACTTGACTTTGACTTTGATTACAGTTTTAGCTAAATACTGTATCATGTTTTATATGAAACACCTTAAGTTTGTTATAGAAAATTGACATCATTATAGCAGTTCATTTTAATTTGTCCATTTGAAACTTGCCTTTTTCCCAGAAAAAAGTAAGCAGTTTGTCTGTTTGCTTGAAATTCCAATTGTATCTGTATGCCTCTAAGTCCTTTCCTTGAAAAGATGTTTGTTAAGTGGGAAGACAGTGCCCTCACTTTGGTGTTTAAAATATGAAAACATCAATAACTTGGGCCTCCCTGGTGGAGCAAGGGGTTAAGATGCAACCTATGAAGCTATCTGCAGCCTCTGCAGCACGGGTTCGATCCCCAGCCAGGGAGGTACCCACATGGTTCAGCAGACCTCTCCTGACTCGCCCACTGCTCCTCTCAGCAGTGTATTTCAGTCCATCTGCCTGTTCTCTGGTGAATCCTCTCACCCCCGACACCTCTGGCCTGTGCCCCAGCTCTTGTATGCATAAAATAAAATAAATCTTAAAAAAAGAAGAAAGAAAATATCAATAACTTACTTCTTACTGCTGTCAAAAGAACTGTCCAGTGGTACAGACTATATCTAGAGGACACCCAAGCAATCAATTATACCAGTTAACCTAAAAGTGGAGGGAATAGAAACAAATATTTGTGAAAGTAAACATGGGCATTGTTGAGTAGTACTGATTGATCATTTTCATTCATTGGCTTTAGTGTCCTGAAGATTAATTTGCCATGATCTTTAAACTATCCAGTATCATTTGCTTACCATGTTTTATGTCCTTTTGTAAAAGCTTTTGGAGCTTGTTTTGGTAGCACATATATTACAGCTTTCAAGAATAATTACAAAAGCAATAATTAATCAATCCTTATTATGGGCTTACCATGAACCAGACACAACTCTTTTCATGTATAACTTATCTGTTCCTATTTTGACACGAGTATTGTATTTCCTCTTATCAGAGAACCAAGCTAAAGAAAAAGTGACTTGTTCAATGTCATACTGATATTTAAGCTCAAATAAATCTCATGCATATTTTTCACTATTGTTATTATTTTCTACAATTCTCCATTATTACAAAATAAGTCAAACCCCTTGGTAGTGTAGATAAGACCTTTTATAAACTGTCTCACTCTTTCATGAACTCCTATTTATCTTCCCATGGTCAAGTCATCCTTGCATACTTAAATTCTTTCTCCTTTAACTCTCCCCCAATTCTCCATCCCCACCACTGTTGATTTCTATTTCCCCTAATCTTCTATTAGGATTCAGTAAGAGTTATCACTTTATGCAGATTTTCATTATCTTCCTAAACAAATTTTTCTCATACTTGAATTACTTGTTTTATGCATGACTTTATTAGCACCTATAATATTATATTGTAAATATCCACATGTATGTGTATCACCATTTCTATAACACTGTTTTACTAACTGAGGCTTATAACTATTAGTGGGTCATTAAATCAATTCAGTGGATCAAAATCAAATTTTGCTACAAGAAGACAGAATAGAACATATTGCACAGAAAAAACATGGATATTAACTCATGAAACTATTGTTTCATTGTGAATGTGTTTTTGTATGTTGCTATGGGCTAAATAGTGCCCCCCCACCTTTTTTTTTTTTTTTGTGGGACCCTCGCCAGTGGCCTGGGAACGAACCGGCGCTGCAGAGACTGCGGGCAGCCTCTCAGCCCAGTGCTCAACCTCTGAGCCACCAGGAGAGGCCCCACCCACCCATTAAATATATGTTAAAGTCCTAACCCTCAGTCCCTGAGAATATGAACTTATTTGGAAAAAGGGTATTGCAAATATAATTAGCTAAGTTAACAGGAGGTTATACTTGAACAGGTGTTCTCTAATCCAACATGACTGGTGTCCTTTAAAGAAGAGGCTCACATAGAGATGACACACGAAGGGAGAACGCCATGTGATAACCTAGTAAGAGATTGAAATGTTGCAGGTGAAAACCAAGGAATGACAAAAAATTGCCTGACAAATCAACAGAAGCTAAGAAAAGGTGATAAAGTATTCTCCCCTCTGAGATTCAGAGGGAGCACACCTTGATTTCCAATGTCTGGTGTTTGGAACTGGATGACAACAGATTTCTCTCTAATCACCCGGTTTGTGTGGTACTTGATTATAGTAGCTCTAGCAAACTGATGTATGTGTGTTTGTGTATGATGGGTTGTCAGATAACCTGTAATTTTTACTGTGGTCCCAGCCAAAGAATGTTTGAATCTATTCTGCATAATTCAAAGTCAGCAATTACATTTTCTTTGTTTTTGTGTCTAAAACCTATTCAGCATTTGCCATGCAGGAGTTTAATAAATGTCGGAGATTGAAAAGAGACAGATGAGACATGAGGAAAAAGGAGAGAGGATGAAGAAGACAAAACAGGTATGGGAAGGAGGGAAACATAGGAAATGAGAGGGAGGGCAAGAATAATAAGAAAACTGGAGAAGAAGGTGGATTCAGGGCTGGTTTCGGAGAGGGAACCTGCCTAAATTCAGAGAAGTGTGGGCTAAAATAGAGAATCAAAACCTAAAAACAAATTCTAATGATAAAAATGCTGGGGGAATTTATTTTTGCACTATTTTAGATATTACGACTAACAACAAATAATTTTAATGGAAAAGTTATAAATTTAGCCCCATGCAAAAAAGGGTTCACTCTTACTCTTCACCAGTTCCAGAAAGTGTTTATGTAATAAAAGAGTAATATTGAAAAGTCCTTTGATATAACATCCTCTTATTGGCCTGGGTCACAGAGCACACAGGCAAGCTGATGTTAAATGAATAGGGGAACTCCCTTTACTGTTCCAGCTATATAATGATGAATTTTCATGTAGTTTATTTGAAATGCTTTTTCTCCTTTATCACATTTATTTTTATTTATAATTCCACTTTGAGGGGGGAAACAACAAGTTACTGATTGAGAAGCCACACAAGCAAAAACAATCTTAGGTTAAAACATTCTGTATATAAGCACCCCCAGAGAGGTATTTCCATTCTAACATCTTGATAGCTACAAAATCACAGCATCTAGCCATTCAATTCACTTCTAGATAACACTAGGGTGCTAGTACATAAAAATGGAAGAAGGAGAAAATGAATAAAAATAAAATATTCCATCAGATTGCAGCAAATAAAAATAAGACTCACTCTAAGCTTTCTATAATCCTAATCATTTTATTCCAAGCTTGCTAAAATGAGAATTTTGAAAGTGCTTTCAAACTGTCTACATTACTGTCTAGCATGTATTCATGAATGTGTTTTAGGTGCAAAGGCAATATTTCAAAAATAAAAGCATGTGTGGAAAGCTGAATTTTTTTCCAACTTCTAGTTTCACTCCCAGGAAAAGTCTTATATAGGTAAGAGGAATAATGTTGATCATATTTAACTGTGTACATTTAATGAATTTCTTAGAGAAATAATGGTTATCTGAAGATTTAAGATATGTGCTTGCACAGGCCACATGGTGCCCTGTGCTAACTTCTTATTCTGATGTCTGTGGTCCACCCAGTTTAGAACAATAATCATCCAATAGAAACTTATGGAACAACCTTATTTAGACACATGCACTTCTCTATGCCTTCAGTCCCAAGGCATTGAAACTTCAAAGCTTTTATAAACTCTAAAATTATAATTCTACTAGTTGTACAATACTTTAAACCTCCACAATGGGAAGATAGGTGGTGTTTAAGGAGAATGATGGTCTTGCTGGTTTGCCTCTTTGTGATAAAAAAAAAAAATATTTTTCATGCCCTAATAACCCAAATAAGCCAGTCTTCTGGATGACCAAACCTCAAAAATCTAATATCCCAGTGAGCTGGGAAGATAATATAATACAGTATCGTGTGTTCTGATCTAGGACTGGACTGGAAGAACATTCATTGCTTTGATATTGCTGTTAAGAGTTTCAGGTACATTATTAAATCTTCCTTGGATAGAAAGAACAATGGTGAATTTATCAAGACACCAGCAAGGAACTTTGAAATGACTGATTTTTCTAAAGCTTCATATCAGCCTCAAAAGCTGCCAAGATCAAAAGTCAAAAATCAGAACTTGTAAAATTTATAAGAATCCTCATGTATCATTAGCCCAAAAAGATATCTTTCCAGCTGAAATGTGCTTCTATTCAGGTTTTTCTGTCCTAGATTTTTCAATCAGAATAGCCCCATTTGTTTCCTACCTAAATAAATGTTGATTTAATTTTCATTCATATGTTCTTAAAATAAGAATGTTTTCACTTTTTAGAGAGCCAACAAACTTAAAGGAAATTACTGCTTACACCATTAACAGTTCTTATTAGTTCTCCTTAAACAGAAACTGGAGAATTACAGATATGATGCAAACATAAATAGTCAGAAGCAAGGTTTGGAACCTTGAAGGGAGCCAAGATACTAAAAATGATTCAGTAGTGAAGTTTGAACCTTGGAATCTAACCCAGGTGGAGAGAAAGAAGAAAATCCTGGGGAGCAGTACTTCTGATTCAACCAAGGAGATTATCTACCAGTTCAAGTGATGTCTATGAGAGACAAATATTATGACCAAGTGCTAAACAGAAGGAAAAAAAATAGTATAAGACTGTAATTAGGAAGAAATTAAAAGAATCCTGGGCAACTATTTCTTTAAAAAAAAAAAGATTTATTTATTTATACAAGAACTGGGTTACAGGCCAGAGGTGTGGGATTGGGAGGGGATTCACCAGAGAGAGCTGGGAGCAGAACAGGCATACAGACTGAAAGCACTGCTGAGGGGACCAAAAGAGCTGCAGCGGGTGAGATAGGAGGGGTCTGCCATGCCATGTGGGTATCGCCCTGGCAGGCCAGGAATCCAACTAGCTCTGCAGAGGCTTCGGACAGCTTCACAGCGCTGCGCTCAACCCGCTGTAGCACGGGGGTGGCCCTGGGCAACTATTTCTAATGAAAAAGAAAGTTCCTGAATATGAATGAGTCATGCATTAAAAGTATAACAGGTCAAGTAACACTATGAAGATATTTTAAATGCCTTTCCTTAATACAGATGACAATATGAAACGAGATGTTCACTTAAAGAGAATACTGCAACTCTCTGACCAGACACAGTTGTTAGATTTTGTAATGTAAATATGCCTGCCCTGTCCGCAGATCTTAAACTAACTATTCAAAATACTTTATGACCTTATAATCCTTGCTATGACTTACTGGACCAGCAGTGACTCCAGTATCAGAGAGTTCATTTGCTAGTCAGTCACCAATACCACCTTTCTCAAGAATTTCTGTTAGGATTAACTTTATTAGAAGACTTAGTTGAAAGATCCTGGGGTTTCCTGACATCCACATTTTATGATCAAGAGAAGAAAAAGTAGTAAAATGCTGTCCTCAGAAAAGGAGAATGGTAAAACGGTAATGAAAATTGCAGAAATTTGAGAACTGGGGCTCTAGAAAAAGTTAGAGAAAGGAAGAATTGCTTCTATAAACTTAATTTTGCTCAGTGAAAATCTATTTTGCATCCCACTAATATGAATATCTCTTTTCTTTTTATTTGTTCTTCAAAATAATAAAAATAGTACTTGTATAAAACTCAAGGGAAAAACAGAAGTATATATTTCCTGGTGCCATAAAATGAATTCTAGTTGAGTTATATATATAATAAAGGTTAAGCAGGGGGAAATTACATTGTTTATACAATAAGAGAAAAAAGTGGATAATTGTGCTCCTGAATTTTCAGGAGAATATAAAATCCAAAGGAAAAACAATCTTCTAACTAAAAGAAAAATCCGTTTAGTGATTTTGGACTGCAACATGCGAAATCACAGAGAGAAAAGACATAGTTTATTAAACAGCCATTTCCAAGTCTACATAAAGACTCAGAAACAAGCATTTATTTATTTGTTTATTTGTTTATTTCTTAGACTGGAAAAAATGTATTCCTTATAATCTGTGGCCAAGGTAATGAAGTAATCAAATTGATTTTTTTTTTTAATAGAGGCATGCTTTATTTATTTGTTTGCTGGTTTGGTAATCAAATTGATTTAAATAAGCCTAAATATAAGAAAAATTTCTAGTAATAAAGTATGTGAGCTTTAGTGTATAATTTTTTACTTTTTTACTATTATTTATGTAATATTATTTTACATCCTTGCTAGTGTTGTGATAATATCATCCTTTCTTAAGTGATTTTATAATCTCTATTCTTTCATCTAGTCATTGTAATTTGTTGGTGGAACTAGAAATATGGGATATAGTTAAAAATGAGATTGTCAAATATCAAAATATACAATAATTGAGTTTAAAAGGAAATCAAGACTTATTTTATGAAGCAAACCATTAGATAAGAGTGATTTAACTAAAAGCTTAAGAGAAAGGAAATTAATTGCTAATTAGAATCTCCTTTGTTAGTTAGTGCCTAGATTTGCTAGCCAGTACTACATTGCTAATTAGTGCCTTCTTCATTGGCTTGTTGCTATGAGTATTTCCTGAAGAAAGAGGAAGAGAGTCATTATAAAATTCATATGCCAAATCCCAATATCTTCTCAAACTTTTAATAATGTCAAACATGAGTTTTCTTTTTTTCAACATTTTTTTAAAATTTATTTTTGCTTAAAACTGGGGTGTTGGCCAGAGGTGCATTCACCAGAGACAGAGTGGGGAGCAGAATAGGCAGATCTAGAGAAATATACTTCTAAAGGGAGCAGTGGTTGAAACAGAATCAGTCTGCTGTGCCATATGTGGGTTAGCTCCCTGGCCAGGGATCCAACTTCTAAGTATATATACTTAGAAAGGGCCTCCCTGGTGGCGCAAGGGGTTAAGCACAACCTCTACAGCACAAGTTAGATCCCTAGCCAGGGAGCTACCCACATGGTGCAGCAGACCTCTCCTGTCTCACCCACTTCTCTCCTCAGCAGTGCATTTCATTCTGTCTGCCTGTTCTGTTCCCCACTCTGACTCTGGTGAATCCTGTCACCCCACCACCCCCGCACCTCTGGCCTGTACTCCAGTTCTCATATGCATAAGTAAATAAATATTAAAAAAAAAACTTTTAAAATACACTTACAAAGCTTTTCCCAAGGAGTTCTATCAGAACAACAATTCAAGAATGATTTAAAGCATCACCCTTAATATTAATATTCTGAATAAAAATTATTATTTAATTCTATGTCTCCTGTGGGGAAACATTGTGAAACTGCACACACAACACAGAAATACATAAAGATATAAGCGATTTTATTAAGAAATCCCAAAGAGTAACTTCAAATCCCTCAAGGCTACAGTTTCTCTTAGAAAAAATAAATATGAATGAAAATATTTAATGATAAAGATAGTTTATGAATAAAAATGTGAATGAATAGGATGAATAAAGATATTTAAAAATTCACCTATATGCCCTCTACTACCATTTGTAAAAGACCCTGACATTTTCCTAGTGTTAAAGGTAGTCTTAACAGGCCCTAAATGGATGACATTTATAAGGAAAATTTATAATTGCACTAAGCCTCTTTTAAATAAATGGATGAGCTCTACCATAGGAGAGAATCCTTTTTAATTGATCTTTCCCATTTAACAGCATTAAGGAATCTTACAGAAAATAAAATAGCAAAATTTACCTTAAGGCCCATAAAATTAAAAGGCTGAATATAGGGATGAACTTCCTAAGTAATTATATCATTTCTATGCATTTGTTTAATACCATGAAATGTTTACTTGACCATTAACAAATGTGGTACAACAGATTTTTAGGTCTTATTAGAAAACCACTGACACTATTCACTTAGAATGCACTTTGCTGCAAAATTCCTCGGAATGAAAGAAATGGGAGAGTTGTTACTCGATTCCAGTTGTTGGTGAGTGAAATGAAACTCAGTGAAATAGAAGAGGTCACTTCTCTATTTTCATTGGTGAGACAACGGGATTGTTAAAGGTGAATTTTTGAAAGGTAAAACCATGACTCTCAAACAAATATAAAATGAATGAGTAGTTATAGTATCATTTAATTCACTTATAAATGCAAGTTGAGCATGTTTTACAATGTTCAAAGGAAAACCCAGTTAGGTATATTTATAAATCAGAAATATGGGCATGAATTTACAAATGGATGTTTTCCATAGAGGGAATGAAGTCATTTTTTCACTGGACCAAGCTATTTGTTTTTCTATAAACAGAAGTTATTTACATTGCTATCTAAAACTTGAAGGGTTGTAAAATAGCTCAAAAGCAATAAAAAGCAAAGAACACCCATATAATGAAAATCAGGTAACTGGGAAAATCCTGTTATAAAAATGCATAGTACTAACAGTATTCTCTAGAATTGGATTAAATACATGAATTTTTTTTTTTAAATCTAAACATGAAATCAACTCACTAAGAAGATAAGACAGTAGAAATCATGGAATACTAGGTAGAAAATTCCACTGAGATATATTTTATACCATTGTTTCTAACATATTAGAAAATACCAGAGTCACATTCAGTGATAGGTAAGCAATGCTCTCCACTAAAATGAGATTTGCTTTGACTGAAAGAAATTTCACAGAAGTTAAAAACATATCCGTTCCTCATAAAAGGATAACATCAGTGACTCTGTACAGGGAAAATAGATGACATTGCTTTTATGGCATATAAAAATTATGGTTAATGCAATTCTATTAGTCTGTTTAAGAGATATTCAATCCCACTACTTTAGACTCTAAGTCTTGGCTGATAATAGTTTGCAAAACATCAGAATGTATTTTGTATAGGAGGATCACATAATCCCGAATGCCATGACAGGAAATTGAATGGGCTTGGCTTCTTATTTCTATACATAAACAGCAACATGTCAGAAAATCTTTCTCAAAGGAAACAAGTCGCTCTATTATGGAATAAACAAAAGATGCTTGAAATATAATTATATTAAATAAATAAGGATGGTTGAATATTATAAATTCTATATTTTTTTTTTTTTTAAATTTTGGGCTTTTAAGGGCGGTGTCACGGGGACACCAGCAGAAGCCGAGAGAGAAGCCATAGAAGCAGAAGCCGAGAAAAGGCCGGAGAGCCCAGAGTAAAGACCTGCTGGGGAGTGGGAGGCCTGCCAGCCTACTGGCCCCCAGCGCCCCTGCCTGGTAATCCCAAAAAAAGCCTGCAAAACCACTGAGGACTCTGACTCCTCCTTCACCCAGGATGCTGGATCATAGAAAACCTGCTAAGTGGTCCTTCCTGACCCTACAATATTTTTGCAAGTTTGTCAACACCTCTGCCCTGAATTTCCCCAGCTATAAAATTAATATGTTGATGGTTGTAACCCTACAATCATCAGGCTTTTCTGTCCTCCCTCCATTAGTGTTGGTGGTGGATCCCTGCAGACCTGCAAGCATGCCTGATGGGGGGCACTTGTAGGGGGGTGTGGGCATCCACAGATAAGCACACCTGGGCTGAGACTGTGCTTATAAGGGCAGCGTCACGAGAACAGAACCAAGAACAGAATGAGAGAAAGAGAAAGAGCAGCAGACTAGAAGGAGAACAAGAAGGAGCAACAGAATGAGAGAACGCCAGAGAGCCCAGAAAGAGTGAAGATTTGCCCGGGGCTGGGAGGCCTGCCAGCCTCGTGGCCACCCCCTCCCTCCCTGCACTCCTCCATGCCATGTACCTGGTCAAAGCTCAACAAAAGCCTGAAAAAGCCACCAAGGGCTTCAGGACTCTCCTTTACCTGTTAACCCTCTGCTCGGATCATAGAGAGCCTGCACTATGCCCTTCCTGCTGCTACAGTAGTACTTACTCCTAAGATTGCTCTAAGGGTTAAGTGAAATGACATGGGAACAGCGCCCAGTCCATGAAGAGTGTTTAGCAAATATCAGCTAACCACGACTGTTGTTACTAATGTGTTGTGATGCTGTTTGATGAGTTGTGTCTGAGGAAGTGGGCCAAGAAGACTAGGAATAACTTCCATTTACGGACTATTTGCTGTGAGCTTGGCTCCATTCCGTGCACTATCACTCTGTTAACATAAGTAAATTGAGGCAAGCAATAGTGAGTTTATTAAAGAATTAAGGTGGAGAACTAGAACCCAGGGACAGCTTCCAGATAGCTTTGGGTAAGCTGCCTGAATTCTGAACATCTCAATGAGGATTTTATACAGTCTGCAAGGAAAACATTTTTACATTTTCAAGGATTTTTACAAAGAAAGTCTAGACAGGTATCTGGTTAATATATCTATTTGATGTTGTCTATGCATAGAGGAAAAAAAAGAGGGAGAATTATCTCTGGGACCTGGGAATTTTAGCAATGCCATAAACCGGGTTTTCGTGGAGGCAAAAATGTATTTGTTTATACAGCATCTTCACAAGGCCAACCCAGCTTTTTGTGCCCCTTATTTAAGACTAGGGTGAGGGGTACCCACTTAATTGTTAGCTTTGGTTAACAACCTAGATAGTCATTTATCACTCACTAGAACCCTACTGCAGGCACTAAAATTATACAGATGAGAAACAACTGCTCAGAGAAAGCAAACAATCTCCACCTAATCAAAACAGCTTGTAATGGGTGATCTGAATCCAGGGCTTATGCTCTTAATTCAAACACTGTTTTTTTTTTTTTAAAGGTTTATTTTTTTTAAACTTTTTATTCTTAAGATTTATTTATTTATTCATACAAGCACTGGGTACAGTCAGAAGCGTGGGAGGGTGAGAGAATTCACCAGAGCCAGAGCGGGGAGCAGAACAGGCAGAAGGACCGAAGTACACTGCTGAGGGGAGCAGCAGGCGGCAGGAGAGGTCTGCGCGCCATGTGGGACCCTCGCTGGTGGCCGGGGATCGAACCGGCGCTGCAGAGGCTGCGGGCAGCTTCACAGCCCAGTGCTCAACCACTGCGCCACCAGGGAGGCCCTCAAACACTGTTTTGCCTCATATAAAATATAGCTGGAAAAGTTTCAAGAAAAACAAGTAGAGAATGGGTGACCTCCTAGTGTAAAGTGTGACTTTGAGCTCCATGTTATAAAAGCTTCTGCAGCAAAATTAGAAATGAAAAATAAATGTTTAATATACAAAAGGGCAGGTTTATTATAAAAAGGGGGGAAAGAATAAAGCACACTTGCACAGACACCAGCGGGCAAAAAGAGCAGCCCTGAAGGGCCAGGTCTGTAAAGAGAAACACCTGCATAGTCACAGGTAGGTAGCAGGGCTGCTCAGTTTAGAAAATTTTAGGGACCAGACAGGCCCATTCACCTGTAACAGGAAGAGAGATGGAAAGTGAACCTCTGGTCCATGAAAGTGGGGACAAGAGATCTGTGATGTTCTCTTGGGTTTCTCTTACCCAGTGGCAAGTATGAACCAAGTTCAAACCAACTCACAAGAGCTGATGATTTAATTTTCAGGAATTTTATGAAATGGACATTAAACGCAGCCATTATTAAAATGCAATTAAATAAATTCATATTCAAACTAATTTTATTAAAAACCAAGGTAATAAACACTCAAAATGCATCACTACATAATTACATTACTACATCTTACATCTATGATTATGTGACTAATTACTTCTATTGCCTTTGTGTGATAGAAATATCAGAAAATAATGAGCAACTCTATATCTCTTCTGACTTCATGTGCAATAATGTCATGTTAGTAGCTTAATAGTTAAACTTGCGATAGGGAAATCCTCAAATGAAATCACTCAAAGCTTGACTTATCATTTTGTTGGTGGTCTACAACTAAGAAAGTGGTGGAAAAGATGTTAACAATGCCATTGAAATTAAAATTAAAGGGCCTCCCCTGGTGGCACAGCGGTTGAGTGCTGGGTTGCGAAGCTGCCCTCAGCCTCTGTAGCGCTGGTTTGATCCCTGGCCACCAGCGAGGGTCCCACATGGTGCGCAGACCTCTCCTGCTGCCCGCTGCTCCCCTCAGCAGTGTATTTTGTCAATCTGCCTGTTCTGCTCCCTGCTCTGGCTCTGGTGAATTCTCTCACCCTCCTGCGCTTCTGACTGTACCCAGTGCTTGTATAAATAAATAAATTAATTAATTAAAAAAAAGAAATTAAAATTAAAAAAGTGTCTAAATCTCTAGCATAAAAAATGAGGATGTAGCATTATAGATGTGAAAAAATATATTTTGATTATATTTAGTCAAGTCACTCACTTTGCTGATGAGTGAGTGAAACATCCTCTTGTTTCATTTTCATCTCACTCTTTAATGTAAGTGAAAATATCAATCAGTATTCATGTTAGAAATGTACTCATTTCTCAAATTTCCACCATAGTTTGGAGAAGCACATATATTTGGCAAAAAAATAAAATGAATGAAAGCACTCTGGGGCCTCCCTAGTGGCGCAAGGGGTTAAGAACCACACTAAGAAGCAATTCACAGCCTCTGCAGCATGAGTTCGATCCCCGGCCGGCCAGGGAGCAACCCACATGGCGCAGCAGACCTCTCCTGACTTGCCCGCTGCTCCCCTCAGCAGTGTATTTCAGTCCGTCTGCCTGTTCTGCTCCCCACTCTGTCTCTGATGAATCCTCTCACCCCCCACATCTCTGGCCCAGCTGTTGTATGCATAAATAAATAAATCTTTAAAAAAAAAAAGCATTCTGGAATAATCAATTGGCAATAAGGAATATACAATGGAAAGTTTCAGATGCTTTATTAAATATAAATTCAGCGTTATGCATATTTTATCCAAGTCAAATGGCCATTAATAAGCTTATATATAAATAGGTGGTTGCTTTTCAGGACCTGTACTCAGCTCATACTTAAGGGAAGGAGTTTGTGTATGGAGCAAATTATTTTCCCCAGATATGCACCTTTCAAAAGAATGAAAGATTATTTGCATAAATAACTGTTCCATGAAACCTGAGAAGAAAGGCAAAGACAGGGTAAAACTCTGATCATCTGTTTTATTTGGCTGCTTTCTGTCTTTTTAGACTCACTTCATTCCATTTAGTTAATGAAAAAAAAAAAAAAGTAGGTCTGAGAGCTGCTAAGGTGGCTGCTTCCAGTTGCCTTTGACACTTGCCATGAAGCAGGAAAATCTGACACTTAGGGCTGGGGTTGGGGGGAAGGAACTAGATGAGATTGCATACACTGCATTAGTTAGAAACCTCCAGAGTGTCATAGGTATTAGAGGATCATTTCTCTATGTGCAACAAAGTTCTAGATTGTGTTTTGGGGCCAAAGTTCAAAATATTCTTTCATCTATCATTTTATTTAGTCATATAAATCCTCCATGGAAACTTGGAGTACCTTAATTGATTTTTTTTTTCCAAATAGCATCTTTGGATTTCATGTTCTCTTGGGTTTCTCTTACCAGTGGCAAGTATGAACCAAGTTCATCTTCTTGCACCATTACAGTTTTCAAAAATTATACAAAGTTTTTCTCTCTAATGACAATTTTGTTTTCATTATTTGAACTAGAAGACCAAGTGTGACTGATTCCAGGATCTACATGATCATATTGTTCTTCAAGACACCCGACTGATAGGTAAAAACTCATGAAACATTATAAAGGTAGAAAGGAAGACTCACTAGAATCTTGATCATCTCCTTAATCTATGAAAAAAAGTCACACTACTAATTGCTCTAAAATACTTTACAACAAAAATCACAGATATCTTTATCAAGATAGAAAATTAAACAAAATAAAAGCTAAGCATACTATGAGAAGTTTGACAATTGTCATCATTACTTCCCAGAGTGAGGAAGAACAATTGTTTCCCTGATAGCCCGCAAGTTATCACAGTTCAAAAATTTCCATGAGAGACATGGAGGAGGACAGGACAGAAGTACTTCTGAATTTGAACATTCCTACCTCACGAACGAGTATATGAAAGGAACCAGAAAAATATTTCTCACAGAAAAACCCCATGACTATTTCTGAAAATATAGAACCGTGGCTTCCACTTTTCATGAGCCATTTTTATAGGCAATGCTTTATTTTCCTTTGATCCCTAATATAACAAAAGTAATGGTAAGCATAGTTTAAATGGTAAGTAGCACCTAGTCTCATTGGAGTAAAAACTGGAAAAAAAAATTTGATAACAAAACAAGACTAGAAAACACTTCTGTCTAAATATAGTAGCTGCTATTCAATCCCAGACAATGATTGTCCATAGAAATAAGTGTTTCCAAACTTTCATTATTTTACAGAACAAAAATATATTGATTTTATTGGAAATAACTGAACTTTAAATGTGGGGAATTAGCAATGTTATTTAAAGACTTTGTAAACAGAAACATGCAGGTTATATAAAATCAACTTGAAGGTCAATTTTGAGTCATCAGTTTGTAATTGTTATGTCATATTCATGCTAATCTGGAAATAAAGTCTCAATGACAGACAAAATAATTGATTAGATAATCAAAGTGAGCCATCCAACAGATTTCACTCTGTGAGATCTGATCCAATAAACACAAGTTTGAATTTAGTTACATAGGCAAGAACAATGAGTCATTGACATTAATAATTGGATTATTCTTTTTTTGAAAGATTTATTTGTGATTACAAGACCTGGGGTACAAGCTAGAGGTGTGGGAGGTGAGATGATTCACCAAAGACAGAGTGGGGAATAGAACAGGCAGATGGACTGAACTACACTGCTGAGGGGAGCAGCGGGCGAGACAGGAGAGGTCTGCTGTGCCATGTGGGTATCTCCCTGGGCAGGGATCGAACTCATGCTACATTGGCTGCAGATAGCTTCATAGGTTGCATCTTAACCCCTTGCACCACCAGGGAGGCCCAATTGGATTATTCTTGACAGGAGGGGCTTCAAGTACTAAGATGTCCTGACCTAAAGACATGCAGTTTCTAAAGAAGGAGGTACATGACTTAACCTATTCCTTTCTATAGAATGCACTATAAAGATGCAAAAACTGGGTACCCATTTTTAAATCTTCTTTCTTTTCACCTTGGTCATAAGTGAGTGTTAAAAGAATGACTTCACATGCAGGCAGCTGATTCCTGCACAGGATACATGATGGCTGACTTCAGATTTTAAGTCTATGAAGATGGCTTTGTTCTCATGCCTGTAAAGAGGAGGCTGGTAGGAGGTTGTCTCAAAAAATTTTACAATATATTCACATTGATAAGTAATGAGAAGGACATAAGGCTTTTCTTAATTTACCATAAAAACTAAACACAAATTAGTTCTACAGACATATAGTGTTATGGTTAGGGTAGCTAAAAGGAGTGAAAGATTCTTCACTATATAGAATCGCCTTTCCTACTTCCAAAGCAAATAATGTTAGTGATTTCTATTGTTCCAGTGTGCCAAAGATTTGACCACAAGAGCTCAAATGAGGCAAAGTAGTGATTCCATGACCTGACAATGCAGGATGAGTTGGACATTCACAGAGATTCCACCCACTCCATTGACATTTTAATTACAATTTGACAAATTGATTGATAGGCACACCAGGTAAAGGCATTCATAGGAATCACCAAAGCCAAAGAGTTATGTAAATTCATCATGTGGTATTTTAGACAGCCAGTCTTTCTAAGTGCATTATATTGAGAAATGGATTTTTATTGTGAAGGCTTAAAGAAAAGGGGCCTCTTATTTAATCTATCATTAGTATATAAGAAATGCTCACATCATCTTATTTATTTATAACAGATTACTTAATGACAATAAAATATTGAAATTTGTTTTTTCCTCCCATCAAGTAAATCTTTGCTCTTAGTAAAAACAAGCAAACAAATCATTGACTATACTTAAAACTTACAAGCCAGTTTTCAAAAGCAACACATTGCCACTTCCATATTATTCAATGAGCTTCTTTGTAATGTTGTTATTCAACACAGATGCAGAACAATGTTTCCTGTGACTGTGAGGGAGAGCATTACTCAACATTAATGGCAAATATATTCACATGTGCCAGCAACTCCATCTTCAAGCTAAAGCCATAAATGTTTGACTAAATTCCAGTGGAATATTTACGATCATTTCCCCCTGAGAAATGCAATTTCCATAAATGCCTGCAATAAGAAAATGCAGTTTAGGAAATGTATGTTTCTTTAAGGTTCAGCAGAAGTTTATAATCTAAATATCAGTGAACAAGGAGGTTTGGTCACTCCAACCCTGCCCCTTGAAAGAGGAGTAATGTGCAAAACTCAATGCTGTTCTACAAAAGTAAATATCTTTCTTGGTGAGAAAGCTTTCTTGTATATTATGCCTCTTATTTTCAGAAACAGTAGCTGAAATGGATCAAGATGACTAAATATTAGAAGACTAAGGTTTTCTGAGGCATGTGTTTATGATATTGACTAACAGGAATATAAAATATCACTGGCAAAGATGTCTATTATAGCTCTTGAAATTTACTTTCTGTGGGATTATAATAATGGATGTGTTCTTAAAAAAAGCAGTTTCTTCTTGCACCAGGGTCTCTGCTCAACTGACACTTACCTATCTGCTGGTAGGACAGATGGCATCCTGCTACATACCTGCCAATAAATTTTCTTCTCCTTCTCTCTTAATTCTCCCTTTTTTTCACTCCCTAAATCTACTTGTCTTATATTCTTTTTGTTTTTAAAGATTTATTTATTTACTTGTTTGTTTGTTTTTACAGGTTTATTTATTTATGCATATAAGAGCTGGGGTGCAGGCCAGAGATGCAGGTGGTGAGAGGATTCACCAGAGACAGAGGGGGAACAGAACAGATGGACTGACTGAAATACACTGCTGAGGGGAGTAGCGGGCGAGACAGGAGAGGTCTGCTGCAACGTGTGGGATAAAGATTTATTTATCTATACATACAAGAACTGGGGAAAAGGTCAAACGTACTGGGAGTGAGAGGATTCACCAGAGACAGAGTGGGGAACAGAACAGGCAGATCAACTGAAATACACTGCTGAGGGGAGCAATGGACAAGATAGAAGAGGTCTGGTGTGCCATGTGGGTTAGTTCCCTGCCTGGTGATTGACCTCTTGCTGCAATGGCTGCAGAGAGCTTCAGAGAAGGCCCCATTGTGTTATAGTCTTAAACTCATATGTTTAACCTTTCATCAAAGTGTCTCAGAGACAGCAGAAGGCCCCATCTATGACTTTCCAGGGGTTAAATGCACCAATGACAGCACTCAATTCAGCTTCTCCAATCCTGCCCTTAGGAAGAATATGTCCTTGTAACTGATGCTGGCCTACTTAGCAGAGTCTGACCCTTCCAAGACAAAGTTGAGAAACAGACCAAAACTGCTTTGGGCACCCTCCAAATCTTAGAGCAAGAGTCCTTCTCTTGGGGCCTCTCTGGTGGCACAAAGGGTTAAGCACAGCAAAGCACAGCACTATGAAGCTGTTTGCAGCCTCTGCAGCACAAGTTTGATCCCCGGCAGGCCAGGGAGCTACCCACATTGTGCAGCAGAGCTCAGAAGAGGTATTTCAATCAGTTTGCCTGTTCTAGTCCCCGCTCTGCCTCTGGTGAATCCTCTCACCCCCCCACCCACGACCTCTGGCCTGTACCCCAGTTCTTGTGTGCATAAATAATTTTTTTTTTTTAAAAAAAAAGAAGGCTTCTCTTTCCTAATTACACCCCCACCCCTGTTACCATGCTGTCCTCTGGTTGCCTAGTGACTAGAGAGTCATACATGTTCAGGTCAGTGTTTTTCAAGAGGATTCAAATTATAAAAACTTTCTCAACCTTGAAGCCCAGTGCTTTAATTCCAGCCTTTACTGATAGCTTTTGAAAACCTACTAACCTATTTATATCTATAAAGCTTGAGTGGCTCACATTCCATAAGACATTATAAACTTTTACCCTTGAGCCTTTGACACAAGGAGTGGCCAGAGACAGAGATTTTTGAGTCTACTGTTAGGCTGACAGAGGGAATATCTTTGATGAGAATGGGTCTTTTGAGGACTCTCCAGATTGGCATGGTTAACTGCATGTTATGCAGTTCTTCTGATTATGCATTTACAAATGTTACTGAAAATTGAAAGTCTGCACATTAGAATCACTTTTGTAGGTTTTCAAATACACACCTTTCAGGGATTTTTGTTCACTCTGACTGGGGTCGTTTGTGCCCAGAAACTTGCATTTTTTTAAAAAACCACACAGATATTGAGGCACAGTAAGAGCTGAGTGCCAGTTGGACTATATTTTGGTAAATATTAGATTATTACTGTGGTTCATTCTATTATTAAATCTCTCTCTCCTCTACCACAGAGTGAAAAAATGCAGCAAGTTGTTTTTCCTGTCAATCTTTGCTTGAACATCAAGATTTATAAGCAGAGACCTGCAGTAGCCAATATTATGTTCTGTCAAGATTTAAATCCAGATTTTATTTTTCTCCAAATCCTCAACTTTGATGAATGAGCTGTGAAAGTCCAGGATGACTATATTCCATTACTGAAATGAATAGGCAGGCATCATAAAAAGCATCCCTGGCCAAGCCATCAATATTGTAAAAACAAATTCCCCGTGGATTGCAAAGTACATGTCTCTTTCAATCAGAACATCTTGTGTGGCCTTCATGTGTATGGGGTGATTATTTAATTAAAAGCGCTCATCTTTGCTGTCAGAGTAAAGGTGCTCCCATGGACAGTTCAGCAGATCTTACCAAGAGCACTTCTGCCACCTAGTGTTCAATTACTGCCAAGACACCCTCAGCATTTGAAAGGAAACCGTTTTTTTCTATAAAGGTAATTAAGTTTTTACTTTTCGTGGCCAACGTCAATTCAGGGCTGCTTGGGTGTAATAGGAAATGGTAACCTTTCTGGAAATGACTGTGCAAGTCCATTCAGTCTTACTGGTTCAAAAGTTAAGTTGGATTCTAATACATTTAGCAGTTATGACTGATTTGTTTGTGTGACCCACATTCTCATTAACATGCCTCCATAAAAAAAAAAATCTACAAAAGCAAATGTCTTTAGAATCCACTCACACTGTAGGCAGCAGTACATGATTTTCACATAATGTTCATAAACTTAAAAATTTTGATCTGAGTTGCAGGAAAATAGAATCTGGCAGTTCTAATAGTTTTATTTGACTTTCAACAAGAGGTTAACAGGGAGGACCTGTAGCATTTTGTTGCTGAAATTCTCATGTCATAAAATGCAGTTCACATCAAAATGCTCTGTCCCTACATAATGCCTTTGGCTCACAACTCAGTAACTGAGAGCGTTCCTATCTGCCCATGTGATAATGACAAAGACACTTAATCTCTCACCTTGGGCTCCTCAGCTGGAAAGTGATAAGCCTGAACTTACTCATAAAATCAAGGAAGTGGTGAGAAATAGCTACTACACACCATACATCTTATATTAAAAAAGATATGAATGTACTGTGGATTGAGCCAATGTCCTTTCCTTAGCCAGAGAAAAGTCACAGAATACTTAATGGAAATAGACATAGTTCACCGGGTAATGAAACTCTAAGTTTAAAGTGATAACCATGCAATTATATTCTTCTTTAAAAAGGGGGGAGAGGGGGCCTCCTTGGTGGCGTAAGGGAATAAGATGCAACCTATGAAGCTATCCACAACCACTGTAGCACGAGTTCGATCCCTGGCCAGGGAGTAACACACATGGTGCAGCAGACCTCTCCTGACTCACCTGCTGCTCCCCTCAGCAATGTATTTCAGTCAATCTGCCTGTTCTGTTCCCCCCTCTGTCTCTGGTGGATCCTCTCATCCTCCACACCTCTGGCCTGTACCCCAGTTCTTGTATGCATAAATAAATAAATCTTTAAAAACAAAACAAAACAAAAAAACCCACGGATTGGATGGGGCAGCAATTCTGCCGACTGCCGTTTTCTTTACAAGCCAACCCAACATGGCTTTTGATGCCAAACACCTGATTGGATATAGATTTGATGATGCTGTTGTCCAATCTGATATGGCATTTCATGGTGGTAAATGATGCAGGCAGGGCCAAGGATCAAGTAGAATACAAGGGAGAGACACAAAGTTTCTATACATAGGAAGTATTATCTATGGTTCTGACAAAGATAAAGGAAATTGCAGACTGTACCAAAGCTGTTGTGTCAGTACCATTTTCTCTAATGACTCTCAGCATCAGGCCACCAAAGATGCTGGAACTATTGTTGGCCTGAATGTACTAAGAATCATCAATGAGACAACTGCTGATCCTATTGCCTATGACTTAGACAAAAAGGTTGGAGCCAAAAGAAATGTGTTGATCTTTGACCAAGGAGGTGACACTTTTGATGTGTCAATCCTCACTATTGAAGAAGGCATTTAAAAAATATATTTTATTTATTTATTTTTGCATAGAAGAATGGGGGTGTGGGCCAGAGGTGTGGGGGTACGGGGGAGGATTCACCAGAGACAGAGTGGGGAGCAGAGCAGGCAGATCTACTGAAATACACTGATAAGGGGAACAACAGGCGAGATAGGAGAGGTCTGCTGCACCATGTGGGTTAGCTCTCTGGACAGAGATTAAACTCCGGTCATTGCAGTGGCCTTCACAACGGCTGTAGTGCTGAGACTGAACCCCTAGGCTACCAGTGAGGCCTGAAGAAGGCTTTTTTGAGGTCAGATCAACAACTGGAGACACTCAGATGAAGAATTTGACCATTTTATTCCAGATTTCACACTCAATCATAAGATAGACATCATTGAGTTCGAGAGGACTGTCCATCGCCTCCATACTGCCTGTGAGCATGCTAAGTACAAGCTCTTGACATAGCTAACTTTGTAAACTTACTTATGGTGGCTCAGCAATAAGTAGTGCCAAAAGGGATGTCAATTGAAGGAGGAGCTATGCAACATTAAATCAAACAGATCAAACAGAGACCGAGCACTGTGCCAAAGACCCACGGGAAATGCTCTAAAATTGTTTAGTGCAATGCTGAGTTGATGATTAATGTGGGGTTGTAAAACAGTTCCAGGATGGGGCCTCCCCGGTGGCGCAGTGGTTGAGCGCTTGGCTGCGAAGCTGCCTGCAGCCTCTGCAGCACTGGTTCGATCCCTGGCAGCCGGCAAGGGTCCCACATGGCACGCAGACCTCTCCGCCGCCCGCTGCTCCCCTCAGCAGTGTACTTCGTCAGTCTGCCTGTTTTGCTTCCCCTCTGGCTCTGGTGAATTCTCTCACCCTCCCATGATTCTGACTGTACCCAGTGCTTGTATAAATAAATAAATTAATTAAAAAAAAAAAGGCCCAGGATGTTCCTGTTCATAAGGTTGATTGGACCTATGTGGCTGAGTCCAGCCTCTTCCCTTACCTTTAACCATCTACCAGAAAGTCAACATAAGTTCTTTTCTAGCACTCAGGTAAGACTGATTCACTCTAAGAAGAAATAAACTTCTTTATCTCCATTACCAGTGCCTTTTTGAAAAATGTAATGCTGATTTGTTTTGTGGTACCTTGGACTTGGTCGAGAAAGCTCTTCAGGATGCCAGGCTAGGCAAGTCACAAATCCATAATATTGTTCCGGTGGGTGGTCCTACACAATTCCCCCAAATTCAGAAACTTCTTGTAGAGGGCAGGAATGGACACGGTGCAGGTTTTCTGATCCCATGCAGAACGGGTAAAGGAGGAATCGGAGTCCTCAGTGGCTTTTTGCAGGCTTTTATTGGGATCTACCTGGTACACAGCAGGCAGGGATGCTGGGGGGCCAGGAGGCTGGCAGTTCTCCCAGCCCCCAGCAAGTCTTCACTCTATCTGGGCTCTCCGGCGTTCTCTGCTTCTGTCTTGGCTTCTGCTGCTTCTTTCTCGGCTTCTCTTTCAGCTTCTACTGGCGTCCCCGTGACGCTGCCCTTAAAAGCCCAGTCTCAGCCCAGGTGAATCCCACTACCTATGCCAGGTGCCCGCCATCAGGCATGCATTCAGGACCGTAATGATCCATCATCTATTCTGATGGCAGGAGGGCAGAAAAGCCTGACATTTTTCCTTATCCTACACTTCTACAGGACTTCTTTAATGGGAAAGAACTGAATGAGAGCATCAACCCTGATGCAGCCATTACTTATGGTGCAGTTGTCCAGACAGATATCCTATCAGGAGCTGAGTTTGGAAATGTTTACAATTTGCTGTTCATGGATGTTATACTCCCTTTTCCCTTGACATGGAAACTACTGGTGGAATCATAGCCATTTTCATAAAGCACAATACTACAATTCTTACCAAGCAGACACAGACCTTTATCACCTACTCTGGCAACCAGATTATTCAGGTTTATGAAGAAAGTGTGCTAGGACCAAGGATAACCACCTACTTGCCAAGTTTGACCTCATAGGAGGTCATGTCTCCTGCACCCTGTGGTGTTACTTAGATTAAAGTCACTTTTGATATTGATGTCAAGATTATCCAAATTATCCTGCTGTGGGTAAGGGTATAGGAAGAGAGAATAAGATCACAATCACTAATGACAGGGCCTTTTAAAAAGGAAGACATTGAGTATCCCGGAAGCTGAGAGTACAAAGCTGAAGATGAGAAGCAGCGGGACAATGTGTCTTCCAAGAATTCCCTTGAATCTTATGCCTTCAACATGAAAGCAACTGTTGAAGATGAGAAACTTCAAGGCAATACCAATGATGAGAACAAACAGATGATTCTTGGCAAGTCTAATGAAATCAACTGGTTAAATAAGAACCAGACCACAGAGAAGGAAGAATTTGAACATCAGCAGAAAGAGCAGGAAAAAGTCTGCAACCCTATCATTAGCAAGCTTAGTCAGTGCAGGTGGCATGCCAGGGGGGATGCCTGGGGTTCTCCTGGGGGTGAAGCTCTTCCATCTGGTGCTACCTCCTCTGTTCCAGGCACAGGCCTAGAATATACTAAACATTCAAATGATATTTAGTTTCCTTTCTTGATAAACGATGGTAGCAAATGGAAAGGTCAGATGTTACTTTAACAAGAAAACATTCAAAACATTTTTAGTTAATGCCACAATTTCATCAAGATCCTCCTAACTCATATACTTCAGTACATCAGGACTTCAACCCAGTCAGTTCTACCCAAGACAAACTTTGCTAAATCGCTTATTTTATCTGTCACTTAAATGCCCAAGATCTTTGATGTTTACTGTGGCATAGAATAAAATTCAAATTGCTTCACTAATCATTTGAAGTTATTCCCAAATTAACGTATACAGCAAGTAGGCTGCTACTCATATGCTCTGTTTTATGAATTCTCCAATCTAATTCTTCTCTTTTTTTCCACTCTTCAGAACCTGCCCCTGTTTACATGCTGCTGTCATTAAATCCCCCAAGTACAGAATAACCTTCCCTACCTTGTATGTGTTTTCAAATGTCCCCTATATTTGTGAACTCAGCCTTAGCCCACCTCTTTTTGAGGATTTTATTATCATGTTAGCTCCCAATAGTCATCTTATCCTCTAATATCCTATAGCTCTTCTTACTGAGAGCATGTATTTACGTGTGTACATGCCTAGCCCCATTATACCATAGTTTTCTTTAGGGCAAAGGTCCAATTACTTGATATAATATTGGTAGAGGAAAGGATAGAAAATCTAAAGGAGGCATCACAAGACTAAAACCTGACTCACAAAAGGAGGTGGGGGGAGAGGGGATTAATGTGACCATTTACCCAGCTATAGAAAACAACATCCTTAGGAGCCAGTGCCTTATCACAAGGCCTAAGACCCAAGTAGATATCAGACTGCTGTAGGGAGCACAGACCTGAGGATAAAGATATGGAGACTAAGCCCATCCTGGAATCTCTGGTCCCTTTTGGATTCTGCATGGTTGTCCAAAATCAGCAGCAAACAGGCCATTCCACAAAGTGGTGAGCCCCTCCCACAGAGAAAAAGACTATCAGTGCAGTCTCTGCACTGGCACAGGGCAGCAGTGCTGCCCACCTGTGACTATGCAGGTGTTTCTTTTCACCAACTCTCTGTCCTTCTGCAGGGCAGCAGCTTCCTACCTGCCCGTGACCTGTACCATGCCAGGCTTCTCCTCACTGACCTCCCTAAGCAGAGGAAGTTCTCCTCAAGGCCGCCTGCCTGCAACCATGCAGGCCTCTTTTAGCAAAACTGTCCCTTTTGGGGCAGCTCTTCCTGCCTCCTTGTGTCTATGCAAGTTTCCTTTATTCTTCTGTCCCCTTATCCTAATAGGACCCCGCACTCCAAACCCACAGACTCAAAAAATGACATCAATATTATATTTATTATGCATCTATTCAGAGCTAAGCATTGGTTAGCTCTGTGACCTCATGTTCCAATTTAAAATATTTTACCTGACAGAGGACCTACAGAGTATGATGAGAAAGGATTGGTAAAAAAATTAAAAATGGAAAATAATAATTTTATTTTATTAAAATATGTATTTATTTATTTGATTTATTTTTGTGTGGAAGGACTGGGGTGCAGGCCAGGAGATAAGGGGATGAGAGGAGTCACCAGAGACAGAGTGGAGAGCAGAACAGGCAGATCTACTGAAATACACTGTTGAGGGGAGCAGCTGGTGAGACAGGAGAGGTCTGCTGTGCCTTGTGGGTTAGCTCCCTGGCCAGGGATCGAACTCAGGCAGTCTGGGAGGAAGGGATGAGACTTAATCCCTAGGCCACCAGGGAAGCCTGAAATAATTACTTTAAAAGGCGCAATATGAAAACAATCTCATATGTTTGTCTCCAGGCCTAAAAAGACCAGAATAAATACTACATAATTAGTAAAAGTTATCATGTCCCAGACCCTCTTAAGGAACGTAGTCTTTTAAAAAGTTTTTCTCTTTGACACTAAAGACCTCCAAAAATTAGTGAAAACTATGGGTCCTAAGTTATAAAAAAGATAACACTTTTAATACAGTCATTTGAATTTAGGTGCAATATATTTTTTTTAATTTTAAGGCTACATTGTGTGTGATCTAAAACTTTCTTTGAATTGATTAATTTACCATATTTTTACCCATGTGGGTTGGACTATTTTTTCCTAGCAGTGTACTTTGTCACTAATAGCTAATGAAAGATCAGATTAAATCTAATGAATTTAGTGCAGGATCTAAAAATGGGATAAATACACAGGGAGGTACATTCATATTGTTGTCATTTTTGGAGTCTATGGGTTTGTGGTGCGGGGTCCTTGGGTTCACTCTGGGAAAGGTTTCACCAGAGCTCCCCTTTCAGCTACACACAGTGAGTTTCCTGGCGAGTTTCTCCAGGAGACAGAGACATTAGTTATATTTAAAGGGCAGGTTTATTTGTGAAGGGATAAAACAGTTAAAGACACTTGCATAGACACAAGCAGGCAGGAACAGCTGCCCCAGAAGGGACAGGTTTGCTAAGAGAGGCCTGCACGGTTGCAGGCAGGCGGCCTTGACAGGTCACGGGCAGGCAGGAAGGCTACTGCCCGGCAGAGTAAGGGAGTGGGTGAAAAGAGGCACCTGCATAGTCACAGGTGGGCAGTGGGAGTGCTGCCCCGAGCCTGTGCAGACACTGAACTGATAGAGTCTCGTGTTTGGGAGGGGCTCACTCCTTGTGAGCTCTCAGTTGGTTGCTGATTTTGGATAACTATGTGGAATTTGAAAGGGACCAGAGATTCTACAATGGGTTCAATCTTCATATCTTTACCTTTGGATGCACCCTCAGATACCTGCTCCGATGTTATGCTTTGTAATCTAGGCCTAGTTTCCTAAGGATCCTGGTTCCCATAGCTGTGTCAATGGCTATGCTAATCTCTTCTACCCCCACCTCCTTGTGCGAGCCAGATTTCTGGTCTGTGGCGCACCTCCTTTTCAGTTTTGTTTTTTTTTTCTATTCTTGTCCTCCAGCAGCACTAGTGGGTCTAATCTTGGGTGAGATATTTTTTTTCCTTCCCTTGCCTGATTCTGTGCCTTGTAATGACTGCTCCCAGTCCTGTGACTCCTTGTTGGTGTCACCTAGTAGGGTGCACTGGCAAAGGATTAGAAAACTGAGGGAAGGGCCTCCCTGGCAGTGCAGCGATTGAGCGCTGGGCTGCGAGGCTGCCCACAGCCTCTGCAGCGCCGAGGGTCCCACATGGCCTGCAGACCTCTCCTGCCCCGCCCGCTGCTCCCTTCAGCAGTGTACTTTGTCAGTATGCCTGTTCTGCTCCCTGTTCTGGCTCTGGTGAATTCTCTCACCCTCCACGTTTCTGACTGTACCCAATGCTTGTATAAATAAATAAATAAATCTTAAAAAAAAAAATGAAAAGAAAAGCAAACTGAGGGAAAAAGAAATCAAAGTGAAATAATCACTTCTTGCCTGTTCCCCACCATGATACTCACCCTGCCTCCCACTGCAGTTTGGAGGGAGTTAAACTGCCATAGATATCTCTACTTCCATGTCCAGTCCCTCTCTCCTTGCCCCATCTCCTTTGTCTTTGAGGTTTAGCAGAGACTCCTCTCTGGGAAATGGACCACTATAAAATCCATTTCCTCAGGTGCAGGACAGACTCAGTGCTCCAAGATGCAAGTTACAGGCTTCAGCACATGAGGGGATTTGCAGTGCAAAGAGGGATACAATGACAATTTCGGAGAGAAAACAACCCTGGGGATCGAATGGGGACTTTGGGAGCAGGCCCCAAGTCTGAGGACTTCAACCAGTCTCTTTCTCTGTTCTCGTCATTTAATGAGGAAAGAATTCAACGTGGATTCAGAGTAACAGAAAAGCAAGACATTTATTGATAGACAAGAGGAAGGACAGGAAAAGTCTCTGGGCAGAGAAGTGTCCCTAAAAGCAGTAGTTTACGTAAGTATAGTGGGCAAGGAGTGCCTCTTGACGTGTCTCCTGCTGATTGGTTGGTACCTGTGGGGTCTCCTAGGTTACTGAGGCCTACTGAGTTTCCCACATTACCTGGCCTTGCCTTCTTGAAACTAGCTTTGGCCATAGCTTTAGCATTGCATTATTGTGTTGGTGTTCTGAACAGTCCACATTTAATTGGATTGGGGGGGCACTCTCCAGGTACCCACTGATTGTTCTGTTTAGTAAATGGGTTTGGGGCTTGGGGCACCTTATTCTTACCTAACTACCTGTACCCATTTCCTCATTCACTAAGGAGAGACAATCCTCAAACTGTATTCATTGTTTACCTTGTGAATGTGGCACTTCCACAGCGGGTGGGGTGCTCTCCTATTATGTAGTGTCATTAAGAAATCAAGTGAATGAGGGCCTCCCTGATGGTGCAAGGGGTTAAGACACAACCTGTGAAGCTGTCTGTAGCCTCTGCAGCACGAGTTCTATGCCCAGCTGGCCAGAGAGTAACCCACATGGCACAGCAGACCTCTCCTGACTTGCCCGCTGCTCCCCTCAGCAGTGTACTTTGGTCAATCTGCCTGTTCTGTTCCCCACTCTGTCTCTGGTGAATCCTGTCACCCCCTTGCCCCTCCACACACACATCTCTGGCTGTACCCCAGCTCTTGTATGCATAAATAAATAAATCTTAAAAAAAAAGAAAGAAAATGAATGAAATATACCAACTCTGGAGAGTGTTCATGGCAAGGTAGTGGCCACTCAGTTGGGTTTTCTGTCCAGAGCTTGGTGGTTATATTTTTAGACTGACTTGTATTATGCAGTAGTAAAATCATTGATAAATACAATGATAAAAGAATAAAATAATAGATTCTGGATTTAAATTCATCCTCTAGGGCCTTACCAGTGGCGCAGCGGTTGAGCGCTGGGCTGCGAAGCTGCCCGCAGCCTCTGCAGTGCTGGGCCGATCCCCGGCCACCTGCGTGAGGGTCCCACATGGCACGTAGACCTCTCCTGCCACCTGCTGCTCCCCTCAGTGGTGTATTTCATCAGTCTGCCTGTTCTGTTCCCCACTCTGGCTCTGGTGAATCCTCTCACCCTCCCTCGCTTCTGACTGTACCCAGTGCTTGTATAAATAAATAAATTAATTAAAAAAAAATAAATCCATCCTCTATAGGAAGATTTTAAGGAAGAATGACAGAAGTACAAAATAAAAAGGAGCAGCTCAAACCAGTATATTCATGACCAAATCATTGCACAATGAAAGGAATCAGTGAATGCATACAAATAATATATTTTCTCTGATTCTATGGATGAAACATAGACATGATTGATTGTGCTAGTACCAGTGACCATCTATAAGAGCTGCTTCATTTTCCCACTTCTTTGAAATAATAGCTAAAGGCACTATGTGAACATTTTGCTTGGGGGTAAAAGGTAGAACTTGTTTGTTTATAAATTATCCATTGTAAAGGAATGAATTTTGAGATCTTGAATCTAGCTTTATATCTCAGACACTGTCCCATGAGTGCAAATGGAGCTCTGCCCTTCTAGAATCTAAACTTCCATCCATATGAGTCTTAATAGAAATTAAAATAATAACAATAATTATAATAATAATTATTAATGAAAGGTAAATAATATATATGTATAATTCTATTTAGCTTTCAAATGTTTTCTCATATATTCTCTATTTGATTTTCTTTTTTTATATTTTAAAAGGACAGATTTATTAGGAAAAGGAGAAAGAAAATGCATGAGAGGCTCCTTCAAAGTCACAGGTGGGCAGGAGAGCTCTATTTGATTTAATAACGATGTGCTTCCTTTAAAATTCCAATTTTTTTTAAGATAGCATCATTAAATTTTCAATTCATTCTCACATTTTTCAAGTTATTATAAGTGGTAGGAAGTTTCCTTCTTGAGCAATGTTGTCTCTTTTCTGCAGATTATTATAGTTCGTGTTTTCATTATTAATATCTTCTATATCTTGTGCAATTTTGGGTGGCTCTTTGGATATGAAAATTATGTAGGGAAACTGAATTTTCACTTTATATTGTGTTCCTTGTTTTTAATTTTCTTGAAATGAGGTTATGAGAAATATTCTATATTTGAAAGTATTTTATCTTTCAAAAATACTTGATCTCTTTGTAATACAAAATGGAAAATTATTGATAATATGCCAGGGACACTTGATGTTCAATATTTATTTGACTTTTTCAATTACATTATTCTGCTATATATTTGTATAACACAGAATAGAGAAGCTGTCTTAACACACCATTTGCTAAGTCAACATAACTTTAGGTGTGACTCACCATTGAAAATAAAGAATGGTTTTGTGTCTCCTCCATTCAACTACCCTTCCTTGATTCTTCCACAAAGATGCTTGGGGTTTTGAGTATCTAATCCATGTATTTTCGGGGCAGCCCTTGGTCCCCTGCAATTCTGAATTTGGCCACTAGATGGCAGGGCTGACCTGTAATTTCTCATTGGGACCTTAGCTTACAATGGTGCTTAGCACATAGAGGACTCCTCTCTCTTATCAGGGTTCCTTGGAAGGCATGCAGAGAGCCTGGCAGGACAGAATCCCCCTCCCAGCCATCCTACTTCTCTTTAAACAAGGAAGTCAACTGGCTGCCAGGTGTTCCTTGGTCGATCCAACTTGCTTGCCCTGAATCTCCCCTGTGTCTGCTCCCCTACCTGTCACAGAAAGCTCTCATTGTTGGTCTCCTTTCTGTCAGAGGAGTTCTTTTCTCAAATACTGGGGTCCCATACACATGTCAGTGAGCCTTCAAACATATTTATTTTATAAGTCTTTCCTCATGCCCCTTTAACGATTAGATGATTAAGATCCACAAAGAGAAAGTCACCGCCTAACTATTTCTAACTTCCTACTCCAGAGACATGATTATGGGGTTGGTCGGTTCCCCCGACCTAAGTGGGAGTATTATTCAGCTCAGGCTGCCATATAAAAGGCCCCAGGCTGTATGTGTGCATGTGGGGGAATTAAACAATGGACACTTAGTTTATCATAGCTCTGAATGCAAAAAGTCCAAAATCCAGTACCAGCAAGGGTTGGTTCATAATGGCCTCCCTGCCTGGCTGTAGATGCCTGGCTTCCTGCTCATGCTCTCATGTGAGTGCCTGGGAGAGGGTGGTCTCAGGTGTCTCCTTCTCTTTTTATAAGGATGCCAGTTCTGTAAGAATAGGACTCCATCCTTGTGACCTCATTTATTTTTAATTACTTCCTCAAAGTCCTATTTCTAAATCTGGTTACACTGGGGGTTAAGTTTTCAACATATGAATGGGGAGGGTGCACATGATTCAGGCTAGAACAGTGAATGTCTTAAATCTGGAACAGGCTGGGGCAGATCTGTTATTCCTGAGCAAAAGGAAGCCCAGAGTCCGCATCTGAGCCCAGAACAACCCAGGTTTCCACTCTTTTGCCCATCTAGCTCTGAACCTCTCCCATGAGGCTTGTTGGATAAATCCCCAAAGTTGTACATGCAGACAGAGAGTGAGCACAGGACTTCGGTGGATGCACGTGGACACGAACATGTGGAAACATATTGTGCTAGCATCAAAGGACACTTGGTGTCCTTACTCTTTACTTACTCTTCAATATATGCTCTGTGATAATTCAGGAAATTCCTCCTTTGAAAGTGAGCATTTCTCCTTAAAAGTGAGCCCCATAAGCTTTCCCACTAGATGGCATCAGAGAGAAGCTACAGAAAAATAGGCTCCTGCAGTTTCTGAAAGAAACCTGGAGGGTAAGATCACCCTGGGGAGCTGTACCCCTGCTGTGGTTGGAATGTGTCCTCTCTCAGTGAGGCAGTGATCTGGCAAGTTTGGCCTGCTCTCATCACAATCTTCATGTTCTTCTGGCAGGGAAACCTGGCCTGAGGCTTCCTACCCACATCTCTGCCCAGATTCCCTGTTTGTCCTTTGCACACAAGCGGGCCGCCCGCAGTCCTCCAGACACTGCCCCACTCGAGACCAGATACTGAGCTCCAGGTCAGCAGAAACACTGCCACCAGCAGCTAGGCCTTCTCCCTGTGCTCCAGATGTTGATTCCTCTTTGACCATTGACTGAAGAGCCGCACTGGCTGGTCAGCGAACACAGGTCTTAGCCAGCCATTGGATTCAACTATACCTTCTCCATGAGGTCAGCACCAAGTGTTCTTAGATCCTACAGTTGTTCTTTATCCTAGTTAGTTGTTCAAAACGCCCCCTGTGCTTCACTGTGGGGTGTTCATCTCCTGACTCTTCCGGAGCTGTGCTCATGTGGTCACAGACGGGGACATGTAATATCAGGAAAGGTATAGACCATATTCAGATACACCCCTACCCCCAAACACTACACATGCAAATAATTGCTCATGCACACACACACACACACTCAAATCCAAGAGCACAGTGTGAAATTTCAGGTGACCAAATTAATTCTGCAGTTGATCCATTCTTGTAAAGTCTGCTGTGTCCATGGTTTTAGAGGGTATCAGGACAACTGCCTATATATTAGAAAAGTTTATGAAACATTCTTGATTTTCTCCCCCAAACCTCCAGTTGAGCCTAAGTTTGGCTAATACAGGCAGTTGATTATAAGTATCAACAGGCAGAAAATGTGCAAAAAGCTTCTGTTAACTCCATGCATTTCTGACCTTCCCTAAATTCCTTAATTTTTAACTGTCACAGAAAAGAGGGTTTGATCCTATTGGTTAGAAACCAAGCATTAATTAGGCCATTAGCTGGGTAAGCCTCAAAAAGTCAGGGTCTCTTGGCACTGTCCAGTTGTCCAATGTCGATGTGGTGAGCTGCCATCTTTGTTTCTTCCAGTCTTCCTTGTTTGGTTTCTGGTGATGAAGTTGGTGATCAGGCATAAGGCACCTTCTGTCTAACTCACTTGTGTGCGCTCTTTTATCTCTAATAGTCTAAAATTCCCTCCTCGAACCCTCCAACTTCCATTTCTTCAGGTGACCAGCCTGGAAGTCTCTCACTCTGCTCTCCCACTTCTCAGCTGTGTACTTCACTGGTAGTCTCGCTGTTATAGAGCAGCCCCGATATTAAACGGGTTCCTGGCTGTGGGTCCTCACCCGCGCGCTTTAAAGGGACTTATGAATACTCTACTACAGATACACACAAAAGGTTAATAAAAGGTTTATTAACAAGAGAAAAGGAAATAAGGAAAATGTACAACTCAGGGAGAAGATAGGGAAATAAAGTCTTTAATGCGTCCTACCGGATCCAAAGACCTGGAAACCCAAAGGCACTCTCAGAGCTGGCCTGACGCTGCGAGCTGGCGGAGAGCCAAAAATGGGGGATCCTCCAAAGCCCACGTGTCTGCCTTTTAGATCCACCTGGCTGCGTAACCCCACCCTCAGGTCCCAGCTACCTTCCCTTTGGTGGTGATGGGATTTGGAGTTCCCAGTGTCTTTGGCTTTGACCCGGGGTGGGGGTGGAGTCCACAAAGCCTGTATGGAATTAGCTATGGGACATCCTTTTCCCCCTAACATCACTATTTTATCCATCTTGATAGGGGGCAAAGATGTCCTGAGCAAACTCCATACAGGCTTTGTGGACTCCACCCCCACGACACTGGGAACTACAAAACCCGTGATCACCAAAGGGAAGGTTGCGAGGACCTGAGGGCAGAGTTAAGCAACTAGGCTCTGGTGGTTTGGGTATTTAACAGGCCATGTGGCAGGGGGTGGGGGGGGGGGGTCCACCCTCTTGGCCATGAGGCATGCTAGGTTTTTGCCAGCTTGGCGGGTCATTGGGATTCCAGGTCAGTGGAACAGGTAGGACGCATTTACGAACTTATCTCCCTCTTTTTCCCCCTGAGTTATTCATTTCCCATTTCCCCTTCCCTTGTAAATAAACCTTTAATCAACCTTTTTTACACAAAAATGTCGGCAGTTCAGCATTGGTAAGTCCCCTTTAAGTGTGCAGGTGAGGACCTACAGTCAGGCAACCCCATTTTATATAAGGGTTTGCCCCGTAACAATCTGATATGCGGGGTTTTTTCTGCTTCACCAAACAATTATCTGACTCTAGCTGGGTGTCCTACAATTAAAATTTAATTCCGATATGATATCACTACCTGAAGCTGGCTTTGTAACCCAAAGGTTAATAGCTCAGTTCTACAACACTGCTCCTTCTGCCAATTCAGATGCAAATGGCAAGTCCAGGTTCTCTCCATGCTTCCAATGAAACAATCAAAGGTGCTGACCCCTTTCTGGGCTACCATTAATCACAACAACCACCTCACAGAACTCGGAGAAAAATGCACTTATGCTTACCAGGCTGTTATACCAGGATGACTCATGAAAAGTTAGATGGAAGAGATGCATTACATAGGCAAGACTGATTAAATCATCAACCATCTTGACTAAACTCAATTATGAGCCCCTCTCTCCTAATAGACCAGAGAGACTGAAAGTCCCAACCCTATAATCATGCGATTTGTTCCCTTGGTAACCAGCCCACCTTAGGTTACCTGGGGGCTTTCCAGAAGTCACATTATTCATACCAAAAAAAAAAAAAAAAAAAAGGTAAGTAAACCTTTATCTCTCATCCCTTAGGACATTCTAAGGATTTTAGAATCTCTGTGCCAGGAACTTGATGAAGACCCAATAATATATTTCTTATAAATCACAACATCACAGCTCATTGTTTCAATGATTATATTGTTCATTTTAATCTTTCTATGTTCTTATCTATGTCACATCTTGCCTATGTCAGATGGCCAATATTTTCATGTATTTCTTTATGGATATTGATTGTACTTATTTTAAATTGCTGGTCAGTCTTTTCCAATGATTGTGAATCAATTGCTGTATGTTTTGATCCTTGTGTTTCTCTGGGGGTATGCTTGCCCCTCAGCCCCTCAGGCCTCTCCCCTCAGCTGTGAGTTCTTTCTCAGTGGGGGGTAGGCTTCTAGGCCTCCTCTGCCAAACCCTCCTCTTTGTGGCTCTCTGAGAGACAAAGCAGACAGAGACTGAACCCTGATGATAAGTCTCCCAGGTCCCAGAGACCCAGGAATGAGGTCAGTGGTTACCCTGTGCCATCACTCACCAAGAACAGGAAGTGGGAAAAGTCTCAATTATTAAAGAGAAGCAGCCCCACAGGGAGGACCCTCTCGTGGGGATAATGCCCACTCTTCCAAGTGGGGACAGAGCAGAACAGGAGTGTGAATGTCTCAGAGGGATGTGAGATCTGAGACCCACATGAGTTCTGATTTTGGTGGCAAAGGGGCAGGTCCTCGCTGCCCAGCCTGCCTTTCCCCGAGGCCAGCACTCCACAGACAAGCTGAACTACATTGTGTGAAATGGCCGTGGCAACAGCAGCCTATGAACCTCCTGCTAGAGCGTGCAGATGCTGGGAGTATGTACATTTGTCTCCTCTGAAAAGAAGGCTCAGAATATTTTCAAATTTTCTGGGGGTTCGTGCATAAAAATAAGCGAGGAAGCAAAAGCAGGAGATGGAATAAAGGATAGAGAGTTGGAGAAAGTAAGATTTTGGTCACAGTGGACACCGGCCAAGAAGAAATCCATCCAGTAGCTATCAGCAGTCTCCCAGCCACTTGGGGCCTTTGCTACTGACCATAGCCATTTTACAGAACTCCTCATAAAATGAGCTCATTCTGTTATGAAACACAAGATCATCCCCAAATCATATCTGGACACAGATGAAAAGGGTCTCTCTGAGAACCACAAAAATGCAAAGCACACTCCGCTCCTGGCTAACCGCTGCACCTGCCACATTTTTACAAAATACAGTTTTTTTTCTTTCTCTATTTCTTTCTTCTTCTGGATAAAATTTATTAAGATGAGTCAATTATAGATTTGCTTCATCTTTCTAATGATATCTCACTCAAGACAAATACCCATTCTTTAAATTGCCCCACCTCCAAACCATCTAACACCAAATTGTACTTGGCTAAATCCCATAAAATCCACACCGGACAGCTTGTTTCAGAGATGACATATGCATCAATGTTGTATGCAATGTCCCTACTGTAAAGTGTGAAATTATAAAATAAGAGAGATTTTAGGGATGTTCCTGCTGGTCTTTGCCTGGAGAGCACTGATAGTTCCCAAGCACTATCTTTGTCCTACTCACAACATCTCTGTGGGAAAGCGAATATAATTCAAAATTTTATTTTATTCATTTATTTATTTCAAGATTTATTTTATTTATGCATACAAGAACTGGGGTGTAGGCTGGAGGTTCAAAGGATGAGAGGATTCACCAGAGACAAAGTGGGGAGCAGAACAGGCATATGTACTGAAATACACTGCTGAGGGTAGCAGTGTGCGAGACAGACAGGAGAGGTCTGCTGCGCCATGTGGGTTAGTTCCCTGGCCGGGGATCGAAATCACAATGCAGCAGCTAGTGGTAGGTTGGTAACACTGAGACTTTAACCCCTGCACCAAGAGGCCCAAAATCTTGTTTTATAGTTATACAAACATAGGCCCAGCCAGAATATCTGGTGAATCTAAGTTCATAGTCATGAACCTAAACCACCCTGCTGATTTCAAAATCTCAAGCCAAACCTCCCATAGGAGGTCACCCAAGAACACTGCTTCATGAGGAGAGAAGGCAACTCATGGTCAGCTGGAGGAGTCACCTGGAGGCAGTGAAGGCCATCTCCCGCAGGCTGCCTTGGTGAGCTGTGCTCAGGGACAAGAGGACACTCCACACATGGCACAGCTAAGGAGTAGTGTCCTAGATCACACATGAGAAAACCAAAGATTTGAAGATAGAACTTGGTCAAGGTTACATAGCCCAGAAAGGAGAGCTGGGGTTCAGTCTGGGGCCAGAGGAAAGGGGCAGGGGTGGGGCAGGCTGTCCTACAGATCGGAGACTCAGGCATCTCTGTAGCGTCTTGGATGGCTGGCAGAAGTACCAGAGTAAGGGCAGTGCCAGGGAGGACTTAAGGTCCAGAAAAAAATCTAAATTATGTTCAGAACACAAGTGCCTAGTGGACTTATCCATGAGGTGGAGTGCAAAGTGGGTAGTCAGGGGCTTATGAATGTGGAGAGGCTACTCAGTGCTGGGAGAGGCCTGCTGGAGGCTGTGGAGAGTAGGAAGGGGCTCAGAATAGGGCACCATCCAGGGCAGTGAGTCAACTGATGGACTAACTTCTCACCCAGATGCCCACCCTGTTCCTAATCCAGTTCCAGGAAATGTCAGGGTCTGGAGGGCACTTCCTGACCTCTGGACTGTGTTCAATAAAAACAAGCACTGTGATCAAGGTCATCACCTCCAGTGTGACCTAGAGTCAGCAACCTCATTTCATCTTCTGCCACTTTGGAGAAGGAACAAGAAGAAGATCTGGCTGCTAAGGAGCAGAGAATAAAGATTAATAAATTGTTTACAACCCTTTGAGTCCCTGAATCTCCTGTTTTCTATCGTTTTCTTTAGGCATGTGGCTCTGTAACAACTTGGAGTTTTTCCAGGCACAGGGGATAGGTCAACAGGATGTAAGGAAACCACACTTTCCACAAGCCTGTAATAGTTCAGTTGTAAGAGATCTGGAAGGGAATCTAATCCACATGCCTTCTGGCATTGGATCTTCACACTACCCCCAACACGTGGCTCTGAGGACTCTGATGAGGCTCCCATGAGGGGCAGCCTCACCACCCCAAGCTAACATGACATTTTATAACAATTCAATTAGAGGGCCTCCCCGGTGGCCTAAGGGCTAAGTCTCAGTGTTATGAAGCTATCACTGGTCACTGCAATGACCTGAGTTCAATCCCCGGCCAGGAAGCTAACCCACATGGTGCAGCAGACCTCTCCTGTCTTGCCCGCTGCTCCCCTCAGCAGTGTATTTCAGTAGATCCACCTGTTGTGCTCCCCACTCTGTCTCTGGTGAATCCCTCCCCCCGACCCTCTGGCCTACATTCCAGTGGTTCTAAGCAAAAATAATAACAGTTCATTAAAAATGTTGCTCAGCATCAAATAAATTTTGCTTCCTAGTTACCATTCAATCCCTTCTATTGATCACCAGCACACAGTTCAAAATGTTTACCCACAAGATACCCATTATCTCCCCCCATATGAAACCATTGTTCCTTTGCTTTGATTTCCTATTCAGTTGTATGGTAGCCAGATAGTCAAGTCAAATTTGTTTGTCCAGAGAAAGTTTTCTTTTGTTTACCATTTCATATGCAGCCAGTTCTCAAGGTCTGTCAATTATATTTTGTTGCTGTTTCACAAATGTGTCCATTTTCTTGATCTAGGTACTGTATCTGAATTCTGGCCACTTTCATCTGCTGATAATAGTAATTACTTCTTGAAAGGCTGATTATATTTCTAGTCCTATACTCTTTCTTTTTTTTTTTTTAAAGATTTATTTTTATTTATTTATACAAGCACTGGGTACAGTCAGAAGCACGGGAGGGTGAAAGAATTCACCAGAGCCAGAGCGGGGAGCAGAGCAGGCAGAAGGACCGAAGTACACTGCTGAGGGGAGCAGCGGGGGGCAGGAGAGGTCTGCGCGCCATGTGGGACCCTCCTTCGGTGGCCGGGGAGCAGCCGGGGAGCAGCCGGGGAGCAGCCGGGGATAGAATTGGCCCTGCAGAGGCTGCGGGCAGCTTCGCAACCCAGCGCTCAACCGCTGCACCACCGGGGAGGCCCTAGTCTTATACTCTTTCAATCCTTCACATGGTAGAGAGAGTAAGTGTTGAAAATTCTAATTTGATTATCACTCTTCCATTGTTATTCCTCCTATTGACCCTTGAAATAACTTTGTAGGTCTTATTATCAACTGGCTCATTTCTCATCTCTTATCACTTGGATCTCAGACTGTGGGTCAAGTCAGACTGAGTAGCATTGCATTGGGAACTTGCCATCCTTTTCTCACTTTCAAGTCATTGCACAGATTTTTCAAATTGTGGAATGAACTAAGCTCTGAAGAAAGCAGGAGTAGGACTCACAGCTTCCCTGAGACTCCTGTTAGAAATTTTTTTCTTTTGAAATTTGTCTTTTTCTTTCAGTCTCACATAGAAGTTGAAAAAAATAGTAAGGAGAGGGGCCTCCCTGGTGGCACAATTAGCTAAGACACAACCTATGAAGCTATCCACAGCCACTGCAGCACAAGTTTGATCCCCGGCCAGGGAGCTACCCACATGGCGCAGCAGACCTCTCCTGTCTTGCCCGCTGCACCCCTCAGGAGTGTATTTCCGTAGATCTGCCTGTTCTGCTCCCCACTCTGTCTCTGGCCTGTGCCCCAGCTCTTGTATGCATAAATAAATCTTTAAAAAAATAGTAAAGAGATCTTCTACATTCTTCATCCATCATTCATCAATGATAGGATGGTGTAGGGTAAGTAAAAGTATCAGGCTTTTCTGCCTTCCCACCATTAGGATTGATGATGGATCCCGCGGTCCTGAATGCATATCTGATGGTGGACACCTGGAATAGGTTGGGGGCATATGTACGTGGATACACCTGGGCTGAGACTGGGCTTATAAGGGCAGCGCCACAGGGGTGCCAGCAGAGCAGAACAGCAGAATGAAAGAGAACCAGGAGAAAGAGGGTGAAAGAGACCAGACCAGACCAGAAGGAGAAGAGAGAAGCAGAGGCCACAAGAGAGCGCCGGAGAGCTCAGAGAGAGAGAGAGAGAGAGAGAGAGAGAGAGAGAGAGAGAGAGAGAAGACTTTCTGGGGTCTGGGAGGCCTGCCAGCCTCCTAGCTCCCCCCACCCCACCCCCCCACCTCTGTCGGCCGTGCACCTGGTAAATCCCAATAAAAGCCAGAAAAAGCCACCGAGGGCTCCAGGACTCTCTCTTCCTTTACCCTGTCTGCTTGAGTCATAGAAATCCTGCACTGTGCCCTTCCTGCTGCTACATATGGTATCCTTTCAAATGAGGAAACTGGCATTAGAACAATATAACAATAAGATACGGAAGTTATTTGGATTTAACCGTTATTTTTTTCTTGATGTACAGTTCTATGAGATTTTTTTTTGCTGTCATAGGTTTGTGTAACCACCACAATCAAGATATAGGACTGTTCCATCATCCAAATGAATCTTCCCCATTATACACCTTTATTGTTATACCATCTCTACGCCCCTAATCCCTGCCAAACACTAATCTTCCAAACACTCATCTGTTCTTTATTATTATAATTTCATCATTTAATAACATTATATAAAAAGCACACAATTTACAAACATTTGAGATTATATTTCTTTTACTCAACATAATACTCTTGAGACTCATCCATGTTAAGTAAATCAGTCATCTGTCCACTTTGTTCTGTGAGTTTTCTATTGTATGGATGAATTTACCACAGTTTATCCATTCCCTTGTTAAAGGACACTTGGGTTACTTCCTGTTTTCTTTTTTTTTTTTCTAGTGAAAAATGAGGCTTCCAAAGTGTGTAATGCATATAGAGTGGACTATTACACAGGTCTGAAAAAGGACAGAACTTCTGATAAATGCTGCAACACGGATAAACCTTAAAGACTTGCTAAGTGAAAATAGTCAGCCACAAAAAGACAAACACTGTATGATTCCACTTGTATGATGGTCCTTAAAGTAGTCAAAATAATTGAAACAAAATGTAGAACAGTCAGTAACTGGGGTGGGACTGGAAATTGGGAGTTGTTTAATGAGTACAGAGTTTCAGTTAGGAATCCGTCTGAGAGACAGATGCTTAACAATGTGAACACACTTAATACTAATAAATTGTACATTCATGGTCAAAATGGCCATTTTTATGTAGTATATATTTTATATATACACAATGAAAATAGAAGATTAAAATAAATGACTAAAGGATAATATGCAGTATAAGTAGTGAAAGAAAAAAATGAAGCAAATTAAGAGGAAGAGAGTGGCTAGGTAAAGTGATCAAGACAGGTTTCTCTGATACAGAGATATCTGAAAAAAAGAAAAAAGAGCCAGCTGGTGATACACCAGTGGGGATGTCCAGGCAGGATAATGGTGAGCATGGAGCCTAGGGCAAGAGTGCTCTTGGTGTATTAAAGGCTTCAAAGAGTCTTTTCAGCCTCCATGGAAAAGTATGTGTGCACATGTGCATGCCTGTGTGTATGGTTGGTATACATAATAAACGTGTGTATGTGTGAATTCATGGGTTTCTTTATGTTTCTCTGTTGGAAGCAAGGATCTTGGCATGACAAACTTTGTGAGCCCACTTATGGTGGCTCAGAAATGAGTAGAGTAAAAATGCTTGTCCATTTAAGGAGGAACTATGCAGTATTAAAACAGACAGTGACCAAACACTGTGCAGAGACCCCTGGGAAATACCTTAAAAGTGTCTCTAGTATAATCCTAAGAGTTAATTATTAATCTGGGGTTAAGAGTTGCTAATTAATCTGGGCCTATGCTGTCCCTGTTCTTAAGGCTGTTTGGACTCCCTGTGGTTGAATCCAGCCTCCGCCTCACCTTTAACCATCTAGCAGGTCAGCATCCCTCTCAGTGCTGTCCTGCTCTGCAGAAGACCCAGTAAGTCACTTCTGATGAATGGATCTAGGGTTCTAGGTCAAATATCCAGGAGGTTGACTTGACCTTGGAGGCCAAGAGAAAACTTTTAGGTGGGAGGTAGCAGGCCGATTCTATGCTGGGGTGTGGAGGTATCTCTGCTAATAATGCAGTGTCTATAACTTTCCTGATGATTTACAAATGAGACTGCCTGAATTTACAAAGAGACTCATGGAGGGAGGAATAGACCCACAAGGCTGGGCTGCAGACATATTCTGAGGAGGAGAGTTTGTTTGTTAGTTTTTTTAAAGATTTATTTATTTATTTGTTTGTTTATTTATACAAGCACTGGGTCCAGTCAGAAGCATGGGGGGTGAGAAGATTCACCAGAGCACAGTGGGGAACAGAACAGGTAGACCAACGAAATACACTGCTGAGGGGAGCAGCGGGCACTGCAGGAGAGGTCTGCGCACCATGTGGGACCCTCACCGGGGGCCGGGGATTGAACTGGTGCTGCAGAGGCTGTGGGCAGCTTTGCAGCCCAGCACTCAACCGCTGCACCACCAGGGGAGGCCTGAAGAGGAGAGTTTTGAAGGACAAATGAAATGTTAGGATTGAGAAACAAAAGGGAAAATCAAGAAAGGTGTCTTAATTGCCAATAGTTTAGACTCAAGAACACAGAGAATTCCTGCTAGGAAGGAGAGAAGGATTTGACTCCCTGCCAGGACAAAAGTAGTAAAAATTTTCCAGAAAAAATGCTGTCCTAGGCAAGTTTCTCTTTCTTGGGAAATAAAGTATAAAGAGGAAGCAAAATCAAGTTAATTCTTGACTGGGCTAGTGACTTCCTCTCTGGATCACCAGTCTGCAGCTTAGTGCCTTCAAATGTGCAAGTGTTGGCTCACTGGCCCTGGAAGGCAACAGACTCTCCAGATGGGAGGAAGGGATTCAGGTGGCAGGTGGACCCAAAGGGAAGAGGAGCTCCAACCGATTTCTGGGTCTCCATTTGCTCCCACCCCCTAAGCCAACTGGTAATGTATAGTCCTCTTTGCGCTGAATGACACAGGAAATATACATTGATTGACTGAAATGGATAAAATGATCTTCCCTTTTCTCACACTAAGGTAAGGATCATGTCCTTGTCTTCATCACTTCCTCTCCTTCTCCTGAGTGTGGTGGCAGTGTCTTGCTCTGAAACGCAAAAGTGTGAAAATGTTCCACAGACCTGCCCTGTGATGGCCTGTGGAGCTCCAGGCATCAATGGCTTCCCAGGAAAAGATGGCCGTGATGGCGCCAAGGGAGAGAAGGGTGAACCAGGTACAACTTTGCTGGTCTGTCTCTGGCTCTTTGCTTTGCAGAGGGAATTGTCTGGAGATGTGACTAGGGTGACTACCTACTATTAGGTAGGTTGCATACATTTAACTACATATTATAATTCAAAATAGAGATACAGCTCTGAATCTCTGGCACATAATATTTCCACACAAAAGGGGCGACATGTGGTCCCTCTCCCTGCTACAGAATTTGGCTTTCAGGAAAGGACATCCCTTGAGACTTAAGAGGACTTTCTTCTCTAGTTATTTGGGAGTGCAGTGGTTTAGAATAGTTGGCCGTGGGTCAATGTCCCTTTTCCTGGAAAAGGATTGGGCATCAAATTCTTGTAGATAAAGAGCAAGAACACATACACTAAATTGTTTCCTTTGTTCTCCATTAGGTCAAGGTCTCAGAGGCCTGCAAGGCCCTCCTGGAAAGTTGGGGCCTCCAGGAATTCAAGGGCTTGCTGGATTAGCAGGATCAAAGGGTCAAAAAGGAGACCCTGGAACATGTCCAGGTAAGGAACCTACCTCAGCAAGGTCTAAACAGAGAGAACTCAGGGTATCTACCCGGTGACAGGTGCCTGTGCCCCCTCTGCTGCTTCAGAAGATGGAACTCTGTTTCCAAACACAATTAATACTCCAAGGTCTGCTCCAGGGCTGCTATCAGTGTCTAAATATTGACTCACAAACCTTTCAGGGCCAATCTCTAACCTGCACCTCTCTGAGAAACTGAATCCTGGTTTTTCATTTGAAAAAAATTCAATGTAAGACTCTTGTTCAAAGAGAAGATAATAAGCATTGAAGTGTTGGACTTATGTCCATTTTCACAGCATCAGTATTTAAGTGGCATGTCTTTACTCCATAAGAAACAAATAAGAAACCACAGTCATTATTTTAAATCACAATTTTATGGATCAGCCAAGTCTTAGCAATCCCATTCATATGTCTGTGGTCAACTAATGACCCGCAGTGTCATTTACGTGTATGGCTATTGTTTGTTTGTCGGCTGGAGTGAGGAGGGTAATTGAGCCGCTAGTGTCTCATTATCCAGCAGGTTAGTCTGGGTTTTTCCACAGAGGTGATTACAGTTTCCCACAAGTACAACAAACTTCATGAAGGCTTAGAACATCTTTACTAGCACTTCTGCCTTATTCTGTTGGTCAAAAGTCACAAGACAAACCCATATTCGAGGAGAAGGAAAACAAATTCCGTTTCTTAATGAGAGAAGCAGTGCCCTACTGAGGCCATTCTGCCATTTGTTACGCATGGCTTGCCTCGTACCCTCTCATCTTGGAAACACAAAAATCTTTTTTTTTTTAAAGATTTATTTTATTTATACAAGAGCTGGGGTACAGACCAGGGGCGTGCGAGGGTGAGAGGATTCACCAGAGACAGAGCGGGGAGCAGAACTACTGAAATGCACTGCTGAGGGGAGTAGCGGGCGAGACAGGAGAGGTCTGCCGTGCCATATGGGTATTTCCCTGTCTGGCCAGGAATCGAACCCGTGCTGCAAAGGCTGTGGACAGCTCCACAGCACTGTGTTCAACCTGCTGCACCACCGGGGAGGCCCTGCACAAAAATCTTTTAATAGTAAATTTAATAATTAACAGAACAAACTTGGGGAAAAAAACAAAACAAAGCAACAAAAGCAAAACTTTGCAAAAAACAAAACCTTATAAGTATTTAAGTCCATATTCAGTAGCTCATAATAATTTTCCAAGAGATTTATTGTATCTATGATAGAATTATTTGTTTGGAAAAAAAATAGCAAAGAGCTTAGGTTATGGGGTGCTCTCAGGCTAGGTCATCAGAGTGGATATGTGTGCACATGTTTGTGGGTGTGTGCCTAAAATTCACCAGTTGAAGAGTGATGTTTTGGTCTGAATGTTGGTCTGGATGTTTTGGTACTTCTCTTTCTTTTCAGTATTTTACATTAAAAAGCAAAGAGCAACGTAAAACAAACAAACCAACCATTATATTTTATGTGAAAAAGTTCCCCATCCCCATATAGTTCTGAAACTTCATCACACTAATCATTTTTCACTTTGTTTTAACTTTCTAGATTGTAGTGGATCACCGGTTACTTCACAAATACAAGCTCTACAAGCAGAATTGGACCTTATCAAAAAGTGTAAGCTTTCTTTCTTACCTTTCAGACAGCTTCAACTTTGGCAAGGTGGATAGCAACAAATGTACATTAAAAATATTATTACTTCATAATATCGAGAGAGTTGTTTCTCATATTCTGATCTCATGTAATACTCATGACCACCACTGGTAGAAAGAGTGGGAAAAGGATGTTAACTGTGTACTCAAACACACAGCTTTTAAGTGGCAGAGGTAGCTTACAAATTAAAACTGTCTGTTCTGGAGGCCCTAATTCTGTGCTTTGTACTCTCTGGATACTGAAAATGGGACCTGTGTCCCTTTGTTATGCTGATGTTGAGATCAGGCCATTATGGTTTTTATCTATCCCTGCAGGCCTAGGACAAATATTCTCAGATATTTTTGCTTTTTCTCAAGTTAATTTTGGGATAAATTCCAAATCTCAAATGATATGTTTTCCAGAACTCTAACACTAGAGGGCAGATATCTATATAGGTTCCTATCTATCTCTTCAAATCAGATTTAACAAAGAAAAAGCATGACACCCAGCTAAATTTGAATTTCAGATAAACAAAAAAATAATTTTTGTGTGTGCTATCAGTATGTCCCCCAATCTACCTGGGACATAACTACACACACACACACACACACACAATTGATTGGTCATCTAATTTCAAATTTATGTAACAACTCTATCTAGGTCTTTATCCAGAAAAATAATGGGTTGGGCTTAGACAAGTCAGTATCACCCACATTTTCTCATTTTAGGGCTGTTCTTCTCTCTGGGCAAAAAAATTGGGAAGAAGTTCTTCTTGAGCTATGGTGGAAGTATGCCATTTGACAGAGTTAAGGCTGTATGCACCCAGTTCGGGGCCTCTGTGGCCACCCCCAAGAATGAGGCAGAAAATAACGCCATCATGCATGCAACCGGAGGAGATGCCTTTCTGGGCATCACAGATGAGAAGACTGAAGGACAGTTTCTGGATATGAAAGGAAATAAGCAGACTTATCTCAATTGGGAGGATGGTGAACCCAACAATATTGGTTCTGGAGAAGACTGTGTGATGATCAAGACAAGCGGCAAGTGGAATGACATCTCCTGCTCCACTTCCATATTGGCAGTCTGTGAGTTCCCTGTTTGAGGAGGCATCACTCTCAGGCCCTCCTTGTCCCTTTACCTCATCCCATAGACTCACAGTCTGGTTTGGAAGATTGATCTAGATCAACCAGTACACGTACAGTTGTGGAGAATCAAAGAATGAGAAGCCTGGATTGAATGGTGGAATTTGGAATTAAGAAGTGGACTGCAGACAGTGGAGCAACGAGAGTTTCTAGTTCAGACCCAATTGCTAATAATAACAATAACAATAAAATCATAATTGTAACAATAGCAGTAATAATAGTATTAATAGCAATAGTAATAATAATAATAATAATAATAATAATAGTATACTAGTAATATTAGCAGCATTAGATAGATGTGCCAATAATATATTTTTTCCAGTTCTGTGGCAATATAATTGATATACAGTATTGTATAAGTTTAAGGTGTACTGCATAATTATTTGAAAATAATATATTTTTAATGTCTATTGTGAGTCAGACTGTACATTTTGAGTCTTAGGTCACTATCTAAATTATTAGTATAATTTATTTAACATTAATATAATTTTATATTGTTATTAGGCTGTACACTTTATTTGAGTAATGTTAACTTGCTAAGGTACAAGAATAAAAATATATTTGTTTTTTCTATTTATTATTGTGTTCTCTTGAGTCTTTCTTTCTCATTGGGTAGAGGGTTCACAAATAAAACCCCCAGTCTAATTCACAGCTTTTCAGTCAATGAAAGGTAATAAATCTATTTTGTAGCTTTCTCTCTGATATGTATAACTACATTCTAGATCAAAATACAGGTCATATTTTGTATCCCAGAAGCCATTTCATAAAAAACTTCTACTTGGTAGTCCCAAAGGTAAATATTATTCTGACATCTATTACCATACATTAATTTTGTATTTATATGAATTTCATAAAGATGTTATTGCACTATACATATTGCATGTCTTTTTTTCATTCAAAATTAAAACTGAGATTCATTCACATTGTTATGTATAGCAGTTGATTATTTCCCTTTCACTGCCATGTCTTTAGAGATGCATAACATATGACCATACCTCAATTTATCCATTCTTTTATTAATAGATACTAGGACTACTTCCAATTTTTGACATTTAGAGAAAAAAATCTCATGAACTTTTCTGCTTTTGCCTTTTGGTAGAAATATCGCTCACTACCTAGGAATTAAATCGGTGGGTCAAGGAGTAAGCATGTGTTTAGCTTTACAGTATACTGCCAATTTTCCAAAATGATCATGTGACTTTACATTCCCACAAGCAACATGTGTCAACTCTAGTTGTTCTATCTATTCATAAAGAGCTGATATTTTTAGTCCTTTTAAGAAAGTGATATCTCACCATGGATTACTTCCTGTTTCCCTAACACATAATAATGCTGAACACATTTTTCATGTTCTTTTTGGTTACTTGGGTATCTTTAAAGTCTATTATATTTTGTTTAAGTAGGAAAAATCTTTCTTACTGACTTGTGAGAGTTAATTTTATATTCTGGTTATACATTCCTTTGTATGTTTCACAAATATTTTTCCAGTTTGTTATTGTTCCCAGTGTTGACTTTTGGTGAATAAAAGTTGTCAATTATAACAAATTCCAATCTATTAATATTTTCTTTTATATTGAATATTTTGTCTTATTTAAAATATCTTTGTCTTTTCTAAATTGTAAAGATATTCTCCTGTTTTTTTTTCTAGTAGCTTTATTGCTAGACTTTCTCTCTCTCTCTCTAGTAGATATTTGCTTAGTATAGCCCTATTTGTTAGAAAGACCATTCTCCCCCATACACTGAAGTAGAATAATGCCTTTTTGTTTTAAGTTAGTTAATTGCATATGTATATCTAGGTTTTCTATGCTGTTATACTGGCTTATTTGGTTGATTCAAGTACCAAATACTATACTATGTTAGTTACCATATAATAATAGTAGGAACAGTTATGAGTATCTGGTCATATATGACTCCCAGGTTTGTTATTCTTCAAGATTGCCTTGACTTTTCTTTGTTATTTGCATTTTCATATATATTTTAGAATCAACTTTTCAATTCTACTTAAAAAAGCTAAGATTTCCATTGATACCGTATTAACCCTTTCCATCAATTTAGGCAGAACTGCCAACTTGCTACTGAGCCTCCAATTAATAATCATTCAGAGTCTACGTCTCCATTTAACTTAGATTTCATTAACATCTCTTACAATGTTTTGAAGTTTTAAATTTAGAGGTCTTGAATATCTTGTTTTGATGGTTTTAGAAATAATATCTTTTTAATAGTATTTATTTTCTATGTTTTTCTGCATATAGCAATGCAATTATTTTGCATATGACCCTTTTTCAGTCACCTCATTATGTCCTTTTTTTAAATTCTAATGTTATTTTATAATTCTTCTGAGCTTTCTGTATAAATAGTCTCATAATCTGAAATGATAACAGATTCTTTCCTGATAATTATTTTCCCCTTGTGTTTTTTTTTTGTACCTTTCTCATCTCTTTTATTTTTTATTTTATTTTATATATTTTTACATCATTTTTCATTTTTGCACAATGTATGCATTTTCATCTTGGTTATAGACCCACACAATTCCCACCCCCCTTATTTTGACCCTAGTTCCTCCTATCTCCCCTCCCACCGTAGTGTGCCTCTGGTTTATAGTTGCTTGTTGATTTTGACTTTTACTTTATTATAATTAGTCTTTTTCCTGGTCCCTTATTTAGGTTTTCTAAATTCCTGCTATGAGTGAGAACATCCGGTATTTTACTTTTTTTTTTCTGGCTTATTTCACTGAGCATGATCCCTTCCAGCTCCATCCATGTTGCTGCAAATTGCATGAGTTTATCTTTTTTTATTGCTGAGTGATATTCCATTGTGTATATGTACCACATCTTCTTGATACAGTCATCTATTTTTGGGTATTTGGGTTGTTTCAATAGCACAGTTATTGTAAATAGTGCTGCTATTTAGGGGTACAGGTACCCTTTTGAATTAATGTTTCTGTGTCCTTTGGGTAAATACCAAGAGTGGAATTGCTGGACCACAAGGAAGCTCCATCTTTAGCAGGTTGAAGAATCACCACACAGCTTTCCATAGTGGTTGGACCAGTTTGCACTCCCACCAGCAGTGCAGAAGAGTTCCTTTTTCTCTGCACCCTCACCAACATTTGTTGTTGCTAGTTTTTTTAATATGTGCCATTCTCACTGCTGTAAGATGGTATCTCATGGTAGTTTTGATTTGCATTTCCCTGATTACAAGTGATGCTGAATATTTTTTCATGTGCCTGTTTGCCATTTGCATTTCCTCTTTGGAGACATTCCTTTTTAGCTCTTCTGCCCATTTTTTGACTGGATTATTTTCTTTGTTTTTGTTGAGACTCTTCAGCTCTTTGAAGATTTTTGTGATCTGTCCTTTATCATTAGTGTTGTGTGAAAAAATTTTCTCCCAGTTGGTGGGGCGTCTGTTTGTTTTGGTTACCGTCTCTTTTGCTGTACAGAAGCTCTTTAATTTGATTACTTCATTGTACGGTATGGGATAGATGTAGAATAACATCTCAATGCAGTACTGAATAGAAATAATGACAGTGAACATCCTTGTCAGTGCATTAGGATGATTTTGTTTTATCTCAGTCATTCAGATAATCTTTATCTTTTCCAAAAATTCCTAACTCATCTGTAACTTAAGTCTTCTCCTAACTAGCTTCTATGCTACAGAAGTTTATAAATGGGGGTGTCTTCCTTGCTACCACCCAATTCTTGCTTTCTTCTGGTGTTGGGTAAAGAGAAAGGAGGATGAGTCTTAAAAATAACTAGTAGTGGGGCCTCCCTGGTGGTGCAGGGGTTAAAGTCTCAGCTCTGTCAAGCTATTGCCAGCCACTATGGCATGAGTTTGATTCCCCAGCCGGGGAGCTAACCCATATGGTGTGGCAGACCTCTCCTATCCCGCTCGTTGCACCCCTCAGCAGTATATTTCAGTAGATCTGCCTGTTCTGTTCCCCACTCAGTTTCAGATGAATCCTCTCATCCCCCACACCTCTGGCCTATACCCCAACTCTTGTATGCATAAATAAATAAAAACAAATCTTTAAAATAAATATATAAAATGACTAGTTGTAATGCTTGTCTAACCTTTCTCAGTTTTTGCCACCACCAGCCTAGATCATTGTCAGTAGATTACCCACGGTTGGATGGAGTCTCTCAAAATAACTTGCTGAAGATTGACTAATACCTCTTGCATGGCTGTCCCCTGTAAAAATGTCCCACACTTGACAGGTTCTCTATACATTCCAGTGACATCTTGCCATGTCCAAAAATTATCTGTTAGTCAAAGGATTAGTATTTGTCAATCTTCAAAAATCTATATATCTTAGAAAATAGTTCCTGGAGATCTGATCAATGATTTCAATTCTGGCAGCATAGAATCTTCTGACTATTTTAAAGGCAACAGAAATTACCTGGAAGAGTCAGACCTGTATGGCTTATCAAAAGAAAGTCAAATCATTTCCAAAATTAGGAGTCAAATCATTGATAGAAAAAAAATATTTGCAGTTTCTGGCACTATATTCCAGGGTCTACTATTGAAGGGTTGCTAAGGAGACATGTCTGATATTGTGCTAAACATCCAGAGAAACCCAGAGCAGCCAGATACAACACAAACAACAATATAATGAAGTGTTTCAGGTTTTAATTTCTCCAGCTCGGCCTATCTAAACTGGATTCAAAGCTCTATAGCTCAGTCATTCATAAGAGACCAGAGAAAATTAGGACACAGATTATATGAGGATTGTTGAGGAAATGAAATAAGTTAATAGCTCTATAGAGTTTGGTTGAATGCCAGGATGCTACATTACATTCAGTCATGTCTCTGTGTATTTTGTAATGAAATTGTATGGAGTTGTGATAAGTAACATTTATTGAGTTTTAAAAATTAAATCAGGGGCCTCCCTGGTGGTGCAAGGGGTTAAGTCTCAGCACTATGAAGCTATCACCAGCCACTGTAGCACGAGTTCAATCCCTGGCTAGAGAGCTGACCCACATGGCACAGCAGACCTCCCACCTCCTCATCTGCTCCCCTCAGCAGTGTATTTCAGTAGATCCACCTGTTCTGTTCCCCACTCTGTCTCTGATGAATCCTCTCTACCCCCGCACTTCTGGCCTACACCCCAGTTTTTGTATGCAGAAATAAATAAAATAAATCTTTAAACAAAATTAAATCAACCTTGCATTCGTGGAATAAAATACACTTGATCACACAGCATATTGAAGGAGTTGAATAGCTTACTTCATATATATTTACTTTAGTTACTAATATACTGGGTTAAAATACAGCATTTATATTTTTTTAATTTTTATCAGTTCAGCATTTCTTTTTCTCTTTATTACTTCTTTCCTATGTTATTTTGGATTGATCGATGTTGCTTCCATATTTTCACTTCCAACTGATATCTAACTAGATCATGTTTTATTATTGTTTGAATGGATAATCTTTAAATTATAAATGCATTATTGTCTTGCCTTAAATTCATACATGAATAGTTCTAAGCAATGCACAAACCTCATTGCAATTTCACTCCACTTGCTCTCCTTCTGCTTTATATGCAAGATATATCTCTAATGCTGTAGCAACTCCTACACTCAACAGTAAGTGACCAAAAATGGGAAGAGGTGCTCAGGGACCAAAGCATGAGAAATGAAGCCCAAGCAGGATGTTCTTCTCATTCTTGGTCAGAAACTCCCATTCCTTGATGTTGAGGGTTGAATTGAGTCCCCCAAATAGATAATGTTCAGGTGATAATCCCCAGGACCTGTGAACGTGACCTTATTTGGTAACATGGGATTTGCAGGTGTGGTGAAGTTAAGAAGAGGACATACTGGATTAGGGCAGACCCTAATCCACTGACTGCTGTCTATAAGAGGAACATTTGGACACAGAGACACACAGGAAATACCACTTGACAATGAGGGTGAATTATCTATAAGCTAATGAATGCCAAGAATGAGGACAACCATAGAAGCTAAGAGAGTCATGGAAGAGATTCTTCTTCAGAGACTTCAGTAGTAACCAGCCCTGGTAGCACCATAATCTTGAGCTTGTAGCTTCTAGCAGTGTAAGAGAATAAATCTGTGTGTGTGTTTTAAGATTTATTTATTTATTTATTTATACAAGAGCTAGGGTACAGGCCAGAGGTGTAGGAGGGTAAGAGGATTCACCAGAGACAGAGTGGGGAACAGAACAGGCAGACTGACTGAAATACACTGCTGAGAGGAGCCATGGGCAAGGCAGGAGAGGTCTGCTGCACCATGTGGGTAACTCCCTGGGCCAGCTGGGAATAGAACCCACACTGCAGAAGCTACTAACAGCTTCACAGTGCTGCACTCAACCCACTGCGCCACTGGGGAGGCCCCAAATTTGTGTTTTTTTATATCATCCAGTTTATGATAATTTCCTACAGCAGTCCCAGTGAACTAATACACTTGGCAATTGAGGGAATCCTACGTCTGGTGTCCAAATGAGAATAGACCGTTACCTTGTAAACCTCTTAAATTACAATATTCTGAGAAATGAGAAGGAAGGGAGAGAGAAATGTAAGAGGAAAGAGGGAGGAGATGAGGTGGAGGAGAAATGGAAGGGAAGAGATAGAAAGAGAAAGAGGGAGAGAGAGAAAGACCTGAGACATTCAGTGAGCTATTCTGCCTTGTCATTCAGCAGGAAAATCTCTCAGGTACTTTCCAAGAGCTCCAGTAAAAGTCACCTTGAGCTTGGGCTAACATTCAGCTCAGTATGTGACCATAGTCAGGGAACATCTCTACCTGCAGGATTCACGAGAAAGTGGTACTATTGGGAGTGTATGAATCAAGAGCTGGGACCTGCCAGCACTCACTTAAGATAATGGTAGTTCTAACACTGACTTCATACAGGGATGGTTCTATAGACAGAAGGTCTCAGGAAGAAGGTAGTCATGGGAAGAATAACAGACTATATTCATGCATATATATTAATTAATAGGAAATCTGTAGAATGGGAGTTGAAAGTGGATATGAATATATATGCACCCACGCGTGTGTACACACACACGCCCCTCTCTTGTCCTATTTGCTAGAAAGACAGTCCAATTGAAACTTCTTGCATTCTGTTACTGAGCTTGCTTTCCTGATTCTGAACCAATATATCAGAAGGATTATTTTAGAACGAATTCACCGTTGATCCTTAGGTACTGACAGTGTGGGCATTAATGGATTCTGCCTTTCTGGGTGGTGAGTACCCTGGCATTTACTGTACAAGCAGAGACTGAAGCATCTTATATGTGATGGCCAAAGAACAGTGAATGTCTGATCAGTTAAAAGATAAACTGGGACACATGAATATTTACATGATTTTATTTGAACAAACTTCAATTTGAATTAATGTATCACTAAACCAAAAGTGGTTAGGAACACTGCTGACCGAGGCGGGAAAGACTTTAGAGAGAAGATACAAAAGCAAAGCAAAGAAATTATTATTTGATTGACTATAGATGAAGCAGTTGCCTTGCTTGGGAAAAGCCTAATTGGTTGGTTGTGATTGGTTATTCTTAAGTTTCATTTCCTAGATTCCAGTGCATTGACACGGGCTTAGGTTTTGGTTTGCTTAGGTAGGCATCAGTCACCTCAGTGTAAAGGTCTCCTTGCTTAATTACTTCAACAATACTTAGCAATGCTAAAAACAGATTTGTTTCAATTGAAACAACAATACATACAAGAAGTTAATGATCAATTTCATCTCAAAATGATTTTTTTATATTTTGAAATGCTCTATTATAACTTCAATAGCTTGAGACAGAACTCTGATAAACACAAAAAGTTTTGAAATTCAAACTTATTAAAGTAGACTAGAATCTTACATTAGCTTTCAGCTTTTAATTTACTGTTTTTTCCCCATATCTGACATCAGTTACACAACATCAGAAATAGAGTGACGTGTAAATATTTACAAACGATAGTTGGGTGCAAGGTGCATTTAGGGATTTTCTCTACTATAGAATTCAGTTCATAGGCTACAATAGACCACAGACTCCACTTAGAGGAAAAGGAAACAGCCTGAACATGAATGCCAAGGTTTGACAGAGAGAGATGGAAGGAGGGTCTGGCTTACAAAGGTTCAAAGAGTCCATATTTATTGAATACAACTCAATAACATCTTTAAAGACACATCACCCAAAGCAAAGATAGTGATGGTAAGGGTAAACAGATGAGACTACATCAAATTAAAGAGCTTCTATACAGCAAAAGAGACATTAACCAAAACAAAGAGACACCCACTGATTAGGAGAAAAATTTTGCACACAATACTAATGATACTAATGATAAGGAAGAGATCACAAAGATCAACAAAGAGCTGAGGAAACTCAATAAATCAAAGTAAACAACCCAATCAAAAAATGGGCAGAAGAACTAAAAAGACACTTCTCCAAAGAGGAAATGCAAATGGCCAACAGGCATAGGAAAAAATGTTCAGCACCAGTCATAATCAGAGAAGTGCAAATCAAAACCACAATGAGATACCATCTTATACCAGTGAGAATGGCACGTATCAAAAAAAAAAAAAAAAAAAACTAGCAACAACAAACGTTGGCAAGGATGTGGTAAAAAGGAACTCTCCTACATTGCTGGTGGGAATGTTAACTGGTCCAACAACTATGGAAAGCTGTGTGGAGGTTTCCCAAACTGCTAAAAATGGAGCTTTCATATGATCCAGCAATTCCACTCCTAGGTAACTACCTAAAGGACACAAAACCTTTAATTCAAAAGGATACCTGCACCCCTATGTTTACTGAAGCACTATTTACAATAGGTAAGCTATGGAAACAACCCAAATGCCCCAAAATAAATGACTGGATCAAGAAGATGTGGTATATATACACAATGCAATATTACCCAGCAATCAAAAAAGATAAACTCATGCCATTTGTAGCAAAATGGATGGAGCTGGTAGATAATATGCTCAGTGAAATAAGCCAGAAAGAAAAAGAAATCAGATGGTTTCACTTATAGGAGGAATGTAGATGATCCAAATAAGGGATCAGGGAGGAAAAGTTATTATAATAAAGTGAAAATCAAAATCAACAAGCAACTATAAACCAGAGACATTCTGCAGGGGGTAAGAAGGGAGTAGGATCAAAACAGGGGTTGGGAAGAACACAAGGGACTATGGTGATGGTATGCGGGTTAACTGGTGCTGGGAATTTCATGGGGACTATAACTGAGATGAGAAAGCATACATTGTAAAAAAAATGAAGAACGATGTAAAAAATATATCAATAAATAAATAAATTTAAAAATATATATATGAGAAGAAATGAAAATTGAGAAACACTTGTTAGATAAAATAGGGTTGTGGACAAAATACAAGGAAGGTTAGTTAGTACGCCAGGGATACTGCTCAAGCTTCAATTAATCTTGGAGAATCTCAGGGCAATTTTATAGAAGGGGCATGGATGACAGCGTTGTTTTGGGAAATGGATATATACTGCCCTCTGCTGGTTACTTTCTAGAATATTTTAATATTTCAATGACAACAGAGAAGCTGTCTCAAAATGAGGGAACCCAGTTTCAGGGTGGATAGCTACCCTGGGCAGTAACTGACACAGAAATACAGCTCCATCTTGTCTCCTTCCCCAAATCATGAGTTTTTTCCAGGAATTATGGTGACTCATTACCTTCACCAGGCCCATCCTTGAAGCTGAATGGCAGTGAACTAGAACTTGATACTTATCAGCCCCATACCTCAAGGGTTGGTTTTATGAAAGGACATGCAGATGCTGATTACTGCATAGCAAGACCCTAAATGTCCAAAAGGCATGAAATACATAATAGTTTCTTAGTAACCCTCATAGCTCTTGTGACCACTTCCCGGGTCCTAGGGATACTGACTAAGCCTTTACCCACCTCTCACTAGTCACCTATACAAGGAGGCAGAGTATAATATGATAGAGTATAATGTAATAGGATAACATAGTCTCCCAATTTTCTTAATCTATCCTGAAGTTTATATTACTAAGAGGACATGTAAAATTACTTGCATTAAAAAAAGAGATTTCTACCTTAAATATGTAGAGAATTCAAAGATTTTGAAAATAAGACATCTGGCAATAGATAAAATAAGAAACCTGGCAATTGAACAGCATCCTGTTTTCAGGATTTTGACTACTAATGTCTCATGGAGGCAGAATGAAGCCCAAAGTAAAACACAATGATTTTCTGGATAGGAATGTCCTGGAAAAAGAATAGAAAAACAGACCATGGTGGGTGAATAAAGAAGACTGCTATGCTATGAGAGAAGAGACTCATGTGGGGGGTACACCCAGCCTTCCTGGAGAAGAGGAAGGGAGAGGACATCTTGCCAGAAACTCTTCATTGAGAAAGAAGAGAAGGAAAATAATGAAGTTGCTGGAGAAGGTTAAGAACCCACAGAGGGCTGTTAAGGGAGGGTCTCAATTGATGGGTCAGAGACTCTTACATCTCAGAAAAAACACTGTCCTTTGCATGGAGATCAGGGAAGGTATTCTCCCTGCCCACTGCTCCACTGGTATCATAAAGTACATGAGAAGTCACTTCCAAAGGCTGAAGCTAAATTGTTCTTTTTCTTACGTATGTGACCTCCATCTGGCAGGGCCTGGATCTGTGACATATAAGAACAAAGGTTTTCTCCAACTATAATTCAAGATCTTAGAACTGGTTTGATAGGTCCCCAACTCTTCAGTGTCAAGACTCATCAGATTATTGTTTATAAAGTGCCCTACTTCCAGGATCTGCCTTATTTGAGGCATAGGACAGAGAGCTAACATCCTGGCCCCCTCCTTGTTCTCTTGTCAGAAATAAAGTGGGGGAAAGTGTTAGGCACCGTGTTAGAGTACTCTTCCTTCCACACTACAGGGAGGAGCCACCACCCTCCTACCCACCCTTCTGGTGTACCAGCTACTGGCCCTCCAATCTGGGGGAGAGGAAGACAGCGGACACATAGACACCAGACAATTCCATGTTACATTCATGTTTTGCTTTTCACAGAGAATTGTGACTCCACATTGATCACAACCTGCTGGGCCTCAGTTCTCACCCTATAAAATGGACAAATGGACAACACTGGATGACAGACCATTTGCTGTGAGCACTGTAGGAGATTGCATCTGAGTGTGTGATCATTCCACTAAACAATGACCTTCCTTAAGATCTGAACAGGAAGGAGAACTGTCCTGAAATGAAGAAGCTACATACAAGGCCCCATGAAGCCTAATGAATATTGGCCAAGAACATCTTCCCCACAGGAGACACCGGAAAGTTTTCAAGGGGACCGTGTCATTGTAATATATCAAAGAATAGTCAGAAGTCAGACAAAAATATTGGAAAGGATTAGGATAATGTTCCCTATATCACTGAAGGCTTCATTTTTTTTTTAACATAAAAGACACTAATATATTTAGAGTCAGTAGGAATAAATAAGTTGAGTTTTGACTCACCTTAATGGAAACTAAGAGCTAATACCTACAATGTTTGCACAAATCTATGAAGTTGACCCCATTTTTCTTATTTTATAGATGAGGACTCAGATACAGAGCGGCCATGACTTGTCCAGAGTCACACAAGTAACTTGAGAGTTAGTTTCAAACCCCCCCGGTCTGTCTGACAAACCGGTCTGTCTGACTCCAGATTCTGTGCTAGAACCAAATTCTCATTCAATACCATGACACAGGCAAAAGGAATTTGACCAAGTGGCCAGATGTGGCAAGCTCTTAAGTTCCTGCCTGTTGGATCTATGAACCCCCTGAACTTGGCTGCGGAATACCCTGAGTACATGCACAAACTCTGGAAAAGTGGCCTCTGGGGATCAGGCTGCCATCAAAAGATTCTCAGCCCCTGACTGTCTCTAGGCCCCAATATACTTACAGTTCATCGCAAAAACCAGGTTTTTACCTCCCCTGAGCATTGGCATAAGCTGTTCCTTCTGCCTAGGCTTCCTTTCCTCCTGCCCATTCCTCAGGTGTCATTTCAAATGCCACAGTGTATCCTCAAACTTTCTCAGACTTCTCACTGTCTTGCTAGATATTTATAAAATTTATTAGTCTTTTTAAGAACTAAGTCTTGGCTCTGTTGATTTATGCATTTATCAACTTTCTATACCATTATTTCTACTCTTATCTTTATTATTTCCTTCCTTCTACTTACTTTGAATTTAAGTTAATATTTTCTAGTATTACAAAGCAGAAAATCAATTACATTTTTTATTTCATGGCCTTTTCCATTCTAATACAAGCATTTAAAGTTCCCAATTAGAGCCACTGGAGCTGTATCTCACAAATTTACAAGTCTCATGGGAGTCATTTTCATTATGATTCATTTAAAAATATTATATGTTATAATATGATATAATGTATCATGTGATTTTTTTTTATCGTGGATCATATTTAGGAGTTGTTTGCATAAACATAATGCCTATTACTCTAGAGTCTATTGAAGTTACTTAGAATAGTTTTTTCTTTCATGTCTTGCTCTTAAGTGAGACTAGAACAATGCTTGGTCTGGAACAATCATTGCTAATTATTGAGTACTCTCCCCAGTACTCCAAGAATGAAGTTTTTCTTTTTCTTTTTTTTTTCTTAATATATTTTATTTTTTATATAGATTCAAAACAAAATTGAACATAAGTTACAGAGATTTTCCAAATACTTTCTGTCGCTACACATGGCTATCTTCCCCTATTATCTGCATCCCTCTCTGAATAGCACATTTATCAATACTTTGACACATCATACCATACATAGTCCATGCTCTATATTAAAGTTCACTCTTGGCCTTGTATTTCTTCAGGTTTGGATGGATATATCCTTTACCACCCTGAACGCACCCGATCTCGTCAGAATGAAGTTTTTCTAGCCTGACTAGTTGGTACAGGCACTGTCCTGAGGCCTGTGTGAGGGATAGGCACTATTCACTGCAATCTTTCCAGAGGGTTCTTAGTTCATTCCCTTGCCTTGAGTAGAATCCTCACAAGAACACACTGGTAAAAGTTCTGTGAATCTACAAAGATCTTCAGAACCCTCCCTCTGTACAATACATCCTGCTTTGGGAGTCTTTCCTAGGAATTCTAGATGATTCCCTCTCCAGGATACACCAGCTGTGTCTCCTCGACCTCAGGGCATCCAATTGCCTCCTTTTCTCTCCCTGAATTTGCTCTTGGAAACTCTCTCAAGTCAATAAGCCTAGGGTATCTCAAGACTCAGTTTGTTTCTCACCTCTGAAGTATTTCCCAGTGTCTAATATTCAATATCTAAAAACCATTGCTTCATTTTTCTCATCACTTAAGTTACAAATGAGTGCTAGTGACTGTGTACCAATAGATGTTTTACTAAAACGGGTAGTGGGGCTAGATTTAGTCCATGAGCCTGTGATTTTCCAAACCAAGAACTAGATCAGTGCTGATATGTTTTATATGGTAGACTCACAATAAAAATTGTTTTTGTTTTGTTATTAAAGAAAAATATTGTTTTGAAGAATGGTTTCCAACACTAAAAAATTGTTAGAAAATCTGGAAGTCACTTGCCTTCAGTTTATCGTGTATTTTTAAAAAGAATTAAGGATTCTTAATTTTAATTAACATATTAATAAAGATAAATTGACTGATTAATCTGATTACATAGTGTTTTAATTTTTTCAACCGTGCTTTCCAAAAAACGAAAATTTTGCTCATTTAAAAATAGTAACTCTTGGGCCTCCCTGGTGGCTCAAGGGGTTAAGACACAACCTATGAAGCTGTCCACAGCCACTGCAGCATGAGTTTGATCCCTGGCCAGGGAGCAACCCATATGGCGCAGCAGACCTCTCCTGACTCGCCCACTGCTCCCCTCAGCAGTGTATTTCGGTCAATCTGCCTGTTTTGTTTCCAACTCTGTCTCTGATTAATCCTCTCACCCCCCACCCCCACTTCTGGCCTGTACCCCAGTTCTTGTATGCATAAATAAATAAAATCTTTAAAAAAATAGTAACTCTTTTTGTGAGTTTTGGGGCCGTTTTAATTGTGACAGCCTATCCTAAACAAACACCTCAGAAGGGGGAAAATTTTGATCCAAGCATGGAGAACATTTATATTTCCTCCTAAATCTCCGTGTCAGTGGTTTTAAAAGTTGACGTGATATCATACATGATTTCATTTGTTCCTGGTGATGATGGTGATGGCAATAGCAGTAGTATGAGCAGGAGTAGGAGTAGCAGCACCAGCAGCAGCAATAGTAGTATATTCTAGTCATCACTGGTAACTGGGAAAGGACTCATTTATGGTGACATTTCTTGTCGAGACAGCAGAGGGCGCTCTTCCATTAAGATAATACACTATACACTAGGAAATGTTTCAAGATATCTGCTTAGTAGCAGGAAATACATTTTTAAAAAATTATCTTCAATTTGTTAGTTTTCTAAGGAGAGTAGTTATTGAATTTAAGAAACATTTGTGGTATAATTGCTCATTAAGTCATCCTTGAAAATGTGATGATTTCATTATTTTTTAAATTAATTTATATATTTATTTTATTTTATTTTTGTACAATATTTGATTTCTCTCCCCAGGCATAGTCCCTGGCTGTAGATCTCTCACCAAGACAGCACCTGTGATCTATAACCATAGTCCCTATGCTCTTCCTGACTCTGTTTTGAACCCCTCTCTCTCCCCTCTCTGCTGTAAGCCTCAGATCTATGGTCAGTTTGCAAATTTTGTCTTTTTTCTGACACTTTGTTCAGTTATATTATTCTTAACTACACTATATTATGTACTATATTCCACTTATAGGTGGAACCTATATTTCTCTTTTTCCTTTTGACTTATTTTGCTTAGCATAATCCCTTCCAGCTCCATCCATATTGTTGTAAATGGCATGAGATTATCTTTTTTGATTGCTGAGTAGTATTCCATTGCATATATATATACCACATCTTTTTAATCCATTTTTCTATTTTGGGGCATTTAGGTTGTTTCCATATCTTAGCTATTATAAATCACAATGGATGATTTTATAACCAAGTTCCAATAATCATAGCAATTCTTCCATTAGAATGTATGTGTCTCTAAAAAATATAAGATTAAATATATATTATATTAATATATATAGCCAACATTACCATATCTTAATGTAAATAATTCCTTAATATTATCAAATATCAAGATATAATTTCACATAATTTCTTACACTGATTGGTTCAATGGATCTAAACAAAGGTGTACACACTGTATTTGCATATTTTCTTTTGTGTCACTTTTCAAAAAATTTTTTAATGAAGTACTTTAGTCATACGTTGTTGCTAATTTTTGGACCCTGATTTCTCCCATGGACTCTGGTGTCATTTTTAATTTATAAGTAACTTTTCTCTTTTTTCCTTGCCTTTACTTTTTAAATTAAGCTTACTTTGTTGAATCTTTACTATTCAAAGCATTGTCCACAGACCAGCAACACTGACAACTCCTTAGAATTTATTATAAGTAAAGAATATTTGGCTTATCTAAATTAACTAAGTCAGAACTTTCCTTTTAATAAGATATTTTGGCAATTTGTATGCATGTTAAAGTTTGAGAAGCACTTATTGTAGTTTGGTTTTATAGATTGCAAACACCATGATGTCATTTAGCTTGTCTCTCTGTCCCCTGCATTTCAAGTTAACTGTAATTAAATCTAGAGTATTGACTTCATTAAAGTTTAACTTCTTAGCAGGACTACTTCCTAGGTATTTTATGTACTTCTACTTGGAGAAGCATGTCTGGTTTTATCATTTTTTATGTAACTGTCAATGATAGTTAACTCATTCCCTATGTCTAGTGATTTTACTTAAGAATTTGTAAAATGATATGCTAATTTAACATTCCCTCTTTTATTAATTAAATTTTATACAGAGAAAATTTTCCTTATCTGCTGTTTTGTTTGATTTGACCTAAGACTGACACAAAAAAATATAAGTGTTTAACTTATATTTTAACATCCTTCTTTTTGAACAGTTTTCAGAATAAAGAATTTGCTCCCGGGGCCTCCCCAGTGGCGCAGTGGTTGAGCGCTGGGTTACAAAGCTGCCTGCAGCCTCTGCAGCGCCGGTTTGATCCCCAGCTGCTCCCCGGCCACCAGAGGAGGGTCCCACATGGCACGCAGACCTTTCCTGCTGCCCGCTGCTCCCCTCAACAGTATACTTCGGTCCTTCTGGCTGTTCTGCTCCCCGCTCTGGCTCTGGTGAATTCTCTCACCCTCCTGCACTTCTGACTGTACCCAGTGCTTGTATAAATAAATAAATAAACAAACAAACAAACAAACGAATGAATAAATGAATAAATAAATCTTAAAAAAAAATTGCTCCCAAGCATATTTCAAAGATGTCCAAAAGAGTTTTCTAAGTATCATTTTGAACTCATGGGATTTTAAAAACTGTATTTGTGGTTTTAATTCACTGTTACTGTTGATTATTCAGTTGACTGTCTTGATGATTAGTCAGTTGTTATTCTTTTTGAGTCTCAATTTGTTGGAACTTTTTAAAAGAAGATTCATTTATTTATGCATACAAGAACTGGGGTACAGGCCAGAGGTGTGGAGTGGGTGGGGGTGAGAGGATTCACCAAAGACAGAGTGGGGAACAGAACAGCAGATTGTCTGAAATACATTGTTGAGGGGAGCAGTGGGCAAGACAGGAGAGGTCTGCTGCACCATGTGGGTCAGCTTCCTGGCCAGGGATTGAACTCTTGCTGAAGTGGCTATAGATAGCTTCATAGTACTGCACCTTAACCCCTTGCTCCATGAGGGAGGCCCTGTTGGAACTTTTGTTGTTGGGATACACTTCCTATTGGCTCCTGATTTCTTTCAATGTGACCATTACCCCAATATCCTTTGATAACTTTCCTTACTTTCTGTTATCATAAAATATTCTAGATTTATCTTCTACATTTCCTGTTCTAGTCCTGAAATCAACTGCTTTTCCAAAAATCCTTAACTTGAGTTATTAAGAAATAGTATTCACAGATCAGAAATCTGTGCACCAAGGTTTCTCATTTCTACTGGATAATCATTGGATATTTTTTGTAGCATGTTTTACAGACCAGATTTTAGACATGTACAACTATAGAAAGATATATCTTAAGTTTATACTAATAATTTCAAACTCAAATTTACTAATGTAGAAGAATTCTTAGTTAACTTTTCTGACATTATAGTTTTACTCATAATTATAAAAATCCTGATTCCTAATTATATTAACATACTTATTGTTTCAGCCTACCATAAATACAAAATAACATTAGAAAATTAATACAAAATTATTATCAGTGACATGATTACTGAAAAGAGAAACTAAGTTTTTTTTTTTTGTTTTGTTTAGAAGTTATTTTGTTTTTAGGCTATATCACACTAAAAATGTACAGTCAAGTTCTATGCTTTAAAGTAATCTGAAATCATTTCCATTTGTGTGGTTAAGTCACAAACTCAATAGAGAGTTGTTTATTCATTTCATTTTGCTTTCCATTTTTAGAATTTTGTTGTTTTCATTTTGATTTAATTTGCCTTAAAATTATATAGATCATTTTCATTGTTCCAAAGTGAAATCTACAAAACAAGATGTATTCTGAGAAGTCTAACTGTGGGAATCTATTTTTTTAAAACTATACCTGGGTTGATTTCACAACCTATAACAACTTCTAAATCAGGTCAAAAGTGCACACATTCCAGGACAAAATGCAGACAAAAAAGGAAATCTGTTTTTTTTTTCTTTTCCTTGCTTTTTAAAATGTGATTCAGAGTAGCTAAACTTATTTTCTATAGCATATACTATTCATAAAAAAAATCAGCTTATAATTCATGGTCCTTTGATAGGCTGTAAAAAAAATGTCACTTGTGCACATTAACCACATTTTTGGGGATTTTGTTAATGAAGTACAGTGAGATAAATGTATATATCTGAATCAGAGCAAATAATTATTTGTCTAGCCATTTTTCTTTTCACTAATATAATAAAGTTAAATCAAGCAATCTTTCAAATCCTGTTTTACTCTGAAATTCCTTTCAATGATAGGTCATAGGTAATACACTAAGATGGCCACTATCAAGTCTTTCCTTATAAAGTTTACACTGATCCTCACGCTGAGATGGAATCAGATTCCCTTCTCTTTGAATTTGGGCTGACTTTAGTGATTTCCTAGCACTATCTAATAGAGCAGAAGTAAATTTTGTACTTCCAAGGATAGGCCGGAAGAAACCCTGCAACTTCAGCCTGAGTCTCTTAGAGCAATAGCTCTGAAGGAGGTAGTCTCTATGTAAGAAGTCAGTTTTCCTGAAATTGCCAGGCTGTGAGAGAGCCCAAGCAAGCTGCCAGCCACACACACAAAGACAAGGAGCAAAAACAAGGAGAAACAGAAATGCTCTGCCAGCCCTTATCTGTTCCTGTCATCTCAGATTAGGCACCAGACACATTACTGAAAAAGCCTTTTTATCTTTCAAGCTTACTCAAGCCTTCATATGAATCCAGTCCCAACTGCCATGAGACACACACAAGACTCACCAAAACCCACCAAGAAAGAATTGCCCAACGGATCCAGTCAACCACAGTCACATAAGAAATATTAATAATTGCTTTAAACGCTAGCATTAGAAGTAGAATTTGTACAACTTTCAAATATATTCCACTCATGCTATTTTTCTCAGCTCCACATCATGAGTCAGAATTGTACGTTGTGTAATATAAGTCTAGAATAGTGGTTTCTGGTTTTACATCTTTAGAAGTCAGATAAGTAGATAGTAATTGCTTATATTTTAGGAAAAATTGCTGAGTTTGACTAGGTTCTAAGAAAAATTATCCCCTAACTCTACCTATTTAGAACATAAGAAATAAATTTAGGATATTTTGTTTTATTTTGCTTTGTTTTAGTTTGCATTTTCCAGAGAAATGGGAATATTTTTCATGTCATTAAAATGCTGTTTTGAAACAGAATTCGTACTGGTTGATTATTATCCCACTCCTGTGCCTTGATGATACTATATTTACCATTTCACCTTAGCTGAACATTAAAGTTATCTTTCTTTCTTTCTTTCTTTCTTTCTTTCTTTCTTTCTTTCTTTCTTTCTTTCTTTCTTTCTTTCTTTCTTTCTTTCTTTCTTTCTTTCTTTCTTTCTTTCTTCCTTCCTTCCTTCCTTCCTTCCTTCCTTCCTTCCTTCCTTCCTTCCTTCCTTCCTTCCTTCCTTCCTTCCTTCCTTCCTTCCTTCCTTCCTTCCTTCCTTCCTTCCTTCTTTCTTTCTTTCTTTCTTTCTTTCTTTTTTTAATATTTAAAGGGCAGGTTTATTAGGGAAGGGATAAAACAGTTAAAGACACTTGCATAGACACAAGCAGGCAGGAAGAGCTACTCAGAAGGGACAGGTTTGCTAAGAGAGGCCTGCATGGTTGCAGGCAGGCAGCCCTGACAGGTCACAGGCAGGCAGGAAGCTGCTGCCCTGCAGAGGGAGAGAGTTGGTGAAAAGAGGCCCACCATAGTCACAGGTGGGCAGTGGGAGTGCTGCCTATTTTTCTTTCTTATAAATAATTTCTGGTTACATACATTCATGATTTTTGCATAAAAATAAATGAATAACTCGTTTTATACCTTTTAATCCCAAGTGTCTACATAAGAAATAAAAGACACAGATGATAACTTCTATTTGAGAATAGTGATCTAAAATAAAATACCATGCTGCCTTCCCACTGGATCATTATTTTTCTTACATTTTAGAATAAGAAAAAAAATTGAAAAAGCTAAATTTTAAAAGCTCTGTACTATAGATACAAATTTGGGTGTCAAAATTTGTAATAATGACTCCTGACCATGTTTATGTAGCTTAAGCAAGCTATTCTAAAATATCATTGCACCTGGGGGCGCATATATATATATATATATATATATATATATATATATACATATATATATATCAACAGTTTATCCTTTTTTTTATAGTTAATCAAGCCTTGTTACATTATGGTCAGAGAGACTACTTAGTATAATTTAATCTTGTAGTTTTATTGAAAATTGACTTGTGTTCCAACCTTTGGTTTTTCCTTAAGAAGATTCCATGTGCACTTGAAAAAGAATGTGTACACATTGATTTGGGGGTACAGTGTTCTTAATATGCCATTTAAATCTATTTGGTTTAGTTCATTATTAGTTCATCATATAGTTTCCTTATTTATTGTTTGTCTTGTTGATCTGTCCATAGTTATACATGGGCTATAAAACTCCCTAGTATTATTACGCTATTGTCACTCTTTCTCTTCAGTTCTGTTATTGCTTTATGTATCTCAGTGTTTCATCATATGGTGCTTACGTAACTATGAGTGTTATTTCTTCTTGTATTGGGCATTTATATACTATAGTGAATGCATCTCATCACATTTTAAAATTGGAAGTCTTTTACCCGATAAAAGTATAGCTGTTTCTGATTTTTTTCTGAATGCCATTTGCTTGCAGGACTGCAAGCCCTTAACTCTAAGTCTGTGTTTGTCTTTTTTGATAAGTTGAGAGTCTTATAAACACAGAGGTTAGACTTTATATTAAAATCTATTAGGCTACTTTACACTTTTTGAATGATGCATTAACGCCATTTACATTTATTTATTTATTTGTTTATTTATTTATTTTATAGAGGCATGTTTTATTTACTTATTTATTTGTTTGTTTGTTTGTTTTGTTTATACATGCACTGGGTACAGTCAGAAGCGCGGGAGGGTGAGAGAATTCACCAGAGCCAGAGCGGGGAGCAGAGCAGCCAGAAGGACCTAAGTACACTGCTGAGGGGAGCAGTGGGCGGCAGGAGAGGTCTGCGCACCATGTGGGACCCTCCTCCGGTGGCCAGGGAGCAGCCTGGGATCGAACCGGCTCCGCAGAGGTCGCGGGCAGCTTTGCAACCCAGTGCTCAACTGCTGTGCCACCAGGGAGGCCCGCCATTTACATTTAAAGTGACTACTGAGGCCTAAGTGTTCTTTGCCATTTTTTCCCATTTGTATTTTACTTTTCAAGGTCTTACTTTTGTGGTTTATGTTCCATTTCTGTTATCATATGTTTTAATTCTATTGATTTTTGTTTGAAGGTTCTATTAAGGTTAGTAAATGATAATCTAGGTAGACAGTCTAGTCTCTGATTCATACTTATGGGTCACATTGTTAATATCCTCCTCCATGTTGTGTGATTTAGGTGTCCACTCAGTACTTCAAGCACTTCAGTTGTTCTGTTACATTATAGTATAAACCTTGTAAGTCTTCTTCCATATGTGACTTTGTGATTGTAAATTCTTTGAGTTTAAGCTTTTCAGCAAAGATCCTTACTCTTACTTCTGTCTTGAATCTTAATCTTGCAGCATAAAGTATTTTAAGCTGGAAATAGTTTTCATTAAGTACTTTAAATATGTCCTGCTAATTCCTTTTGCTTGCAAGTTTTTACAGAAAATTCTTTAACAGTCTGCTGTTCACTTACAAGTGCCTTTTTATTTCCTGACGTTTTTAGTTTATGTCTTTGTTGGCTTTCAACAGCTTTATTATAAAGTGTCGTGCCATCTGTCTGCATGTATTTTGTTTGGATATTTGATTTTCTTAGACCATTATTTCTCATCTGTTTCTTTATTGTGATGATCTTCAGCAAGTATTTCTTTAAATAAATTTTCTCTGTCTTTTTCTTCTCCTTCTGGAACCTCAGAGAATGTTATTTCTATTTAGGTTATCTCAAAGTGTCCTACACTGTTTTCATTTCTTTATTCTTCTTCTCTATGTTGTTCTGTTTGTGTTTCTCCAACATTGTGCTTTTGAGCTCATTAATTATCCCCATTGTTTCTATTTTTCTGTCATTGATGCTTTCAATTATATTTTTAAATTAAGTAACTTTTACCTTGAATTCCTCTTAGTCATATTCCACAGTTCTGATGAATTAAGACTCCTCCCAGGGTTTTATTTTGCGCCAACATTTATGGCATATTCTTCTATCCATGTTCAGATTTTTATGGGTTATAGTAAGAATAGACTTTGAGACTTCTATCTTGCACGCCTTTCTATTGGGCCAGTACAAATAAGTATAGATTAGCATGTGCTGTGGTCATCCATTTTCCTTTGGGGGGTTTGGCTTTTTACTTCTTCAATATAGTTGTGAATATATGGGGTTGGTGATTCCAGTGTCTTTATTCTGCCACCTCCCCTCCAGACCCCTAAATTTACCATTTTTTAATCAAAGGTCTTAAAATGACTGATTAGGAGATTTTCACTATTATGATTGATCAGCACAAATCAAACTGATTTCATAACTAAAACCAAATTATAAAAGTAGATTTGTTGAGTAAAAAGGGACAAATTAATTTTCTAGTAAAATCTTAAAACAGATTAGACTATCAAACAGCAGGCATGTACGAACAAGGACATGGCTCTAAAATCATCTGGAACTGGGCACTCAAATGCTCTAGAACTCATGCTCCATTAATTTTTCAGGAGATATCTGGACATAGTTATATCCAGTTGTACTTTTATCCTGATTTATTCATAAGGAATCTAGGACTCAAGGGTTTAACTTACTTCAAACATTCATACAACTAGTAAGAAAGAATCACTCTTGAAACCAAGTCACTAACTCCAGATTTGAACTCAGAAATACTACTCAATTTATTGCCTAATATTCCAAAACTTAAAATGTCAGTCATAATTAAATGTACTAATTTAAAATTTATTATTCATTGTTGTTTTCAAAATACATGAAAATTGGTGAAAAATAATTGATTTTTCCATCAATTAAAAAAAATCTAAAATAAATTGCATTTAGAAGGAAAGATTTGAAATGAAAAATAAAAATCAGTGATCAGCACTGTATAAAAATGTCATTTACTTTTATCTATATGTTTAAAAAAGGAAACTTCACTTACCAATATGTAGTTGCAAAACAAGTAAACAGAATTACATGTAGCATTTAAAAGCAATAATAATTACATCATCATCAACAAATTCCTATGGATATACTGATCTTCCATCTTTATTACCATAGTAAAATTAATGATACTCTAAAATATAAACCTCTTTCTTTAAAATTACATGAATTATTATATTTTATAGTTAATGAAAATAGAAATTTATCTTATATTTTACCTCCAACTCAGTATGCTGTAATAATTAGTCTAAAGAGAAGTTTTGGTTGGAATTTAGTACCATCATTATCTAGTCTTCCAAGTCCCTTCCTAATCCTGATGACTAAGTAACTACATAATAGATTCTAGTACTTACAGAAACCAGCAAGATTCAAAATAAAAATCAAACAAATCCAAAGAACCAACTGCAGAAAAAGAAAACATTTTAACTCCTTAAGCTACTGCTGGAGATTTTACAACTAATAAAAAAAAATAGGGAGACCTCAAATAACAAAATGGAGAGCCAATAAATTATAATATATGGAAATACAAGACCTCAGAGGAACATAATAGCAAAGGTCAGAACAATTTTCCAGAATCAAAACACAAAAAGACTATATATCCCCATCAGATAAGAGTTCAGAACTGCTATAATAAAGAAACTCAAGGAGATAGAAGAAAATTCTGAAATATAAAGAATTCAGAGGGGCAAATGAAAGAAAAATAAAGGAGAATTTAGAAAAAAAAACTAATAAAAGAAATATAACAAAATGAGCTCAAGAATAAAATCAATGAACAGAAGATAGATACTGAAGCATTAACTAAAATAAAACAAAACAAAACAGAAATTTAGGTGTTAAAGTGCTCAATAAATGAGATCAACTACTCCAGAGAAAGCTATAGAAGTAGAATAGATCAAATAGAAGACTGAATCAGTAACTTTGAAGATAATAATACATTAATGATCCAGGTAGAAGAGGAGAGAGAGAAAATGTAAAAAGAAGTGGGTTGCAAGAATTTTTTTTAAAGATTTATTTATTATTATTTTTAAAATTTATTTATTTATACAAGCACTGGGTACAGTCAGAAGCGCGGGAGGGTGAGAGAATTCACCAGAGCCAGAGTGGGGAACAGAGCAGGCAGAAAGACCCAAGTACATTGCTGAGGGGAGCAGCGGGCGGCAGGAGAGGTCTGTGTGCCATGCGGGACCCTCCTCCGGAGAAGTCTGCATGCCATGTGGGACCCTCCTCCAGTGGCCGGGGATCAGCCAGGAATCGAACCGGTGCTGCAGAGGCTGTGGGCAGCTTCGCAACCCGGTGCTCAACTGCTGCGCCACCAGGGAGGCCCCGGGTTGCAAGAATTAATAGTCAAAATATCCATGTTACCCAAAATAATTTACAGATTCAGTGTAATCCCTATCAAAACTCCAGTGTATTACTTCAAGGAAGTAGAAAAAAACATTGAAATTCATTTGAAACTACAAAAGACCAAGTATAGTCAAGGGATTTTGAGAAAAAAGAAGTGGAATGGAGTTAATCGTGTTCCTATATTTTAAACTATATTGTAAAGCAATAATAATTTACAAAGCATAAAGAGTATGGTATTGGAATGGAATAGAGAACAATGGAATAGAACTGAGACCCTAGAAATGAACCCACATTTATATGGATAGTTAATCTATAACAAAGGCGTTAAGAGCATACAATGGAGAAAATCTTTTCAACAAATGATATTGTTCAATGAAATACAGAAAAATGAAACTAGACCAGTCTCTCACACTATACACAAAAATTAATTCAAAATGGATTAAATACTTAAGTATATGATCAGAACCAAATATATAGGAAAAAATAGACAAACTGACTTAAGGAATGTCTTTGGGGACTTGACACAAACAGCAAAGAGAATAAAAGCAAATACAAACAAATGAGACAACATGAAACTAAAAAGCTTCTGTATAGTGAAAGAAACTAGCATTAAAATAAAAAGACACCCTATTGCATGGGAGAAAATATTTAAAATATCTGGATATCATTTATCCAACAAGTGGCTAATATCCAATAACTATAAAGAACTCATCCTAACAACTCAGTATAAAGAGAATGAAGAACCCAATCAAAAAATGGCAGAGAAGCTAAATTGACATTTCCCCAAAGAATCTCATGTACTACAGGTACATGAGAAAATGTTCAACATCACTTATCATGAGGGAAATACAAATCAAACTCACAGTGAAATACTACCTCAGTCCCATGAGAATGGCCCATATTAAACAAACAAACAAAACAAAACAAAACAACAAATGTTGGTAAAAGTGTGGGAAAAAAGGAACCGTTGCACATCATTGAACGAGAATGTAGACTGGTTCAGCTGCTATGGAAAACACCATGGAGGTTTCTTAAAGTAATACAGATATACTATATGATCCTATAATTCCACTCCTTGGCATTTTTACAAGAATGCAAAAACACTAATTTGAAGGGATACATGCACGCCTATATTCATTGCAATACTGTTCACAATAGCCAAATTGTGGAAACAACCTAAGTGCTAAAGGAAAGATGAGTGCTTTAAGATGATGAGGTATATGCACATGATGGAACACTATTCAGCTACAAAGGATGATGAACGCCTACCATTTGGGACAACAAGGACTGAACAGGAGGGGATGCAAAGTGAAATAAGCCAGAGTGAGAAAGACCCATTCCAGATGATTTCACTCATATGAGGGATACAGAAAAATAAAACAAGGGAACCGACAAAAATAAACCAAACAACATCTAAAATATGACTGCAGAATTGAGACTACGAGAGCAGGAAATGGGTTGGGAATAGGGCCTAATACTACATGATAAGGGGATGTGGGTGCTCTGTGGTGGGTGGGGTGTGGTGATGCACACTGAGAGGTTGTGAACCTGTTCCTCTGAATCTTATGCCATGCTGTAAACCAATGTTACCTCTAAAAAATTAAATTAAATTTTAAAAAGAGAAAGTCTAGGGCCTCCCTGGTGGTGCAGCGGTTGAGCTCTGGGTTGCAAAGCTGCCCACAGCTGGTTCGATCCCCGGCTGCAACCCGGCAAATGGAGGAGGGTCCCACATGGTGTGCAGACCTCTCCTGCCGCACGCTGCTCCCCTCAGCAGTGTACTTGGGTCCTTCTGCCTGTTCTGCTCCCTGCTCTGACTCTGGTGAATTCTCTCACCCTCCCGTGCTTCTGACTGTACCCAGTGATTGTATAAATAAATAAATAAATAAATAAATAAATAAATCTTCAAAAAAAAAAAAAAAAGTCTAGTTGGCATTCAGCATCATCATTATAGACTTTTATCAATAATATTTAATGTAAAAGATAAATTCTATTCATTAATTTAATATTGTTACTTATTTGGGGATTTTCTTACCTCTCTGAAAGTCAAATTCACTTAATGACCTTCTGCAATGATATACACATGTGACCCCCCAAAAGAATTTGCAATAACTGAAAAGAAAATTGAGTAGTAATTCTCTCTCTGGCTACTTTGTGTCTCTATAAAAAAACATTGCTGGTGTAATATGTGAGAACTGTTAACAGCAATTCTCAAAGGTCAGTTTTATAAATATCACATTTCTTAATGTAAGGTAACAGCTAAAATTTGTTGTATCTCTAAAATATCAGTTTGAACTACTAAAAAGATTTGTGTATAAGGATCAAAGTACTTTTTTTAATATTCCTTCTGGTAAATATAGCTAAAAGTCCCAGGCATTATATATAAAACAAATACAAAATTGTTAAAGGTAGGGGCCTCCCTGGTGGTACAAGGGGTTAAGTCTCAGCACTATGAAGCAATCTGCAGTCACTGCAGCATGAGTTCTATCCCTCCTCAGTGAGGTGATCCACATGGCGCAGCAGACCTCTCCTGTTTCGCCTGCTGCTCCCCTCAGCATGTAGTTCAGTCAGTCTGCCTGTTCTGCTCCCCACTCTGTCTCTGGTGATTCCTCTCATCTCCTGCACCTCTGTACCTGTACCCCAGTTCTTGTATGCATAAATAAATAAATCTTTAAAAGAAAAATTTAAAGGTAGAGAGAAAAAGGCCAATCAGCTAGGGACTGTAGGACTTAAGGAACAACACAGCAATGAGTTCCCTGAGTTTTCCATTTGCTTTATACATTCTGGACATGGTGCTGGAGAAAATGGCACCCAAGAAATGCAAATGGTGCAGCAAAAAATCTTTCAAGAAAAGCTATATGCTGTGTGCTAAAGGGCCAGGAGAGAAGCAACCAAGACAGAAAACATCTAGACAATAACACTATTCCATTCAAACATCACATAAATAAATGGGATCCCTTACTCCTGTCCCCAGTAGCCAGAACAAGTGCGATCCTAGACGATACTCTTTCTAGGCTGCTATAATAAGATGCTCCAATCTTCCTGCCAGATGATATCAGAAAATATCCAATAGAGAGCCAGGGCTTTCATTCCCACGTGGCAGTAACAAGCCCACTTACAAGCCCATATTACAAGCCCAAATGTCATTGGAGGGCCACCTGGGAAGACTGGACTTCTACTCCCACCTTTCAGTAACAAAGTATCTCCCCTCCCGGCAGAGAAGATCTAATGCAGAGTCATAACTATCACCAATGCTCATAGTTAATATGTCACCTGCACCTTATTGTGCAGTGGAAGACGTGTCGGGGTAGTAATGAGGAACCCCTGACCTTCTAGCCAGGGTTGTATCAGCAGAAGCTTACTGCGAGGCCAGAAGTCTCACCTGTATTCAGCAGTGCTCAAGAGATTCTCCGCATGTGCAACTGGAGACTGAATGGGGCACTAAGACTTCCACTCCACCAGCAGTAAGAGGTGTTGACCCTGCCCTCAGCAGAGCAATGAGGAGACTTGCTGAAACAAACATTGAAATACAATCCAGAGTCTCATAACATAACACCCCAAATGTGTAGGTCTCAGTTGAAAGTCACTCTTTATACTTAGAACTAGAAAAATATGGATATGATTGAAAGAAGACAATTGAGAGATGCAACACCAGACATCAGCGTTATCTAAGAAGAGTTTTAAAGCAGTCATCATAAAAATGCTCTAATAAGCAAAAATGCTTGAAATCAATTTAAAGGTTAAAAAAATAGAAAGTATTGACAGAAACAAACAAATAAATAGAAGATATAAAGAAAGCAAGGAGGACTATGTGTGCCTTGGTGGTAGATATAATGTGGTAACATACATCTGAAATGGTGCTATCCTGCATCTCTGAATCATAGACAATATAGTAAAGCAGAGCTACATGGATGAAAAAATATATAAAATAATACAAAATAGAAAATATAATAAACAAGATTTAAAAAAAAAACAAAAACAAAAAAGGGGCCTCCCCTGGTGGCGCAGCAGTTGAGAGCTGGGCTGCGAAGCTGCCCGCAGCCTCTACAGCGCCGGTTCGATCCCTGGCTGCCAGTGAGTGTCCCACATGACACGCAGACCTCTCCTGCCATGCCCGCTGCGCCCCTCAGCAGTGTATTTCGTCAGTCTGCCTGTTCTGCTCCTTGCTTTGTCTCTGGTGAATTCTCTCACCCTCCCGCACTTCTGACTGTACCCAGTGCTTGTATAAATAAATAAATAATCTTTGAAAAAATCAAAAACCAAAACAAAAAAATAAACAAAAAAAGTCAGTGGTTAATCTCAATAGCAGAATGCTAAATCTAGCAGAGAAAAACATGGAACTTAAACATAGACATTTCTATGACTAGAAGTATCACTTCATTTAATTTTTAAAATAGTGTATTTCTACATGATAACTTTATTTGTTCATTATTATATTAACAAGCTTGATATTTTATATATGTAATTATAGAAATATATAGTTATATGTATCATTGTTATCTAAGAAATATACAAGGAACACCTACTATGAGTCACGTAGGTGCTGAGGATATACCATTGGGGAATGTAGAAAAGGGAAATTCTTGCTGTAGAGGGGTTTACATTATAGTGGAGAGAACATGAATATTAGATAGATGGTAGCTAGACAGACAGACAGATGGACAAACAGATTGATAAATGTAAAATAGAAGGTGGTAGCTACATGGAAAAATTTAAAAAGCAGACTAATTGAGAGCAAAGGATAGAAATAGAGACACAAATTACAATATTAAAATAAAAGTGGTGGGCTTCCCTAGTGGTGCAAGAGGTTAAGTGTCAGCACTATGAAGCTATCCATAGCCACTGCAGATGAGTTTGATCCCGGGCCAGGGAAGTGTTCCACATGGCAAAGCAGACCTCTCCTGTCTCGTCCACTGTTCCCCTCAGCAGTGTATTTTAGTATGTCCACCTGTTCTGCTCTCCACTGTGTCTATCTCTGGTGAGTCCTCTCACCACCCCTCCCTCCCATCTCTGGTCTACACCCCAGCTCTTCTATATATAAATAAGTAAAAAAATAAATCTTTAAAAAAAATAAAAGTGGTCATGACAGACTTCCTGAACGTGGTAAAGTCTCAGCAAAACACTTTAATGAGACTCATAAATTACAAAGCAGTTTATATGGCATGAGTTCCAATAAGCAAGAGTCAAATCCCTGTATTGGATGAGAATTTCCAAACTTGTAGAGGGCACAGAAGGAACAGAACAGATGAAGTGAAGTGGGCCAATGGCAGAAATGACAAGGTGAGGAAGGGACAGACTATGAGACACTCAGGGCTTTTACTCAGTGGTCAAAGGGGGAGCCATTAAAGGTTTCTGAGGCACAGTCCCAACATAATCTAAATTCCATGGGTAAAGATTCATTCAGGCAAAATTAGAAACAGAGGGATCTGTCAGGAACTCTTGTAGTAATCCAGACTAGAGATAAGGGTGGCCTGGACAGGTATATGGATGTGGAGGTAGTATATGGTTACTCTGTGGATGTTTAAAGAAAACTAAAACAAATACATATGAAAATATAATGAAATGATAAGTTCTATGAAAAAACTAATTGTTTTATTTGCTGTGGAAAAGATGCAGAGCAGTGGACCTGCAAATTTCTAATTCTAGGACTAATGATGTGTGCAAACTTAACATCTCTGTACTAATTTGCATAATCAGTTAAATGAGCGTTTTTCCTACTGGGTTCCTAAATTCCCTTTCAGCTTTGAGAGTTACAAAATAAATTATAATTCTGATGGAATCAAAATTAACATTGTTCAGAATAGATGCTGTAGGCAACTCAATTTTTCATTCTTCTATTCAGCACTCATTTAAAGCATATTAGATAGCAGTGTATGAACCACTTAGAAGTGAAGTGAGCAAAATACTAGACTCTTTGTCATGAAACTCTTAAACTTAGGGTCACCCTGTTTTGAATAGACCCTAATCTTTCATCTTGTTTGTTGGTCAGGCTTAAAATTATGATTTATTTCTAGTTTGCTACCTCCATTTACAGTATTAAATGGTTCTCAAAACAAATGATCAACAAGGACCAGAACTTGAAAGGTTTAGCTATAAAATAACAAGTCTTTCATTTAATTAGATAAGCAATGCATTCAAATTTTGTCTTTTATGTTTAGTCATGCATTTATGCCCTATTCATCAGCCTCTAGACTTTCTTATGATGTTCCCATATATCTGAGATCTATTTAACTGAATAAATTAATGAATGGCTCAAATACAACTAGCACTGATATTTATTGTACAAATAACTCAACAGCTATCTAGTAAATCCTTATTATATATTATACACAGTTCTAATCAGTTGGTAAACTATGATCACTGTGTGATCAGGAAGAAAATTTAATACACATCTAAATATAATGGATGTTATATATTAAATACTACTTTGAAACATGAAATCATGAAAGTGGATGCCATCACTTATGTGTGACAGTGTATAATCTACACCCACTCTCTAAGCTTTCATATTTTAGTTAGAGATAAAAATATAAGGGTTGGGCCTCCCTGGTGGCCTAGGGTTAGTTAAGTCTCAGTGATATCACTGCTATGGCCTGAGTTCAATCACTGGCCTGGGAGCTAACCCACATAATGGTGCAGCAGACCTCTCCTGTCTCACCCACTGCTCCCCTTAGCAGTGTATTTCAGTGGATTCACCTGTTCTGCCCTCCACTCCATCTCTGGTGAATCCTCTCACCCCCTCCTTCCCTCTGGCCTACTCCCCAGTTCTACACAAAAGTAAATATGACAAATACATGTAACAGTTCTTTCAAAGATTGAATGAGACTACAATGTGCATTATCATAACAAATGTTCAACAAAAATATATTATTGTTATGAAAATATATTATTGGAATAGAAGATTAACATCAACTATCTATGAAAACACAGAGGCAAGAGCATCGCTATAAAATATCTGGACATTGTGTTATGCCCAGGCAACAAGATCCAAAGGAAACTCATTAGATTGTAAGAAACAGGATAGGGTTTAGAATCAAGTAAAGGAAAAAGTTCAAATTTCAATCTGACCATGGACTGTGTGACCTTGGTAACATATCAGACTTCTCTGAGTTTTAGCAGTGTTACCCCCACCCTCTTTATAAATGGAAATTAACTAATCTTGTAGTATTTAGGGGAATATCCGGGAAGATAATTTTTTTTAAAGATTTATTTTATTTATACAAGAACCAGGGTACCAGTCAGATGAGCGGGAGGGTGAGAGGCTTAACCAGAGACAGAGTGGGAAATAGAACAGGCAGACTGATGAAATACACTGCTGAGGGGAGCAGTGGGCGAGACAGGAGAGGTCTGCTCTCCATGTGGGTTGCTCCGAGGCAGGCAGTGATCAACCCCGCACTGCAGAGGCTGTGGACAGCTTCACAGTGCTGAGCTCAACCGCCTGCACCACCAGGGAGGCCTGGGAAGAGAATATTTAAAGCACTTTTTAGTGCAGGGCCTAGCATGTGGATCATTTCCTCCAAAAGGCGGGAAATGTGATGATGACAATGATGAAGAGTAGAAGAGGAGAAAGAGGATGATCAAAGCAGAAAATGTTGAATAAGGACTTCAAAGTTACAAAGCAAATGCAGTGATATGCTTTATTATACATGTATCAAGTTAGAATGGATATTAAGTTGCTTTACAGGTTCTTTTGTTCTCAGAGTCTCCATCCTTCTAAAACCTCACTAGCAGTGAGCTTTGAGAGTCTGGCCATAAGCCTTGCTTCATTTTGGAAGAAAGCAACACTAGAGAAGGGAATGAGTATAACAAAATGCCTGTATCTGCATTATGGGCACAGATGGCTTCTTTTAAAACCATATCATATAGAGTTTTACCTTTTGCATGTTAAGGTTAGAAGCCATAAATTCTTATCATCTGTCTCCATGTTAAAACACTAAGACTGTCACGTTGCCACAGTTCTGGGAGGAAGGGCCCCTTGGGTTATTGTAAAACTAGACGGTTATGATGTACAGTTTATACTAATGAAGGTAGGCTTCCAGTCAGGAAGTGGAGTCACTCCCTGTGGTGAGGCCGTTAAGTAGCCAGGAATGAGACATGTCTATAATTAGAGAGGCATTAGGCGTTAGTGATCTCGGTGACCAGGGGCCCTGTGCCCAGTGGACTAGTCAGACTGGCTGGCTACCCAGCCAAAGCTATTTCCTCCATCATTCAAAGTCAGAAGCAATGTAATGAAGGTGGGTAGCAAATTCCATTGAGCTAAAATTACCCATTCAAAAAAATGTTTCTGAAAAACAGACTTTAAAAATGCATTTGCTTAGACTAAGTAAAACAAAAGCAGCAGATTGATAAGGTAAAATAAGGCAAAAAAAAATAACCCTAAAAAACATAAGTAGCAAAGCATAGTATATCAGCACACCATTATTCATCATAGTCATTTCTAAGCTCTGAAAATAGAAGAGCCAAGAACTGGAACAATTCATTATATTTTTAGGGAATATATATTTATTAAAAAATGAAGAAAGCATTTTTTGCAGGAGATCTTGGTATAATTAGCAAGGCTCACAGATCTAGAGCATGTTGCAAATGTGAGCTCTGGAAAAGAGCAGAAGTGCTAGTGGATCATTGTTTCATTTGCTAAAAGAAGAGATCTTAAACATTCTCATCACAAAACTCAATATTTTAATGAAAAACATCAAAGTTGAGGAGGAACAGAAGGAGATAAATATAATTACAGCCTTCTTTCTGTGCATTTTAAGTTTTATTTATTTCTGCATTTTTGTCTTACTTGATCCTGTGTCCAGTCCAATGAAGTGGTGAGTTACTGTTGCTCTCCTCTTGCTTGAGAAAACTAAGGTACAGATGGGGATGAGTAAATTACAAGTGTCCATCTTTGAAATCAGTTGTCTCCAAAGCTGTGCTAATAACTACATAATACTTGCTTTGTCTAATACATCATAGCTACTAATAGAACCATGGTTAGAAGCCAGGTTCTGTGGTGTCAGGCTTTGCATCTCTTCCAATAGAACAGGCTGTAACCCTATATATTCTAAATAAATCTCTGTGGATTGATTGCTTGTGTTTGTTGAAATTTAATGATACTAAAAAAGAGAAGTGGGCCTCCCTTGTGGCCTAGGGGTTAAATCTCAGCACTATCACTACTATGCCCTGAGTTTGATGCCCAGCCAGGGAGCTACCCACATGGTGCAGCAGACCTCTCCTATCTGACCTCCTGTTCCCCTCAGCAGTTTATTTCAGTAAACTGCTGTTCTGTTTATCCGTCTGTTCTGCTCCCCACTCTGTCTTTGGAGGATCCTCACACCCCCTGCACCTCTGGCCTACATCCCAGTTCTTTAATGCAACAACAACAACAACAAAAAGGACTATTCCCTGTAAGCATTGACTTTATCTAGAATCTGTTCACCAAATACTACGGTAATGTACTTATACTTTTGTTGATATATTTTATGCACTTTTCATTGCTTTATCCTCATTGCCTAGGCTAGTGCCTGAATGATAGTAAATGTTTAATAAATATTTGCTAAAGTGAGTGACTTTATTATGTGTCTACAATGTGCTGCTAGACACTATTAGAGGAGCTAGGATAATAGTGACGAAATAAAGGTTCTTGCAACATGGACTTTTTTCTAATGTTGGAGAGAGATTAAGCAAACATTCAACTACCTGAATTATTTTAAGACAAATGTTCTGAAAAGAATAAAACAGGATAATGTAATAGAGTATGATTTGGATGACATTGGGGATGGGATGTTTGAACTCATGACATTTGAACTAAACCTCAAAGAACAAAAGCACAGCCATATACAGATCTGGGGAAAAGGAATTCTAGGTAGAGAGAATAGCAAAGTGCAAGTGTTCTAAGGCAGGAACAATTTTGATGATGTTGAGAAAGAGAAGGAAGTGTGTCTTGAACTTAGAAAATGTGTGGAGTGTAGAGGAAGGGAGATAGAAGGTGTATGTAGGCCATGGAGGCTGGTAGGCCCTTGGCACTTCAAAAAACCGATGCTTTTTTAGATTTTATATATATATATATATATATATATATATATATATAATCATCTGGTATTTGTCTTTCTGTAACTTATTTTACTTAACAAAATATCCTCAGGTTTCATCCATGTTGTTGCAAATGGCAGGATTTCCTTCTGTTTTTTATGGTGACAAATGATGGATACATAGATAATTTCTGGCTACCTGCAAATCACTTCATAATCACTAAAGACTATTAATTTCTATATGTAATGATGATATTGTCCTTGGAACATTATTGTTTTTATTCATAATTTAAAATTTTAGATTTATAATTAACTGAAGCTTTTCGACATTGAGCTTGTTCAAGAAAGCATTTGTAAAAAATGTTTTATAATTTGGGGGTCAACCACATAAGTGAAATTAGTTGTAGAACAGATCAACTCATGTATTTGTCAACTACAGACAGAAAAATCAAGTAGTTCATGTTAGCTGTAGTTGTACTTTTTTTTTTCTGAAAATATGTGTGTATTTCACAGAACAATATGCATCAACTTCTCATTTTCTCCAATAAAGCATAGTCTTTTCCTATTTATTTTAATGTTTTTGGTTGATGCTTAAACTATGATCTTATGTTGGTGCTGACTCAATTTTCAAAGCTCCACTTCATTAGATTCAAAAAAAAAAAAAAAACCCTTCAGATATTTAGATTAAATCCTGTGAATTACCAGTCTGATGGTCAATTATAGAGGACTTTGTATCAGGAAACAGTACGACAATAAAACTAAGGAAAATGTTCTACCCCAGAAGCCCCTTTAAACGGGTGTGGTTTCCTTTGGGGCAATCTTAATGGACTTGTCAGCCAATCCTCCTAATCACTGATGCTTGCTGATACAGCTCACCCATCACAATTTATTTCACAGTCCTGTTTCATCAGAGAGAATGAACTTTGATTTACTGCTAATTAGAATAGCCATGTTTCCCCAGGCACAGGCAACATTTGAGTGATGATGTAACAAAAAACCAGGTTTTTGTGATGTTAGTACAATTTAATGGAATAGAGAAGGCATTACTTTTCCCATGAACTATATGATATCACTTCTGTATCAGACAGAAAGACTGAAAGCATTGAAGGCACTTTTCGTAGATTATAAAGATGAAGGGACAGATGGAAATAATTCCAGATTGCTAAATCAATTTGAGAAGGTTTGTATAAAAAATATTACAGGCTTCTGATTCATTGTCAGACAAATTGTAAACAAACAGGTATAGAATTTCTATCACTTCTCAGAAAGCGTATTTGCTTGTTTGGCCAGGAATTGAACCAGACATTACAAGCAGGTCGCACATATGAATTCATTTGGAAGGAAAAAAAATGTTATGGGATGTGAGTTGTGCAGTTCCCAAACATAAGCATTTTAATATGGGCAAGAGAAAGCAACTCAACAACCTTGCAAGTATCTAAGTAAAAAACCCCAAAATTCTGTGGTTAAAAATGCTCTCAGCCATTATATTTATATCACTCAAAATTCTCAAGGTTACAGGTTGCTGTTTTTAGATATCCTCAATTTCAGTACCACCAATTTTATCTAATGTCTTGGTTTATTCGGGGAAGGGGCAGTTGGGAAGAGAATAGCATGTTCCAATTGTTTTACTCAGAAGACAAAAATATTTCTGAAACGAATAAAAGTATGTCTGAAATTTATTCTAATAAATACATTCTAGAAAACCAGTATATTTTCTGCTTCAAAAATCTGCATCTTTTGGGCATATATGTTTCAAGGGGTAAAAAACATACATTTTGAGAAATGACAGTAAAAATGTGTTTCTTTCAAATACACCAAGAAGTTCCCTAGTAAAAAAAAAAATGGATTTGGAGTGGTGTGCTAAGTGATCAGCCAGGTGACACAGGGTAGTTGAAAAATTGCACCTGGAGTTCTACAAATTAAGTTTTACTTTCTGAAGATTGAAGCAGAGTGAAGCAATCAGACCTTTTAAATAGTTAAATCTGTAAGACTTCATAATCAGGACTCAAGCTTCTATTTCACTATATACCCATTTTCAAAAACTCAGGTTCATATTCAAAATTCTTTTATCTGTGTGCATGACACTCTTTCCAAAGATAGAATAACTTAGAAATAAATTCTGTAAAGATAAAGTTCAGTGGAAGTTCAAAAAGGAAAGATATGAAAAAGTGTTTTTTACTTGCTTATTTTGCATTTGCTTTTTAAATATTCAACAAAAGAGCCAAATAGCTAGGAATGTAGTTGTATCTTTCTCAATTACTGCATTAGTCTCATTTTAGTAGATTTGAGATTAAACAGTGAGATTTGTTCCAATACAGACATGGAACAATTTTTGTTAGGGATGTTATTTTTTTGATTCAAGAATATCCAACTTGCTAAATAAGATGAAAAGTCTCTTACATTGAGATTGACCAGTTTCAAACTTTTTCACCAAAATACCCATAATTGGTACTTAGAATAGAAGAAACTTCTGTTCCTGAAGTGCCTGACTGTTTAGACAGAAACCAGACATCCATGACTTAATTTTTTGAAGGTTCATATTTTTAAAACTGTATGGATTTTGCATGGTATTCTCTAGCATAATTGTTTTGTCTTAACATATATTCCAACAAATAGATTGTACAGTTGCCACTCAGTGAATATGTGCCATCATGCTGCATTTTGACCCAAAATAAAATAGCATTCCAGTTTTAAAGCAACTAATTAAAAAGGCTATTAGCCTTATGCAACTATTTATCACACACACACACACACAAAAAAAAAAACACTCTAAAATTGAAGGATTTTTCGCAGCATTTATTTAAGAAAAAACAGTGCTCAGACTGGCTATTTTAACTAGACTAGAAACTGAAGACTCCAAGTTGTAACCAAACCCACACTTGTTATATGACCTTGGACAAGCCAAGCAGGCTACGGCCGTGATTATGTATACAAACCACCTACACGTGTGTCTTGCCAAGGTCAATGTACTCATGCTAACTATTTTTGTTAGCACATGTGGAACTCGACACAATTGTTCTGGGCATGGAGGTCAGTGTGGATGCCAGCACAACTGTAAGGAACAAAATGCCAGATACAGGCTGATTATACAAATCAATCGGAGAGCTGCTGCAATTGTGAGCATGAAGCGACCAAACATCTATGTGACAAAGATTAATAGTCTGAATGAAATATACAACTAATCATGTAATTGAAGTAATTGTTGAAACACCCCATGCAGACTGTTTTACAGATAGGACATTCTTCTCAACAAACATGATTTTTTTTCCCCATTATAACACTTATAGTAGTGAAGCCTAAGGGATTTTTCTTCAATTTACCCATAAATTTGAAACTCTCAACTAATTAGTATGCAAGAGCAATTGAAATTTTAAAAAATTCATGCATTCTTAAAAGTTATCTCAAAGGAGTAGTTACACCTAGGCAAAGTCATATAATTTTCACATAAGATATGAATTCTTAAACAAATAGAAATGCACATAAGCTTACTAATGTATTTACTCAATAGGATAAATCCATTTTTCATATTGACATTGTTTTTAACCTTTACTTCCATACATTTTAGTATTATCTAAAAACATGATGCAAGTCAAAAACTCCTGTGGAAGGCCCAGTGCATAGAATCTGAACCACAATTTAACTATACCCAGTGATAGTTCTGCACACATCTATCAGCCTGCTTAAATGGCATGGGGTCTCAGTTTTATTTTCATGTCAAAAAATGGGGGATGAACTGACTCAGTTAAGGAAAACTTTCAGGCAAATTAATCTGCTTGTAATTACATTTTTCACTTTTCTGTCTGTTGTAGTACCATTATAATATCATCATGATATTGCTTACTGAGAAACATGACTTCTTTGGAAATTGATGTTGGTACCTAGTATTAGAAGAGGCTTAATGAAATTTAAAACAAATGAAAAAACATGCTAATAAGTGGAAATTCTTAGTAAAATATATAATATTCATATACACAAATGATATATTAAATTTTTCCTTCCTTAATACACTAGTCTATAACCTTATAAATAACTATAAAATTTATATAGTACACTCAAGCACTTTGACATCCATTCATTTTGTCCCAAATGCCACCATTTCATCTTTCTTTATAGCTGTATAATACTCAATGGAGTATATATTCCACAATCTCTCTAACCATTTGCCTGTTGAAGACACTTCCATTGGTTCCATGAACTGGCAATGATGAACAGTGCTGCTATGTATATAGGCATAAACAAAACTTTATGTTACAGTTTTCATACTGTTTGGATAAATACCTACTAAAGGTAATGCTAAAATGCCTTAAAGTGATTATGTTGGGTGGAATTAGTTTAAAAGCAAAAGACAGATATGGGATGGTTTCACTCATCTGTGGAATATAAATACGCAAAGAGTATTCATATGCAAAGAAGGATATAATAGTTACTAGAGGGAATGGGAGGTGAGGGTTGTGGGACAAGGAGGGAGATGGTGTATGGACAGGTGGTTTGGTAGGTGGTTTGGTGGAGGGATAAAAAAAATTTTAAGGGGCGTCCCTGGTGGCCTACGGGTTAAGTCTCAGTGCTGTCACCTCTATGGCCTGAATCTGATCCCCAGCCAGGGAGCTAACCCACACAACGCACAGCAGACCTCTCCTTTCTTGTCTGTTGCTCCCCTCAGCAGTGTTTCAGTAAATCTGTCTGTTCTGCTCCCCACTCTGTCCCTGGTGGATCCTCTCAACCCCCACACCTCTGGCCTATACCCCAGTTCTTAAAAAGAAAAGAACAAAACATAAATTTAAAAGAGAATGATGAATTTCTTTAAAATTTGCTAGATATCTTTTGTAAAGTATTTTGGGTCTGGTGTGTTTTTGTGGGAAGAATTTTCATTACTCCTACATTTCTATAATAGTTAGAGGGCTATCTGGACTCTTTACTTCTTTGTGAGCCACATGTGGCAAGTTTTTTAACACCTCCTTTTTTTAGTCATATCCTTTTTTTCCATATACAACATGAATTATTTGCCAATGCTCTTCTTTTTCTTTAAGCACCCTGCCAGAAGATTTAAAGGACCTACTTTTGACTTGATCAGACTTCTTACAGCTTTGCTTTCTATGTGGGAATACACATACTCTTTTTTAATCAACTTTCTTTAGACATTTTCCCCTAACTTCTTAAGACGGAGACTTAGTTCATTGATTTTTTTTCCTTCTTTTAAAAGATATAATTATTTAAAGCTATAAATGTGTACTTATTTATGCAAACATAAAATACTCATATACATATGTGACTAGTATGCAAGTTAAAAGACAAAAGTATTAGAAATAACTACAATAACTTGTTAATGATATAAAAGATATAAATCACAATAATTTGTTAATGACATAAAAAGATACAAATTACAATATCCATAACATAAAATGTGAGGAGGGAAAAACATGAAACTGTAGTTTTTGTATGTGATTAAATTTAACTTGTTATGAACCTAAAATTGACTTGTAATTATAATTCATTTTGTAGAAGCTTCATAGTAAAAAGTGAAGGCTGAAATAAATACAATTCTAAATGAAAGATAAGACATTACAACTGATGCCACAGACATACAGAAAATGATAAAAAAAAATTGAATAATTATGCACCACCAGATTAATTACCTAAAATAAATGAAAAAATTCCTAGAAACATACAACCTACCAATATTGAATCATGCAGAAACAGAATCTGAACAGACCAATGTGTAAGGAGAGTGAATCAGGAAGTAAAAACATACTAATGAAGGAAAGTCCAGCAGCAGATAATTTCATGGGTAAATTTTACAGAACATTTAAAGACAGAAAACTTCCAAAGGTCAGAATTACTCTCACACCAAATTAGGTAAGTACACTACTAGGGGAAAAAAAGCTACAGAGTAAATATCACTTATGAACATCATTACAAAAATCCTCAGAAATTTCTAGCAAACTGAATTCACTAGCATAGTAAAAGGATCACTCCCCATGATCAGGCAGGTCTTATGCCTGGGATGTAAAAACAGTTCAACATATACAAATCAATAAATTGATATGCCATATTAAAAAAGAAGGATAAACATCATCTGATCATCTCAACAGATGCAGAAAATCAATTCATAAAAATTTAACATCTGTTCATGACAAAAACTCTCAACAACTTAGGTACAGAATGAATGTAGCTCAACAAAATAAAAAATATAAATAACAATTCCACAGCTAACATCACACTCAAAGGTGAAAATCTGAAAGAGATCTGAAACAAGATAAGCATACAGACTATCCACTTCTATTCAGTACCAGATTTGTTAGGCAGAGAAATTAGGCAAAAAAAGAAAAGTCACCAAAATCAGAAAGTGAGGAGTAAAACTGTTTCTGTGTGTTTGCAGATGACATGATCTTTTATTTCATCTTTTCATTTCATGTTTATTAAACATTTCAAATATTAGGGTTTCTTATTTATTTGAACTCTGTATCTACTAAAACATGAATCTTAGGCCTATTATATTTCTAGAAATACTTCATGCAGTTTCTCACTTTATAATTTGTAAATATTTCAAAATTCAGGTAGTCATATAGATTGATATTTCTCTTCTGATCTTTTTAAGATTGCAGAATTCCCTGCTGTCCAGTAGAGAATATTCAATTGATATTCATGTTTCTTTTAGCTTATCTGTGACTTTAATTTTGAAAATTAACTTAATATTCACTTCATACTCGATGACATGAAGACTCTCAATTAATTTTATAATTGATCAATAGCCACAAAATATTATATTTTACCTATTGATAGTTACAACATCATCGAGAAAGTTATAGGCCTCCCTGGTGGCACAAGGGGATAAGCACAGCACTGTGAAGCTATCCACAGCCTCTATAGAACTAGTGCGATCCCCGGCCGGCCAGGAAGGTAACCCACATGGTGCGCAGACCTCTCCTGACGCGCCTGCTTCTCCCCTCAGCAGTGTCTTTCAGTCAGTCTGCCTGTTCTGTTCCCCATTCTGTCTCTGGTGAATCTTCTTACCCCTCCCACCCTGCACCTCTGGTCTGTACTCCAGTTCTTGTTTGCATAAATAAATAAATCTTAAAAAAAAAACCCAAGAGAATCCACCAAAAAATATTAAAAATTAGAAATAAATAAAAATTACACAGCGTGTTATATGATAGTATTAAAAGGACTTTTCAGATGACTTTACAAAGTTAATGTTTAGAGATATTTAGATATCACAGATATTTAAAACCCTGGTTTCCAGTATTCCTTATATATTGTGTAAAAATGTAGTGTAAAGGAGATAAACATATATATGTGTAATATATGTGTGTATATATACATATATACATGCATATAGATGGAGAGAAAGTGGTAGAGTGGCTATATAATTTATCTTTAAACTACAATACTTGGCAATAAAGGATGTTATTAATGATTGCATCAGGATATGAGTATAAACTGGGATTGTCCTGGGATACCAGAGATATTTGTTCCCTCTGGTAAGGCTCATAACTTCATGCACAGATAGAGAGGAAGTTATCAGTGAGCCTCATAATCACAGAATATGTGTGATTTCATGGAACTGAAAATACTCTCTGCCCTATTCATTCAGGACAGAGATTGCAACCAGGCATCTAATGTGTAAAAGAGGCTCAAATATGATGTGAATGCATGTAGAAATATAGGAAGCTAGAGCAGTTTAACCTAAAAAAATTATACTTGAAAGTCTAAGAATAAGGAAAGGCCAAAGGAAGTATGTTGATTCTTAACAGTTTTATTAAATGTTTAAATCACAGGGCAAAGTCCTTGGAACTAATTTTTAGCAGAAGTTTCAACTAAAACAGAATTGAAACCATAAATTAATTTTACAGATTCAATTCTGACTACCTAAATCTACTATTTTTCAATCGATTTGGATACATGGCTCAGAACAATGTATGTTTTCCATTTTCTAAATGATAAACTAGAACTTTTTAAATTAGATTTATTATGACTCATGACAATAACAAATTCTATGAAACAATTTTATTCATTTACTTGCATGTTTTTTTAACCCAAAAGTTGTGACTGCTATACTTGTCCAAAGGATAAAGGAATAGAAATTTTCTTATTCTCTCATTTCAATAAATATTCAATAAATTGATTCTCAAACTTCAGCAGAAATAAGATTTACCTGGAGGGCTTGTAAAAACAGATTGTTGTTCTCTTTCCCCAAGAGATCCAGATGCAGAATAACTATATCAGGGAGGAAGAATTGGCATATCTCACACATTTCTTTCATTTAAAAAAAAATATTTATTTATTTATACATACAAGAACTGGGGTACAGGCCAGAGTTGGGGGATGAGAGGATTCACCAGAGACAGAGTGGGGAACAGAACAGGCAGATCGGCTGAGGGGAGCAGCAGGCAAGTCAGGAGAGGTCTGCTGCACCATGTGGGTAGCTCCCTGGCCAGGGATCGCAACAGTGGTTGCGACAAGCCTCACAGGTTGAGTCTTAACCCCTTGTGCCACCAGGAGGCCTCATATCTCACACATTTCTAAGAGTTTGCCAGGTTACTCTGATGCTGGTGTTCTGTTCACCACACTTTGAGAAACACCAATATATTGAATATGCAATATGTTCAAAGTGCTGTGTGCTGGGGATACAGATGCAAACAACAAAATAGACAATTTTGCCGTTGTGAACCTTATGTTCAAATGGAGGGAGACAGATAATACATATCTGTATTATATTTTAGATAGCATTTTGGATAGAAATAACTGCTACAAAGAAGAAAAGGTATATAGGATGTGTGGTGAAATGGGGAGAGAAGCGTAATGAAGAGGAAGCTTCAGGAAGGCCTTACCCAGAAGATAAGGTTTGTTAAGGACATTAAAGAACCAGGATGTGGACCTCCCTGGTGACAAAATGTGTTAAGTCTCAGCACTATCAAGCCATTGGCAGCCACTGCAGCACAAGTTTGATCCCCGGTCAGGAAGCTAACCCACATGGTGCAGCAGACCTTTCCTGTCTTGCCCACTGCTCCCCTCAGCAGTATATTTCAGTCGATCCACCTGTTCTGTTCTCCACTCTGTCTCTGGTGAATCCTCTCACCACCTTCCCACACCTCTGACCTGCACCCGAGTTCTTGTATGCATAAATAAATAAAATCAATCTTTAAAAAAAATTTTTAAAAAGAACTGGAAAGGGCCTCCCCGGTGGCGCAATGGTTGAGCGCTGGGATGCGAAGCTGCCCGCAGCCTCTGCAGTGCCGGTTCGATCCCCGGCTGCTCCCCAGCCACCAGAGGAGGGTCCCACATGGCGCGCAGACCTCTCCAGCCGCCTGCTGCTCCCCTCAGCAGTGTACTTCGGTCCTTCTTCCCACTCTGCTCCCCACTCTGGCTCTGGTGAATTCTCTTACCCTCCCGCGCTTCTGACTGTACCCAATGCTTGTATGTATAAATAAATAAATAAATCTTAAAAAAAAAAAAAAAAAGAACTGGAGAGTGAGTCAGAGGAACAATCAGTTCAAATGCCCTCAGCCTAACTTAAAGACCCTGAGGAAGACCTGCATGGCTGCAGTTAAATGACTGATAATGAGATCAGCTTAGATAAGGGTTTATTGATTTTACAGAGATCTTTTGCTTTTCCACCTATGGAAGCCATGGGTGAAATTTGAGAAGTGAGATGTCATTAGCTGATTTATATTTTTAAAAGATCATTGGGGGAAATGAGAAGCTAATTACATGCATTGCTGTTTACACGAAATTACGTGTAAAGTGAAATATGAACATAATGATGAATATAAAGCAATGGTTTGCATTTTAACAGGCTAAGCAAAATGTAATCGACAGTAGTGAATCATAATGAACTCTTAGCCATTTCAACATTAAGCACAGTTGCATGCTAATTATCAGTGTTATGAAATTAGGAAAAAAAAACTTTAAACTGAATTTTTTTGGGAAAGTACTATTGATTTAAATAATTGTTAGTATTTTGGAAGTTTAGGATCCCCCCTTCAGGTATAGTTACCAGAGTACACCCACCAACAGAGCATCCAGTATCCACCACCATAGTCCCTTGTTCACTCTCCCTACTTTATTCTTGCTCCTCCCTCTCCCCCATCCCTCCTGGGTGACTCAGTTCTATGGTCAGGTTTCAAAGTTTAGTTTTTAATTTTGAATTTATGTAACACATTCTTTGGTTTCTCTGTATTCCACATAAAAATGACACCATCCAGTATTTTTCTTTCTCCTTCTGCTTATTTTGCTTAATGTTATCCCTTCCAGCTCCATCCATGTTGCTGTAAACAGCTTGAGTTTATTTTTTTTTTAATTACTGAGTAGTATTCCATTATGTGTGTGCACACATATATAACACATCTTCTTGATCTTTGGGCAATTAAGTTGCTATATATTTGGCTGTTGTAAATAGTGCTCCAATAAAATACAAGTGAACATAAAGTGCATACATGACTACAAATTAGTGTTTTTGTATTCTTCTGGTAGATACCTAGAAGGGAAATATTTTTTAAATGCAGTCCGTATTTGAACTTACACACTGTACTGAATTTACCATTTATCAATCAAACAAAGTTATTTTTTCAAAATTAAATTAAAAAAAAAACACTAGAGCTTCTAGGTAGACAATAAGAGTTTGGAATTAAAGAAATAAGTTGAATATATTCAATGTATATATATGTATATGCATATACATATATACACATTCATACACACACATATATATACACACACACACAAGATATAAATTTGGAAGTCACCAGATTATTGGTGGTATTTAAAACTATGACACTCATGAGCTCATCAAAGAATAGGTGAGTTTAAAGAAGAAAAGTATCTGTAAAGATGTCTTTGAGATGCATGTCATGTAGTGTTTCGCCTATATTTTCATCTATGTATTTTATGGTTTCAGGTCTTATGTCTAGTTCTTTAATCCATTTTGAGTTGGTTTTTGTGCAAGGTTTGGTTTTTGTGCAAGGTTTTTTTGCATGTAGCGACCCAGTTTTCCCAGCACCATTTATTGAACAAACTTTCTTTGCTCCAATGCATAGTCTTTGCTCTTTTGTCAAATATTAGTTGACCATAAATCTGTGGGTTTATTTCTGGATTTTCTATTCGATTCCATTGGTCTGTGTGTCTGTTCTTGTTCCAATACCATGCAGTTTTGATGATTATGGCTTTGTAGTATAGTTTGAAATCTGGGAGTATGATGCCTCCATTCCCTTCTTTTTTTTTTTTTCAGAGAAGCTTTGGCTATTCAGGGTTTTTGGTGATTCCATATGAATTTCATCAATAATTGTTCTATTTCTTTGATGAATGTCATGACATACCATCTCACACCATTGAGAATGGCACATATTAAAAAAAACTAGCAAAAACAAATGTTGGCGAGGTTGTGGAGAAAAAGGAACTCTCCTGCACTGCTGGTGGGAGTGCAAACTGGTCCAACCACTATGGAGAGATGTGTGGAGATTTCTTGACCTACCAAACATAGAGCTTCCATATGATCCAGCAATTCCACTCCTAGGTATTTACCCAAATGACACAGAAACAGTAATTCCAAAGGGCACCTGCACCCCTATGTTTATAGCAGCACTATTTACAATAGCTAAGCTATGGAAGCAACCCAAATGCCCAAAAATAGATGACTGGATCAGGAAGATGTGGTACATATACACAATGGAATATTACGCAGCAATCAAAAAAGATAAGCACATGCAGTTTGCAGCAACATGGATGGCACTAGAAGGGATCATGCTCAGCAAAATAAGTCAGAAAGAAAAAGAAAAATACTGGATGGTCTCACCCATAGCAGGAATTTAGAAAACCTAAATAAAAGACCAGGAAAAAGACTAATCAATACAAAGTAAAAATCAAAATCAACAAGCAACTATAAACCAGAGACACACTAAGTGGGGGGGGGAGGGAGGGGTAAGGAAAGGAAGGACTAGAGTCAACATAAGGGGAGCGGTGCAATTCTATGGGGAATATAACCAAAATGAAAAATGCATACATTGTGCAAAGATGAAAGAAGATGTAAGAATTATATAAAATAAAATATTTAAATAAAAATAAATAAATAAACAAAAAAAAGAAGAAGAAGAAGAAAAGTACTCTAAGAACAAACCCCAGGGAGATTCAACTTCAGAGATCAGGAGATAAAATAAGAGACTGGAAAATGAGGCTAAAAAAGGAATGACTCTGAAGTAGGACGAAACCAGTGGAGATGCTGGAAGCCAAGTAAAGGTGCTGTTACTAGATCATCAGCTGTTACTAGATCAATTAAGATGAGTAATGCAAATCAACTCTCAACATAAGCAATGTGAAGTTTAATGGTAGTATTGGCAAGAACTATTTCAGTGGAGTAGTGGAAATTGAAAGCTTGACTAAAATATTTTCTTTTTCTTTTTAAAGATTTATTTATACAAGAACTGGGGTACAGGCCAGAAGTGTGGAAGGGTGAGATAATTTACCAGAGACAGAGCAGGGAACAGAACAGGCAGACTGACTGAAATACGCTGCTGAGGGGGGTATCAGATGAGACAGGAGAGATCTGCCACGCCGCGTGGGTATCTCCCTGGCCAGCCGGGACTCGAACCCACATTGCAGAGGCTGCGGACAGCTTCACAGCACTGCGCTCAAGCTGCTGCACCACGAGGGAGGCCCTTGACTGAAATATTTTAACGTAAGGATGAGAATATAACTATTAGAGAGAGTGCAGGTGACTTATTTGAGAAGTTTTCCATTAGAGAGAGGAGAGGTGTGCATGGTTACTGGAATAAATGTTAGATCAAATGGTATGGGTTTTACTTTTTAAGATGGGAGAAGGTATTGCAAATTTGTAAGCTGATGATTATAATCAGTAGAGTTAGAGAAATGATGTGCAGACTAACAGTGAATAATACTGGAGTGGTATGAGGAGGAGTTAAGGAACTAGGTAGAAGACTTAGCCTTATTAAAAAAAAACTTGAACAGGGCCTCCCTGGTGGCACAAGGGGTTAAGACGCAACCTATGAAGCTAACCGCAGCCACTGCAGCATGAATTTGAACCCCAGCCAGGGAGCTACCCACATGGCGCAGAAGACCTCTCTTGACTCGCCTGCTGCTCCCCTCAGCAGTGTATTTCAATCTGCCTATTCTGTCCTCCACTCTGTCTCTTCTCTGGTGAATCTTCTCACCTCCCACACCTCTGGCCTATACCCTAGTTCCTGTATGCATAAATAAATAAATCTTAAAAAAAAAACTTGAACAATTCATCCATAGTAATAGAAAGGAAAGCAGAGCATATGAATACAGCTGTATGAGCAGATGTAGCAATGGGTATTTCAATGGAAAAAATGACAGAAGGTGAGGAAAAGCATCACAAAGAGATACTAGAGGCTTAAAGGGGGGAATGAGAATATTTTAATAGCTTCTAGTTGAGAGAGGAAGGAAGAGAGAGAGAAAGATAAAGAGATGGAAATGATGTGTAGAGAGATATGGCAGGATTGTGAATAGTATTAATACACATATATACATGTTTGAAATTATTTCACTTAAAATTCCCTGAGTATTTTTCCAAGTATTTGTACAGCTACTAATTAAAGCAACATGTAACTTCTCAATATCTCACTTATATGAAATTTGTACTAAAAGCTCAAGATCATTTGCTGCATCTATCAATAAATCTGTCCATACAGATAAGCACTGAACCAACTTTCATGATAAATCCAGCTAAACTATGTTAATGAATTCTTTGTTAGATTTAACATTAATATATTATGAACAAAATAGTATTTGTATACTCATATTTTTGCTATCTTTGAAAGCTTCAAAAATATATTTGTCTCAGTTGATGGGGAAAGTATTAATTAAACAAGAATTTTAATCAGACCTCCTGCTTTTGATACTCAGCTATTTTTTCAAGGAACTCTAGTGTTATATAAACCCTTGATGCATATGTGGTCTAAACATGATCAGTGTACATTTTTTTTCTATAATAATACATATGTTGTTATGTCAATAACTGCCAGGAACAGGTTCTCTGTGATAGTGATCAGGGACAGGTATAACTTGCTGTAATAGGCAAAAGAAGTAGTATGCCTCCAAACACAATATCCAGAAATGTGTGAAAACATGACATCGTAAGTATATAAAATAGTTTAGTCAGGATTATAAAAAGTGTATTCAGCAAAATAGTTCTAAAAATCATTAAGGGAATACAATGGAATTTTCAGATATATTCATGGACATTATGAGATATCTTAGTCTTTATTTTTTAATTTTTTTTTTATTTTGGCTTAGAAGTACTGTGGTATAGGCCAGAGGTGCAGGGCATGAGAGGATTCACCAGAGACAGAGGGGAGCAGAACAGGTGGATTTACTGATATACACGCTAAGGAGAGCAGTGAGTGAAACAGGAGAGGTCTACTGTGCCATATGTGGGTAAGCTCCTTGGCCGGAGATAGAACTCAGGCCTTAGTAGTGATTGTGCTGAGACTTAACTCCTAGGCCACCAGAGAGGTCCACAGATATTTCAGTCTTTAAAAAAGAACACTGCCATTATCTGAGACATTTCTCTAGTTGAATGTGCAGACTGCCACAAGAGGGAAAAATGACAATCCTACTCATGCATGCTGCACTCTTCACTGCAAATGTTTCTTTGGGAGATGCTTTCAAAAGAGCTGCCTTTTGAAACTTCCTAACTTCAAGCTTGAGTATTCTGTTTCTCCTTTTCTTTGCCTTCATGACTTTATAATAATCAAAATCTGTGATCTTTGCTTTCTTTTCTCTAGCTTCAATCTTCTCAACCCATCTTGCAGCTACTCATTTTGTGTTAATATCTTTCTTTGTAAGCACAGGACCAAGGGTTACCCATGGACCCCAAACTGTTAAGAATTGTACTTCTAAAAGTTCAGCCATTATCATGCATAAAGGCAAAGAAGACATAATCCTAGTGTGGAAGATCTTTAATAGAATCGGTATGCATACAGAGAGAGAGAGAAAAGGGATTTCAAATAATAGATTTGCAATAAAACTCCAAAAATTATCTTCCAGCCCCTCAAGGGCAAATGCCAAGCCAAACAGACTTGAGCCAAACAGGGGCAGCAGAGGCCTGAAAGCTTGTCTTAAGTCTAAGGCACCTTCTGGAAGAGAACCACAAGAAAGGGATTAGGTAGGTTCCAGAAAGCTGGGTCAGGAGAGAACTCAGATGCAAAATGTACCAGATAATCTGCAAAGTTCCTATCACAGCTGCCATTGTTTCTGCCAAAATACTAATGTCCCAGGTGCAGCCTCACCCGAGTGTCTCCAAAACATATTTTTTAGTGAATGAATATTTTGTCACATCTGTCTCTAAGAATCTATCCTCTGTTTAGATTATTTCTGGTTTGTGAGATGATGCTACAATAAGCCTCTTCATCTAAAAACTTTTCTTCATGTCTCCATATGCTCTGAGGATGGACACATTAGGATGACATAAACATCAACAACTTTAATAGTATGTAAGGTTCATTCTAGGATTGTCAGAATCATAGCAAGTTACCCAAGACTACTATATTTTTTTTTCTCCATAGAATATAATATATCCTAGTAAGTCAAACCCTGGAAATGACTTTCCTATAGATATGAAAAAATGAGATCTTAATATGTCCAAAAAAATCCAGAAATAACATCACTAAATTTACACAGGATATACACCAGAAATCATTTATTAATCATAAAATTATTATTTTAATTAATGAAATTATTGTTATATGTCACAGGCAGGTTAACCCATGTTATTTGTGATGGTCCAGGGTGAAAAGGAAAATAGAGGCCCCTTGCCCTGTGAAATACTTGCTTTGAGGAGGGTGGAGATCAAATGGGGACCAGTTTAAACTCTTAGCACAAGAATCTCTCCCATCAATGTATAAATATAATAATCTCCATAAATGGAGTTTAGAAGAGGGAGATATTGTTATGGTTAACTGTAATATGAAAAGATTTCACAGAAGAGCTGAACCAGACACTGAAAAAGATTATCATTTACAAAGGAAGATAAAAATGTTCAAGGATCTACAATAGGCAGAATAACAATCTCCATAGATGTTCATTCCCTAATCCCCAGAATCTGTGAATGTCACCTTAAATGGAAAGGAAGAAATAATGCAGAAGAAGAAATTAAGGCCGCTAATCAACTGGTTTTAGCATAAGAAGATTATCATGGATTGAACAAAGGGACATTGCAATCACAAGAGTCAAGTTAGGAGCGATGTCATGTGATTAAGACCCAACCAGCCATAGCTGGTTTTGTAGATTTAAGGGGCCAGGAACCAAAGAATGCAGGCAATCTCTAGAAACTATAAAGATAACAAAACAGATTTTCCTTTATAGCATCTAGAAGGAAAATATAGCTGCCAACAAGATGATTTTAGCCCAGTGAGCTCACTGTCAACATCCAGCCTCTAGAACTGCAAAATAATGAATTTGCATCGTGCTGTCAATAGTTAAAATAGTGATAATTTGTTACAGCAGCAAAAGAAAAATAATATGTACTTAAAAATGGAGATACAATAAAAGCACAGAATCAGAATGCACATGGGACAGGAGATAAGCATAAAGATTAGAGATTTATGCTGATGAATAGTAGGAGAGAAATTGTAGAAGGCAAATTGGGGCTGGAAGGCAAGAAATGATAAACATTTTTTAAAATAATCTGAATTTGTATTGCAGATGGTAAGGAGTATTTGAGCAGGCTAACAACATAATAACTAATATGTTTCAGGATATTTTATCTGGTGGCACTGTCTAAGGCAGACTGAGTAGAGAACGAACAGTTAACATTTTATAATAATTCATTTTTTAAAAAAGATTTATGTATACAAGAACTGGGGTACAGGCCAGAGGTGTGGGGGGTGAGAGGATTCACCAGAGACAGAATCGGGAACAGAATAGGCAGATGGACTGAAATACACTGTTGAGGGGAGTAGTGTGCGAGTCAGGAGAGGTCTGCTGTGCCATGTGGGTAGCTCCCTGGCCGGGGATCGAACTCATGCTGCAGTGGCTCTGGATAGCTTCCTAGGTTGTATCTTAACCCCTCAAATGTGAAGTTATCTGAGTCTAGCAATGGTGGCAGCTTAAATGGAAATGTAAACTCAGGAATGAAAAAATGACAATCCATATTCATACTTTCACTTGTACTTAGATAATTTTATAGATTTATAATTCCAAACTATCAAATGAAGTGCTGATATGGCTAAGTTATGAAAAATCAAATAGTCCCTCAGAGTTCTCAAAAGAAAAAATATAACCTCTTTCGAACTCTGTATAGTTCTACACTGAAGTATTTTACAAAGAGATTGATGCTTTCTCTTTTGTTTTACCCTGTAAATCCAGATGACTAAAACTCATTATTCTCTAGTGAGAAGGAATGTGAAACAAATTGCCTACCACAAACATCATTCCATCTATTTAAGCATATAATTGATTCCAGACAATGAGAAACTTCTTTCAGTAACTCCTTTAGACTCTGCCTTCACATACAAAATACCTCTCAAAGAAAAGTAAAGCATTTAATTCTGTTTTCAAAAAAACTGCATGATAAGATGCAATTGAACATTGATTTGTTTTCCTAATATCTTTTTATCAGTAGATGCCCAAGTCAAATAGAAAGGTAGGTAGGTAGAAAAATTTACTAATGGTGTCCTTGAGCATGTGTGTGTGTGCATGTGTGTGTGTGTTTTATAACTCCAATTAAAATACCTGTAATCACTTGGGTGTCAACTTATGAAAAGTAAAATATTTTTAAAATACCCCTACTTATATATAATCCTACCTATCCCTGCCATCCTGTAACACAAAATTATCCCTTAGTGTTGAGACAGAAAGTAGCTGCCCAATTAGATTTTGATGAATGGGTAAATAATTGAATTGATAGACAAATAAAATCACAGGAAGAAATAATGTTTATGTTATCTAAAAACTTTGATATAGGGGACCCAAAATGTTTTTTAAAAAGAGGTTCCATATCACTAGTACTCATCTCAGCTCACCTTAAATTTCACCAGTTAGTATTTCCATTACTAAACATTTGTGAATTTGACATATTCATCGACTGAATCAAAGTGAGATTAGCTATCTTTCAAGTTCTTTAGATTTGTGCATTTTGTCTTTAATCAGTTGTCCATGTATTTCCTTGGTCCATTTAAATGCAGGATTGGACACATATCTTAGATAATTTACACACACTTTATTTTTTAATATATACTTTATTTCTTAAATTGTATTATTTTTATTAAGGTAACAATGGTTCACATTGTATATGACTTAGGGATATAGGTCCATACTTCTTCAGATATGCAACATCTACCACTAAAGATGTATCCTCTAACATGTCTTATTAGCCTTTTTGCAACAATTTCAATAGGTCCAAACTGGTTACTTCCTGTGTACCTTTCACATATTTGTACCTATCAGGATGCAGAGGAAAATTCCCCTACCTCATCTGGATTCTTCTGGGCTGTATGGGCGAACAAATAACATCAGACAAATTAGTAGGGGAACAAGCCTATATTTAATAGTGTATATATGAATAATTAACATGAGTGTAAAGTCTAAAGTAAAATGAATTGGGATATAAACCCTTCTTTAAGGACCTGGAGAGTCAAGGAAAAAGAAAGGCAGACACTTCACATGACAAGGTAAGGAAAGGACCTCATTCTTTGCTCTAAGAGTAAAAAATAAGTTTCTCAAATAGGGAGGACATATTCACAGATAAACCTACACCTGAATGATCCCAAACCAAATTATTTAGATAAAAAAGGGAGGAAGTAATGATTGATTCTTCAATAAGGAAAAGGGACAAAAGATAGAAAGCTTTTCTCAATCTCCAGGGTCTTCACTGCTGGTAATTTAAAATTACATTTTTTTTTTATGAAATGTAATTAATTTCCCAAGGTTCTCAGAGCCCGAATGACCTTTATTTCCCTGCACCAAGATGACACTATTAGAAGAGCCCTCTCTAAGCATATTGAGAGAAGCCTCTCTGACCATTCTGGGGAGACACCCACATATTTCAGCCTCATTATCATTTCCTGCAGGATATAGTCTATTTCAAAACTTTAGAGTAACTAAGTAGTAATTACATAGTCATTAAAGTTAATGTTGAATTAAAATCTCTTTGTGTTAATGTCTATCTTTTCAGCCGTGAATGGTCATCTATTGCTCATCCTTATACAGATGAAGACTTAGCAGGATACCTGGCAAATTGGAGATACTCTGTCTATATTTGTTGTATTAATGAATTGCATTTAGAATACATTACATGTAAATTATATGAATGTTCCAGCCTTACCTAAGCAAGGACAACCAACTATTTTATATGTGTGATTATTAATTTTTTCCATTTAGTTCTCATTGCATCTGGATTGGCTACTGTGTTATATGATACAAATCATATGACTCACTTTGTGTGTCATTCCAGTATATTTACATATCTGATCGATTAAGCAAGTCTCTCCTTAATGCTTCTTTAAAAATATTGTAAAAATTTTGCTAGTGTAAGTAAAGTTTATTTTAAGTGAAGTCAACTGCAGTGCTATTAATTAATTATGCAACCCAAAGCAAATTGTATGCTTTCTAAGCCTCAGTTTCTTTACCTTAAGGAAGACAAAACAATGAGGGATTATTAAGTTTCATGTCCTGTGTCATTGTTAAATTTAACAACTATGCCACCATTCCTTGCCTGGGAGGCAGGGATGAGGGGCTTAAATGGATAAAGGGAGTGAATGGGACTGCCTTGGAGAGCTTGGGCCACTTATGCAAATTTGGATCATCAATAGGGACCCACCTGAGACTAGCCACCCTAGACAAATCCATGACTATAAATAGGGCCTTGGGACAACTAATGCAGCAGCAGACCTCTCTTGCCTTGCCCACTGCTTCCCTTAACAGTGCATTTCAGTAAGTCCAACTCTTCTGTTCTTCACTTTGTCTCTGGTGAATTCTTTCACCCCCGCACCTCCGGCCTACACCCAATTCTGTCCCAAGACAGTTCATCATGCTAATTTATGTAAATGCTTAAATTTGGGTGCTGGTGCATAGGAAGGATTTAGAAAACTGTGATATGACTATTTTAATCAAATTCCCCCATAAGAAAATATGTAATATCTAATGGAAATGACATTAAATTCATAAATATGCAATGATTTGATATACTTAAAGTATCAATCATCTAACAGGATCATATTTTCTCGCTACTTAGTTGTGTTACCTACATTGATTCCCAGTACAATCTCCTCATTTTGAACTCCCTATATTCATTTCTTCTAAGCTATTTCAAGTATCTCCATCTGTAGTGTGCCATATTTCTATCATATTTCTAAATGGGTACAGGTAGTAACTTCGTTGAAATCTAATTAGATTTTTCATTGGTTCTCTTTGGATAATTCAGAGTCACAAACATGCTATCTGAAAGTAATAGTCACTTTGTGTGTCATTGCAATTGCTTTACTTATATTTTTGCTTTGTGTGACTGTGACTTAATCCATTGATTTGATATTTTACAATAATCTTTTGCAAATTTTTCTCAAGAAACTATGTCTATACAGTGTTAATACATGTTTTAAAGATAACCTGCAGTGTATTAAAATATGTCTGGGAAGTACTGGGTTAACTAAAGTTCTCATATTTGTATAGTCAGCCAAGGATCTGAGACAGAGAGAGCAACATTTTCCAAATCACACAACCAGAACAGGAACTAGAAATCAAATTTTGATTACTAAATGATTATTTCATAAAAGTAGGTTATAACTGATGAATGAGAGTGAAAGAAATAAAAACAATGAAAGAGGTCTGATGTGTAAAGCATAACAAAGACTACAAATTTTTTAAGGGTCATACGTTTCATCTGTATACTTGATACTAGCTCCATTTATAAATTAAAAATGTAAGATTGGTCTCCCCAAAAATGTTCAAGTGGGCTTTTCCCAAACAGTCCAAAGTAGACTGTTTTCTAATATGTGTCACTTTGCTATGTGAAACTAGAAGAAACTCTCACCATAACCTTATATAATACAGATTAGCTTGATTTAGAGACATCTCCAGAAATAACTTTATTTCAGAGAAGATCATGTTATGGTAGAATTTACACCAAAAGGCAAGATTTTGTCATGTGAAGTCATTCCCTCCTACTGATGTAGACCCCTTCTCTCCATGATGTCCCAGATTCTTATCCCATTCCTTAGTCAAGAATATAAACCCCTAGTTGTCCTATTTGCTTTAGAATTTGTATGCAACTACATTCATTCTTTTTTTAATACTAATCTATATATGTTAATTTGTTCTTCCAGCTCAGGAAGAACCCAGAGGGCTGGGCAAATGTTCCCTGCACCCAACAAAAGGGGGAAAAAATTGTCAATTTGACTTCTAGGTATGTATCAATGAGTTGGTTAATTTATTTTTTGAGTAATTTGATTAAAATTTCTACTCCTTCAGCCCACATTTGCAAAATGAGTATAGAATATGAATATTTAAGTCTATGTAGTATACTTGCTCTTGCAAAAAAACAAAAAACAAAAAACTATAAACTGCTAGCTGTTACTTGCTAGACATCTATTCTGAATCATTACTAATTTGCAAAAGATTTATCAATAAAGTCCAAATTCAGATTGCTAAGTACATCTATATTCAAAAAATATTTATGAAGTACATACTCTGGTCCATTACAGAACAAGTAAAATAGAGACAATCTCAAAATAAGCAGTATAAAGACAGATAAGTATATACATATGTATTAACAAGCGATTATATAGTTCCAGAGAGAGCTATGAAAGTTAAGGGTTAGTGGGGAAGAAAGGGGAAACATTTCATACATATATATATATATATATTTCATATGTATATGAAATATACATATATAAAATACATGAAATTTCTAAATCTCTAAATTATTTTATATTTATATATTTACATTGTATATTTACATGTAAAATAATTTAAAATTTAGAGATAAAAAAATAAATGTTTATGTTTTTTGTATATTCTGCCTTTCTTCTGTGAACTTTATCAAATGCCCATTTGTTGTCTGTGTTATGACCATCTAAACAATTAAGGAAATTAATTGGTAATAAGAAGGATTCCAATTTAAAGAATGATTTATGATATAGGAGATGATAGCCACAACAGAAATATGTAAAACGTTCTATTGGAGAAAAGAAGTGGCAATGCCATCTTTTTTTTTTTTTTTGAGATTTATTTATTTATGCATACAAGAGCTGGGGTACAGGCTAGAGGTGTGGGAGGTGAGATGATTCACCAGAGACAGATTGGGGAACAGAAAGGCAGATCGACCAAAGCACACTGCTGAGGGGAGCAGCTGGCAAGTCAGAAGTCTGCTGCGACATGTGGGCTGCTCCCTGGCAGGCTGGGCATCGAACTCTTGCTGCAAAGACTGCGGACAGCTCACAGGCTGTGTCTTAACCCCTTCTGCCACCAGGGAGGCCCCAGGCAATGACATCTTAAATGAGCATCTTAATGAACATCTTAAATGTTCATAAGACAAATAAAATTCTCAAAATGGAGGTAAGTAAATGATTTGAATAAGAAGAAGCAGTATATACAAAGGCAGAATGGTAGAAAGATGTAATGTATTTAGTCATACCAAGAATCACCATCATTATGCAGCATATACTATATACCAAGCATTTCATGTATGTTATGTAGGGGAGGAAAAATGAATTTCTGTTATCCTTCTAGGTTCTTGACTGAGACATCCCCAGTAATAAAACACAGATTAACAGGAGAAAAATAATGAATTGTGTATGTATGAGGATCCCAAGTTATGAAACTCAAAGAAATAGGTTAAGCAGGTAGTTTTTATAACTTTCTTTTACAAGAAAATAATAACTTTGTGAAAAATGGACAAGACTAGTGGACAAAACATTTATGCTTGCGTTGAAAATTAATGAAGAGATAGCAGAGTTTATTCATTCTATCTTCTGACCCTAAATTCTCTATCTCAGTTGATAAGAATGTCTAGCTCCTGATTCAGGAGGGTCTCTTTCATATTGGAGATTTATCTCCTGCTTTCAAGGACACAAGGGAGAGGGGAGTTCAGAGTGACTTTTCTGCACTGGTTGCTTCTTCAGAACTAGAATTCAAAATAATCAGTATGCCAAAAGTGGCATATTTAGGGGCATCTTACCCTGAACAACCACAGCTTTCTGCTATAATCTTATACTAACCTATTAGGATAGAGTCTATGCTCATTTTAAATATAAGAAAACTGAAACTTGCAGGAGTTGAGCAATTTTTCCAAGGTCACAAGTGATAATTTGTGTAGTTGGATTCAAAGTCAATTTTGTCTGACCACAAACTTCTTGCTCTTAACTATTATATCTTTGTTAGTAGTTACTCTTGTGTGGTTAGCACACTGGGGACAGGACTTTAAAAAATTCAGTGAAGGTGAGTCTGGAAAAGAAATCTCAGGAAAAACAAGTTGAGCCAGGTTAAAAATACTTAAGCTTTTTATTCTCTGGGCAATACCAACAGTAACTAATAACATACAGATTATGAACATTTATGTCACACTTACTAAATACCAGTAACTTTACTGCAAGTATTTAAGGGTTGTACTAGGATGAAACTGTAGAATCTTTTAGGGAACACAATTTAAGAAGGTTCTTTCTCTTTGTCATCTAATTGTGGTACTGAGTAATTCACATATAGGAGGATGTTAAATGCAACTCATTGTCTAGAAATTTAGCCAGAAGCATTAAAGATTGAGAACAATATAACAGTAAGTATTCCCACACCCTAAACCAAAATATTTCCAGATAAAAGTAAGAGAAGGTGAAACTGTTCAGCTTACAGTAATGATTTCCCTTTTAAAGATTTATTTATTTATGAATACAAGAACTGGGGTACAGGCCAGAGGTGTGGAGGGTGAGAGGATTCACCAGAGACAGAGTGGGGAGCAGGACTGGTGGATTGACTGAAATACACTGCTAAGGGGAGCAGTGGGCAAGTAAGGAGAGGTCTGCTGCGCCATGTGGGTAGCTCCCTGGCTGGGGATTGAACTTGTGCTGCTGCAGTGGCTGTGGATAGCTTCATAGGTTGCTTCTTAACCCTTTGCACCATTAATACCTACCCCAAACTACTCAAAAGGACTAAATATGCTCTGGTGCATATTTTTGAATCCCCCAGCACCTCTCCCCACCCCCCGCACTCCTTTAGGTGAGAAAGGAGAATTTTTCTCCACCTTAGGCCATTGAGAAGGACCTGAAATAGCTCTTAGCATATGTACATGTGGAAGGTATGGTGTAGAGATTAGTTAGATGTCCTAAGGCAGCAAAGCAATGAGGGAAACTGCACTTCTATTGAGAGTAGCAAGATAAACACACATTTCAGAAAAAAAAAATACAAATTTGGAAATAATAAAGGTGGACTGGATGTCTTTTCAACTTATTCTGAGACATGGTACAATGGCTCAAATAAGGATTAGTTAATTATTATGTGTTCCTTTTCCCCTAGGGTTCAAAGTCTATAAAATTATGTATTTACCTGCAGATTTTTGTCTAGTAAAGATAGATATTCTTTTTGTCTACTAGAATTGACCACCCAAAATTATAGTTTTATTAATCTTTAGAATATTAAGCAGGTTTGCATCTAGTAAATCCTTTCCAACTTTTTTCTTCAGTACCTATAATTACTCAATTTCTCAAAAACTCTCAACTGGTTTTATTATTCTGCTGGTTACTATTAATGAATTAAATAAATCTTTCACAGATGCTCACATTATTCTTTTGCAAGTCATGTTTATAATGTTCTTAAAATTATATTTTGATATTTTGATATTTCCATGAACTAAATTGAGGCCAAATAACAAAAAGGCAACTTGAACCATTTTGAAAGGGGCTTCATTCAGGAAGGTCAAGTGAAGGGTCAAGTGAATTCTCTGAAGGGTAACTGGGAAAACCTGAAGAATGAGAAGGAACTTGAAAATGACTAGCTATAGAAAGTAATGGAAGCAGCTGGAAGATTCTTGCAGAGAAAAGTCTGAGGAACATGCAAAAAATTTTTATGAGAAAATCATAGTTGACAACTTGCAAGTCTAGAGATTTTTTCTATTGCACTGCCCTTGGTGATATGAGCAGACATATTACAATAATGCAAGCCACTCTGCCCTTTGACCTTGAACCTTTTACATGTTGGGTAAAATTCAGAAATTAAAAACCATGAATAGTTGTTGCAACAGAACTTTGTTGCCGCTTTGCTGTGGGAACACAATGAGGGACACAGCAGTTGCGAAGCAGTTTTGCAAGGCAAGACTCCACTTCTTGAGCAGTTCTTCTGCCATTTATTGAAATCAAACAGGCAAGTAAAAACTAATCATGCGACAATGGTATGCGGAATAAAGTCCGGAGGTTGGGATTGGAATGGGGGACAAAGTTTTATGAGGGACAGGGAAGGGGACATCATGATTATATGTCAAGAGCCATTTGCATCATCAAAGTATATGATGTTATCACAAGCAGAGTTATCCCAATACCACCATGGAGATAGTCACTTAATCAGGTCAACAGCAGGCTAGGCATCCCCGGACCTGCCTGCTGATATGGGCTATATTCCGTAAGTAGTCAAGGAATGTTCTGCTTTGATTTGCAGATAGCAAATAGGTCAGAGTTGCTCATGAGTGGCCAGCTAGTAGCCAGCCCATAAGAACCCACAGATAGCGTTATGGGTTTAATATTTTTGTCCCCTCAAAACTCATATGTAGAAATACTAACCTCCAATGTGATGTATTAGGGGTCAAGCCCCAGGAGTGGGGTTAGTGCTTTTATGTGAGATCCCAGAAAGCTCACTCATCCCTTATGCCAGGTGAAAATATAATGAGAAATCAGCCTTCTGTGAAATAAGAAGTGAAGTATCAGCAGATACCAGATTTGGTGGTGTCTTGATCTTGGACTACGCTATGAAAAACTATGAAAAACACATGTCCATGCTTTCAGCTACCCAGTCAATGGTATTTTTGTTATAACAATCCCAATGAATTAAGACATATAGCTAGTAGGTAAGATGAATAAATTGAGGAAAAGAAAATAATTATTCAGACATCTTGGATGATTGATGAACAGAAACTTTAGATTTGATAAGCTTAAATACTGTATTACTCTAGAATGTGCATTTTAAGTATTTAAATGTTTTTTCTTATGATTAAAGTGAATCAGACAGATTGTTCGACCTACCCAAATATAATCCAGTACAGAGAAAACAAACAGAAAAGTTAAAACCAAGAAAAATTGTAAGACAATGAGAAAGGAATAGAATTGCCTTGTGATTGTTCTCTATTGAGTTCATTTTTAAAAAAATTGGTTGCATTTTTATAATCACATACGATTCTTACAGAAATTATACAGGAGAGATAGTTAGCATTGACCTGGTTTGCCCAGTAAATCTCCACAACTGACAACCTCAACCTGGATAGTATTACTTGTCCAAGTGATTGAGATGGAACTGGGAAGTGACCCAAACCTCCTCAAAATCTGAATTCATCTCTAGGTGTTTCTCCTGACTGCATCCAACAGGTAAAAGAGCCTTTTTTCTCTGTTGTCAGAACTGATAGGTTGCAAGTCTAAAGATATCCAAGTGATATTCCCTTTCACATGGAAAGAGTTTGGCAGCAAAAGTAATGGAAAAACACACAAAGAGTAGAAGATACAAGACAAAGCCCTGAGGATAATCCAGCTCTAGGATTGTTCCTTTCCTTCCTAACACTAGCTTTACTTTCCTGGGTTCAAGTTTGTGAGTCAATAAATTTGCTTTTTTTTAAATAAACCAGTTAGATATGGATTTCTGTCGATTTCATTGAAAAAATGTTTGACTGTTACAATTAGATCTATTTGGCTGATGATGAGATTGGAAAGGTGAAGTATTTCCCTCAAGGTCATGTATGCAGTAAGTGGCCAAGAATGAACTAGAATCTGAATCTTTCTGATTTCATAGTCTTTGATCTTAGCAAATAACTCTATACCATGAAAGTTCAAGGGCAATATTGAAGTTTTATTAAGGGGAATGACACTTCAATAATATGAGAGTTTAAAGGAAGTAATTGGGGGGTCTTCTTTCCCTCCTTCTTCCCTGCTTTTCTTCCCTTGCTTTCTTGTTTCCTCCCTTTCCTTCTCTTTCAGAACTGTTTCATTTAGCAAAACAGTCATTTTTCTGCTACTTCCCCCTCATATAAACCTTGAAAAAATGCAGAAATTGCAAAACCAGCATGAACGAACTAGTCTGACAGTTGCCAGGAGGAAAATAAAACGATGACCCCTAACAAAAACTTTGAAAAACAGAACAATCTCCAGTGTATTCTATTGAAGTTTTTACAGCATTTAAAGATGAAGTTAACTTCTATCCAGGGCTAGGCCACAAGCAAACACACAATGCTCCTCTCTTCACACTATAATATTCCAATCCTTCTTCAGTTAGGAGAGTTAACTTGAGGGTCCTCAGGTGCTTTTCAGGAGCACCTGAAAATAAAGCCTTTCACCTCTTTGAGGTCACCAAATACTATCCCTTGACAGGATCTATTTGGAAGTGGACTCAGAATGCAGTTTGGAGTATCAGAGTCTGAGAGGGTGAAGAGGTGGTCTACAAGGAGGGGCAGGAAGGAGCACCACATGTGAATTAGGTATCAAGTTAGGGATCTAATTTGTGATTAAGGAATCCTGTAAGCATCAAAGGGAAAGTATTTTATATGTGTTATTATGACATCCACTAGCCTCTGAACCCATGATGCACATAGATGCAAAATAAAAATTGCACAATGACTGAATGAATAGAGTCTGAGATGTTAAAAATATAAATGTGAAGATCATTATCTATACCAGCATAGCTGATATCCTCCATTTTTAAACTTTGGGAAAACATTTTTGTTTTATTAAGCCATGAATTTGTTGTGGATTTGTTTTGCTTGATGAGAGGACTCTGCTGTTTTATGAATGTTAATCCTTGGTATCCAAAATCCCACTCTAAAGAATACTTAGCACCACAACAATAAGACAAAAGCTCAAGTAAAGTAAACATTCCAGAGACCTACAGAGGTTAAACAGAAGTCTGGAAATAATTATCCTATTGCTAAAAAATAAATAACATATGGAAAATATAAGCAGTGGGGGAGGACTTCCTCTTTTTAAGCAGGACTTGGCTTCTAAAACTTTTTGTATTGACAAAATAATATTTTATTGAAAAAATCTAAAATGTACAACCATTATTGTTTGGTATTTAATCATGTATATGTTATCATTCACTTTTGATTATATAACAGTATTCATTATAAAATAAGTGATGGCATTTAATATTATTTTATGTCCACTTTTTACTTTGTAAAATATGTGAAGTCCTCACTTAATGTATATAAAAATATAGATTAGCATATATATGTGCTATAGGGAAGCATAACATATCACCCAGTCCAGAAAATTTAAAAGGTGGATTTATTCTATAGTCTCATTTCCCTCTTTCTCTCTCCAAGCTTCTTGAAGAAGGTGTCTAGACTATTACCACTTCCTCCCCTTGTCCTCCTCCCTCCCACAGCAGTCTGGTTTCTGTCTGTACCACCCCACTGAAACCGCTTTCACCCAGAAATTGTTCTTCTGGTCTTTAAATTGGAGGGAAATTTTTTAGTTCTTAATTTACTTGACCCCTAAAAGCACTTAGCACTACCGATCATTTCTTGAAACCCTCTACAGTCTTGTTGTTCCCTGCAATGCTTTCTAAATTTCCTAATTATGTAGCTGTATCTTAGCTGTTTTTTTTTTCTTCCTTCATTATCTTTCACAGTTGTTAATGTTATAACCTATTCATCTAGTCACCCAAATAAGAACACAGGGCATCATCCTCCATCCATCATTTTCCTCCTGCTGTCCTATCCAACTAACTCTAAATATATCTAGATGCTTTGTCCTCACATCCTTTTCCACTGCTACTATCTTAGTAAACACTCTCATTATCTCCACCAACTGATTGCAGGAGCTTTCTAATTAGTCTCCCTCTTTCTAGCCAGACTCCTCACATTCCAGCCTTCATAAATGCCACTGGCATGATGGCATCTTATCACTCCCCATTAAAAACCTTTCAATGGTTTCCCATTAATTGCAAGATAAAACCCAACTCTCTGCGATAAATGACATACCAGATTTCCCTTTTTAAATCCTGGACAGTGCCTGCCTACTTAGTCTCACACACAAAACTTTGGTGTCAAACTACTTCTAGTTTTTCACATTTCTCTTACTATTCTCTGCACCTATGTATTCATGCAGGCCATTCCCTCTGCCAAGCAATCCTTTTCTCTGTAAGCTGGTTACTCTTATTCATGTTCCACTGTTCCATTTAAGTTAGTTCTGCATTCCTTCAATTTACTTTACATAACCTTCTGCTCCCATGGATTTTGTATTTACAGATCAAAACTTTCTTCTGGGTTTTAAAAGATTGTATTCAACTTCTTTTGAATATCAGTGGATACTTTAGATATATCTAAAATTTATTATTCTTTCCTCCCAAACACATTCTTCTTTTCAACATTCAGGTTAGTGACACCATCTAACTGCCCTCTGAAGAAACCTAGAAGCTTCCTTATTTTTTCTTCTTTACTTCTACACATTCAATTTCTGTTCCATAGAGTTCTATCTATCTAAATTATATCAAATCATAATTTCAATTTATTCACTCATACAATCTGCAGATTAAGTCAGAAATGCACCAGCCTTGCCCAGTTCAATAACCTACTTTGTTGCCTCTGTTTCTACTATTACATGACTCTCAATCCATCATCCTGTGCTGCAGGAAGAATTGTTATTTTGTATTTTAAAATGTGAACACACTATACCTCTACTAAAATCCTCCAGCAATTCCCCAAAGTCAACACACAGTCTCTAAATTCACCTGCATGACACTTGCAGTCTCTAAATTTGACTTACTTTGGTGGCCTCTATTACAAAGATAGGAATGCTTAAATCTTTACTCCTCTGCTTCAGAAAGTTACCATTAACTGGGCTTTAGAAAATTAATTGTTTCAAAATTGATCAGTGACTATCAGTTTTGTTTTTGTAAGATGAACTTATAAGGGTGTGAAACTTTAAAAAAAGGTGAGACTAGAAAAGAACAGAGCTTGAAATTTAGATTTTATGTAAAGAAAAGCTAGCAAATGATCAGCAACCCTGCCAAAGTAGGTATTTAGAGCAGTGAAAAGTAAAAACTACAAATAAAAAATGCTTGATAACTAAAGAGCTGTTGATAAATTTCTTAAGAAAAAAGTACATCTTTGGGATATAATTCAGGTTAAAAAGAATAATGTCAGTGTTTTTTTTCCTTAACTTCAGTTGATTATAAATTATTACACAAAACTTAAAATAAAATCTAAAATTGTAGAGTGTTTTGTTTTACTTTTGAAACAGTTCAGATTCCTTGAATTTGAGCAGATAAATTATTTCTTCTTTTATATCACCTTGCCATTACCTGCACTCTCTTTGCAAAACATCATTTGAAGCAAATTGGTATTTTTGAATCTTGGCAATACGCCAGGGACTATATTACCAGCAATGAGTTTTGTTCCAAAAACCTGGAGAATGCAATGAGGAGTTAATCTGGGCTCAGTTAATTATATGTTTGTAAAGCACTCTGTTGGTGTTTTTTCCCTTGAGTATTTATTTTTAACACAAACATACACACTACTGACTTTGCTGAAACCACAGTCATACCCTCTAAACTCCATGAATATTTACTTCCTCCATTTATTTGTTCAATAGCCAACACATTTATTGAGTACATGCATATCTCAGACTTGACTGTTATCTTCATGGAGTTTATATTCTAAGAAATAGCATTTATTGAACTTACTATGAGTTGTATACTAAATATTCTACTTGTACCATCTCATTTAACCTTTAAGCTCAGCACAATGTAGTGACTATGATTGTCTTAAAAGCAAGAAAATGGATATTTAGAGAGATGACTACCTAATTGCAATAGAGGAAGCCAAGTATCTAGCTCAAAACTCAAAAATAGTGAGGGATTATGGGTTCTTAGGTGGTGGGTACACTATGGTAACAATGCCTGAAGGGGGATGATACAGTTCTATTATGGAAGCCAATGCAAATCAAGCACTCAAGGAACAATTCAGGAGAAGAAAGTAATATCAGTTAGTGGAGATTGTTCTGTGATATATAGCCCCCCCAAAAAAAAAACAACAAAAAACAAATCAAAATAGTCTTCCTTGTAAATAGTGTTGGTCTTATAAATATTATTGGCCATACATTGTAAGTAAAAGATCTAAGGTGAGATTTCTGAAAAAACTGCTTAACTAGGGCACTATTCAGCTGGAAAGGGTCTTTTCTGTCCTTTGCACTTCTTTGTTCTTTCTGCTTTGATTGAACAAAGACCTCCTATCTAGGGCTAATATTGACCATGAAGATAAAAGACCAAAGGATTTACAAAGAAACCTACAGCCAGTCAGACTGCCTACAGTCAATATATTATGTTATGTGAAAAAAAGGGGAAAAGTCTTATTTAAACTGTTGTTATTGGATTTCTATTATATGCTGTCAAACCCAGACACCTTCAATAATCTATTCTGCACAGAGCAACATAAGCGATCTTTTAAAATGTACACCGTATCATATTATTCTCCTACTGCTGTGTGGCTCCTCATCACACTGAAAGAGAAATCCAAATCCTCCTAAAGCTCAAAGTATACTGCCATCTTTTTTTCTCATTCAGAGGAAAAAGCAATCAAGTCAATTCAGCCTCCTGGCTGTTCCTAGAACAAGCCAAGCAGGATCTTCAGCACCTTCAAATGACCTTCTCAGAATACTCTAGGATTTTTGCTTCTCTGATTGGTTGGATCCTTCTTGTGACTCACATATTAGCTTCTTGTCAACACCTCAGAGATGTCTCCACTAACCATCTATTACAACATAACTACCAGTAATTTACTATCACAATATCCCAGTTTACTTCTTTTTGTAGCACATCTTACTAGCTCATATTTTTATTTTTTTCCATTGACAGATGTATAGTATGTATAACCTAACTCACCTCCATCAAAACTCAAATTCCATTAGAATACCATTTGCCTGTTTTATTTCCACTAAACACCTCTGACACCTAAATATTTCCTGACATATAGCAAAAGCAATAAATATTGACATATAGCCAAAGCAATAAATATTTGTCAGATGAATGAGTAGCATCATAAACTTTCTCCTAAAAGATATAAAACTTTGCAACCTGTACTCCTTAATTTTATCTCATGGAGGCTCTAATTTGAGCTATTTCAGATATTTTAGCATATTTCAGTATGTAAAATATGTCTATGTTTTACCTTCTTTAATTATCCTTTAATCTGGCCATATTGCTGCCAATAATAATAATAAGATCTGGAAATGAACATCAAATAGATGTCAGACACATTGAAAAATCATTTTTAAAGGGCCTTTTACAATCTACTCTATATGTTGTTTCCAATTAATATTGTAAGACTGAGGATATGCAACAAGTTAAATGTTTATTTTAAGAAGTTTTCTTCTCACATCCAGAGCCTAAATTATTAAAGATGAGTGGTGGAGGGTGGTGGAGGACTGTGGGCACTTTGGTGGTGGCAAAATGATGGTAATCACACCTGAGGGGAGAAATCCTATATTGTGAAAAAATAAACAAGGATGTTTAACAATAAATAAATAAATAAATAAATGAACATTTTATGTTGTTTCCTCATTATTCCTTTAATACAGTAAGGCTGCTTAACATAGTGGTTTTCTGATACCTTAGCACACTTGTGAAAAAAATGAACAAAATAAATTGAGTAACACAGACCCTCACAGACACAGTTTAAATCTAAGGCAGTTGTAAGACATGTTAAGATATAGACAGGAGGAGAAACGACTGCAAAACCTGAGCTTAGTTCTGCAAGGAACTATAATCAAAATATTGCAAGATAAAATGTCCCTAGGTTTTGAATGAATGCTGAGTCTCACTACATAATTGTTTAAAGTCTCATGAGCAAATTCAAAGAATAAAATTGTCACTTAACAATATTTGTTAAGTACATCTATATAGTCCTCTTTGACTTTGCTGTAAAGCCCTTGTGTCACAATTTCTTCAGATCATTTGAATCTCTATACCAGCATCAATCCTTTCATATACTGAATGATCAGTAACAAAGTACTGAATGAATGAACCTGATAGAATTTCCCCCACTAATTGAAAATGAAGTATTCCCATGAAAAATTTTGCAAATCCAATATGCATAAAGTGAAGAAGCAATTACATTATTTTATACAGAAATAATTGTAAGCGTCCCAGAACCAAAACCCAAGCTACCAAATCAAACCAAATAGCATATAAAACCTAAGTAATACTGTTTTAAAAGCAATAATGATGTAATAAATAGACAGCCTATATAAAGTAGAAATTATGTGCAACAGTGCAGTTTCAATTACTAGAATTAGGTAGACATTGGACACTTTGTAAGGCTGAAAGGTGGTGATGATGATGTTTTAGACTGAGTTCTTATTCTCAAAAGTTGGAGTGAGTGGTAGCGGGTATGGGAGATGGTGGTGTAGCTGAGACAAGAAGAGAGTCAACTAAACATTTCATCATAGTGTGACTATCAGGACAGACAGGTTGTTAATGTCTAAACCTTCCTCCATGTCTACCTGCCTTGATGTTGAAGGTCAAAAGATTTATGATTTAATGTGGACATCTTGAAACGCAATATTATGCTCAACTGTTTACCCCTCGCATTTTTCTATCATGCAATTCATAGATATTCAAAACATCCTAAAACCCTGCCTAAGCCTACTATATATACCCTTTCAAAATTAGTCATATTTTTCTTCAGTCATTGCAGTGCTATCAATTGTCACAAAAATCTCACAGAAGTGCTTCATATTCTGTTCACCACAAGCTAAACACCTAACTACATCCATTCGTTTGCTTGCATAGCAACTTTAGGAGTTATCTTACGTTCTTCTGATACCTTAGGACACATCTTGCTAAAGGATGTACAAAATAAACTGAGTAAAACAGGTGCTCACAGACACAGTTTAAAGCTAAGGCAGTTTGATTAGGAGATGCCTTGTGTGGTTCCCGGGAAGGAACTTGATGGTGCCCCTGTCACTGCTGGGATGCACATGGCCTCTATGATGACTGCCAAATGCTACCTTTGCCTTTCAACTTTTAAAAGCAAAAATTCTCTTTGGATTTCTTTCAGTTAGTGAAAACAGATACTAAACAGGACTTTAGGGAAAGTGAAGAGGCATAATGCAAGCTTTCAACGTTTTTTTTTTCTTTATCATGGGCCTATGAAGAAAAGGAAAGATTCCTCTTTGTTTAAGGACTTGATATTGTGAAAAAGGCTATTATGCTAGATCACACTACAGTAATGCAAATATTTACTCTTTTTATTTTATATATATTTTACATCATTTTTCATTTTTGCACAATGTATGCATTTTCATCTTGGTTATATTTCCCATACAATTCCCACCCCCCTTTTTTTGACCCTAACCCCCCTCCCTTCCTTCTCTCCCCCCCACCCCCCGTAGTGTGTCTCTGGTTTATAGTTGCTTGTTGATTTTGATTTTCACTTTATTATAATTAGTCTTTTTCCTGCTCCCTTATTTAGGTTTTCTAAAGTATTTACTCTCTTAATGAAAGCCGCATTGGGGAAATACTGAATCTACTGGTGGAAATGAAATTCAGAGAGTTCCTAACTTTATCTTTGAATTCTAATGTTGTGGATTCAGTGGAAGAAAAAACAAAAATAATAGGCTGCCCATAGAAGGGTTTTATGTTGGTAGAGAAATAATGGTACTGTAATTAGTGAAAGGTGTGATTTGTCAGAGACTAACTGTTGTGAGGTGGTTTAACCTTCACCAGTGAGTTCTTGAGACAATAACCTCATACAACACAATGATGTTAGTACTAGCATACATAATAGCTTTGTAAATTTTTAGAGAGCTTCTCAATTAAAAACAATACATGTCTAGTATTCTTTTGTTTGTGTAGAACCACATGTACTTTTGTGTAATGTTATATTATTGACAAAAAGTTGCCAAACATTTTAAGTTTTTTTTGTTTCTTATTATATTGAATGAATTTTTTTTGTTTTTTTTTTTTTCTTCTCTTCCATTGATTCCACAACCCACTAGATTTAGAATTACCATAATGGTAGGATGTGGTTGGTAGAAATATATGACTTCATCCTTTATAATCACCAGCATGCCATTTCCCAAAACAAAACACTACAGGGTATCAGTGAAGCTAACTCTCTCTTCTCGGATCTAAAGTTTTTGTGCGTGATGTCCAAAAGTGCTGACAGCACTTTTAACCTTGGCTGCCAACATGAAGCTTTAAGAAAAATAAAACAACAACAAAAAGACAAGCAACAATAAAACTGCTATTTGTGTTTTATGAAACTGTGTAAAACTAATAAAATAGCAGAGTATCCAGAGGTTGGGTTTCTAAATACTCCCAATGTTCTGTTTTAATTCCCAACTCATTTTGGCAACACATCCAAAGTCTCATTTTCTTTTATTCTTTTTTTTAATTTTATATATTTTACATCATTTTTTCATTTTTGCACAATGTATGCATTTTCATCTTGGTTATAGTCCCCATACAATTCCCACCCTGCTTGTTTTGATACTACTCCTTTTCCCCACCCTCCCCCCATAGTGTGTCTCTGGTTTATAGTTGCTTGTTGATTTTGTGGTACATATACAGAATGGAATATTAGTCAGCAATCAAAAAAGATAAACTCATGCAATTTGCAGCAACATGGATGGAGCTGGAAGGGATCATGTTCAGTGAAATAAGGCAGAAAGAAAAAAGAAAAATACCGGATGGTCTCACTCATGGCAGGAATTTAGAAAACCTAAATAAGGGACCAGGAAGAAGACTAATTTAGTAAAGTAAAAATCAAAGTCTCATTTTTTAATTGTTCTATATTTCCAAAGACAAATATATTGAAATACTGGTAGAAATCTGACTACACATATGTAGCATATTTAATCACTTGTCTACATAGCAATATGTTCATGATTCTCATATTGTACTATTAGAAAAGTTTATATTATATTGGGATATATAGTAATACAAGATGTTTTAGAAACAGTGACGAGTTGATTTAACTAAGTAAATGTTCTTAATTCAAAATTGCCGAAGTTTTGAGTTGTGAGTAAAGTTTTTCAACACAGGTCTATCTCTACTTATACTTATCATTAGTGAGCAATATGATGATGCAGTCAAGTGTTTGACTAGCCTTTAAATGTTTACTGGTTGGGCGTTGATACATAAAATCAGAAACTATCAGAATCTCCACAGGACTTTTAGTAATTGTCCTGTATAACTTTTAGTAACAGCAATACTTAATATAATAACATCTTCTATGGTATAATAAGCATACACACATTTTTTATAATACCCCCCATGGAAAGGTGGAGTCTAATTCTCTCCCCCTTAAATCCATGATGGCATTAGTAATTTGCTTGACCAATGGAATGCTACACTCTGGGTTTCTGAGGCTAAATAACAAGAAGACTTGAAACTTTCTCAAGATTCTTCCTCTCTCCCCCTCTCCCCCATTCCTTCTCCCCCTCTCCCCTTCTCTCTCTCACTCTCTCTCTCTCTCTGAGTTGAGTTGCTATGTAGGAAACATGGCTAATCTGAGGCCTCCATGCTGAAGAAACCACTGTACCATGTTCCAGTTGACATTGTCAGCTGAGTCTAACCTTTAATCATCTTGTTTTAGTTGCCAGAATATGAGGAAGCAATCTTGAAACTTCAAGTCAAGTCCAATTATCTTGGAATATCCCCAAGTACTGTAGTATGGAGGAGAAGAATATCCAGCTGAACCCTATCCAAATTTCTGACTCAAAATTGTGAGTGACATTAAAATAGTTGTCAAAAAAATGCTAAAGAATATTGTTTCTTTGCTCATAACAGTTCTGACACCAAAAATGTGTCTCCTTCTTCCCCCATACTAACCAATTCTCCAACTCTTAGTCACCAACTTGATGTCCTGCAGTTTAATTTCATTCTGGCACTAGCCCACTGGATTTATGTGAAACCCAGAGGGCATAAGAGCCAGTAACAAGTCCTGGACCTATACATCTCAATCACTGGCTTTAACTCAGGCATTCCACCATTTATATCCTAAGATTCAATGATTTGTGTCATGGTCACAAAACTCAGGGAAACACTGTACTTACATTTATGATAAAGGATATTATAAAGAATACATATTAATGACAAGATGAGGACATCAGGCAAAATTCTAAAAGGTATTGGGTACAGAAGTTTCTGTGTCCCTGGAGTTTTGGAATGTATTGTCATCCTAGCATGTGGATATGTTCACCAATCCAGATGTGCTCCAAATAACATGGCTAAAGGATATTTTATGAAGTCTTTATCACATAGGCATGACTGATTCGAATTCAAGTTCCTCCTTAGAGCATATAAGTGAGTTTGAAAACTCAAAGTTTCTAATCATGGCCTGGTCTTACTGGTGATCAACTCCCTCACAACAATCCACCAAGAGTCACCTCATTAGAAAAGGAAATAAAAAAAGTTGGTCTTATCTCCCAGGAGATTTCAAAGGGTCTAGTTGCTCTCTGCAAGATGTTTCTATATTCCCACTCTTGAGGACATTACAAGGATTTTAGGGAGTTCACACCAGGAACTGGGGACAGAGACCAAATATATATTTCTTATTATGTTATAGCTTTTAATGTTTATGGGTAGTTTATTAGCAGCAGCAAGCAACTTGAACACACCTATCTTGTGGTATGGTCACTTATAATCTAGCAAAGCTGACTGAATTTTATTAGAATTAGAATTTCATTCTAATTCTAATTCTAATGAAATTCTAATTATTTAAATAATTTTGGACTAAATAATGCCATTACTTTTGGTTTTGTTCAGCATCTAGTTTCTCTTGCTAAATTGGTCTACTCTTACTTTTGGAAAAAGTTACTCTGTTACTTAGAGTTTCCAAAGATTACCGTTCTTTTATCAGATCTAAATATACAGGATTTTGAATCTTGAACTAGTAATTCAATGACATGAAGGTAACAGATACTCCTAAATCTAAGTATCATCATATTATTCCTTCCTTAAATATCTCCCAGTTATTTCAAATTTGACCAATTTAAACTCTTGGCTTGGTAGAAAAACCTTTATGGTGTGTTGTTAATTTATCTTTCCAACATAATCTCTCAGGATACTCATAGTCTAATCAATCTGGACTACTATTATGAGTTGAATTGTGACCCCCCTAAATAGATATGTTAAAGTCTTAACCCTTTAGAACGTGACCTTATTTGGAAATTTGGTCTTTACAGAAGCAATTAAATTGAAATGAGGTCATTTGGGTGACTCAAAACCAATATGACTGTGTATTCAAAAATGAGGAAATATGGAGGCAGGGAATGGGAGAAAATAACAGAAAGAATGTCACGTGAAGACAGAGTATTGGAGGGGTGCATGTACAAGTCAAGGAATGCCGGAGGGTACTAGAAACTAAGAGATAAGCGATTAATAGTTCTTTCACTAGTGCCTTTAGAAAAAATAGGGCCTGGCTGGACATTTTAATTTCAGACTTCTAGCCTCCAGCACCATGAGATTACAAATCTCTGTTGTTTTAAACCACTCAATCTTTTGGTAACTTTGTTACGGCAATCCTAGGAAAGTAATAAAAGTTACCTTCTGACCCCCAAGTTTGTCATCATAATAAGGGAGTGATGTAATATAAGGAAGGCTTATGTTAAACATCCCAAGATTTTGGAAGCAGGATTCCCTAACATTAGGGACAGTTTTGTGAAAGAGGCATTTGAGCTAGACATAGGCAGTCTGATGAGCTTCAGAAGGCAAAGAGGGGAGATGATATTTCTAACATAGTGAATACTTGAAGAAAAGGCATAAAGGAAGGGAAATGTAGATTATTTTTAAAACAAAAAGAGATTGTGCTAGGCTTTATTTATTGAGTGTATACAGTTAATTCTAAAACTATTGTCAATAACTCAGTTTAATTAGACTTCTAGTGTAAGCACACAGAAAAGAATACTGGAAATTTTTTTGGTACCCTTTATTAGGCATTCCTCCAAGAAATCTCATAATTAGATTGAAATTGTTTAGTTAGTCTCTGAATAGGAGTTACCAGTCTTGGAATTTACTAAAGGAAAAATTTTTAAACATTGAGCATCAGAAGAATGTCAGCATCTTGTTTGGTGACATAAGAACATTCAAAATTACTGTCATCTTTTTATCATCATGAGTCTATTAAAGAAATGAGATTTCAACAACAACAAAGAAAACATCATTTCAAAGTAACATTATTTTTTAGTCTATTTTTTATTGTAATATATGTATTGAGGTAACAATGGTTTTCAACATTGTACCTAATTTGAGGTTATAGGTTCTTATCTCTTTAGATGTATGTTACAACACTGTGTCCACCAACAAAGCACTCATAAGTTTCCATCATAATGCACTGTGAACCCAGCCCTCTTGCTTTCCTCCCCACACCCACCTTCTCTGTTATATGTAGAATTCCAAAGTTTGTTTTGTACCTTTGTAAGTACTCTATATTCTACATGAGTGACATCATATGGTATTTGTCTTTCTCCTAACTTATTTTGCTTAAAAAAATCATCCCCAATTCTATCCATGTTGTGGCAAATGGCAAGATTTCATCTTTTTAATGGCTGAGTAGTATTCCATTGTGTATATATGCCACAACTTTTTTTTTTTTTTTTTGGTAAAATACACTTTGAAACTTAATCATTTTTTAAAGATTTATTTATTTATGCATAGAAGAACTGGGGTGTAGGCCATAGGTGCAGGGGGTAAGAAGATTCACCAGAGAGAGAGTGGGGAGCAAAACAGGCAAATCTACTGAAATACACTATTAAGGGGAGCAGTAGGCGAGACAGGAGAGGACTGCTGCTCCATGTGGGCTAGATCCTGGTAAGGGATGGAACTCAGGCTGCAGCAGTGACAGTGCTGAGACTTAACCTCTATGACACCAGGGAGGCTCCTACCATACCTTCTCAACCAATTTATCAGTCATTGGGCTTTGTTTGTTTCCATAATTTAGTTTGTTTCCATAATTTGGCTATTATAAGCAGTGTTGCAATGAACACAGAAAATAAAAAAAAAAGATACTTTGTGAAAAATTCCTCACATTGCTATTCTTTCTCATTCCCCCAACCAGAGGCAACAAACTGCTGTTTGAGAGTGGGGGAAAAAAACCACTTTAAAATTAAACATATGAAAGGGCTTCCACACAGCATAAGCACAGCTCTTGACATTAAAAATCCACTTTAAGAACTCACATTGGGGGCCTCCCCAGTGGTGCAAGGGTTAAGTCTCAGCACTTAAGCCATCACCAGCCACTGCAGCATGAGTTTGATCCCCAGCCAGGGAGCTATCCACATGGCACAGCAGACCTCTCCTGCTACCCTCAGCAGTGTATTTCAGTGGATCCACCTGTTCTGCTCCCCACTTTGTCTCCAGTAAATCCTCTCACCAACACCCTCTCTGCACCTCTGGCCTACACCCCAGTTCTTGTATGCAAAATTAAATAAATCTTTAAAGAAAAAAGCACTCATGTTGGTAAACATACTGGGAATCCAGTATTTTTTTTTTTACCTTATCAATAGTTGAATTGCAAGAGGAATAGACACAATATCATGGAAGAAGAAGGCCTGGAGTGTGGTGAGAAAGTTTCAAATGCTTCACAGTAACAGGTGATTTTGCATCATTTATTCTGCAAAGAAGTGATTCTATGGCACACTAAAATCTCATTAAACATTGACCATTTGCCAGGGAACTTTTGGTATGTTATCCCAATGCAGAAAGAATAATAAATGCTTACCTTTTCTGCTCCCTAGTTTCTCCCTCTGTGCACACAAGAGACGGTTTATTTGAATAAGCATTAGGGAAGAATATCTAATAGAGAAAGAGTACGAGCAGGTCACAGAGTCAATTCAAATGCTGCTCTTCCTGAAATGTGTGGTTCCCTTAAACAACACATATCTGGCCTAACAGACATCTGAAATGAGTAAAGGTAAGCCTTGGTGAATTCAAGTTTTAGTGGTGCCCTATAATTACCAAGATTGAGCCATCCAGTTTTTCTCATTTCCAAAACTTGTTGCTCAGTGCTTCCTCCCCACTCTGTGGGCTCAGTGTTTCCAAATGAGCACTTTTGGGAGACTGCAGCATAAGTGACTGGGAAAGTTATCCTACATTTGTAAATACTAAGGAGACCACACATGAAATGGAGATACCAAATAATTAGTAAGACAGACCTTTTTATGCAACCCTTGTTTAATATAACATTGATTCCATCTTCTGACTCTCTAGAGTATTGAATTGGGGAAAAATTCCAGAAGGCACTCATTTTGGATATCACGGAAACTTTTTTAAGAGTGGGGGAGGAAAAGTTTTTGCAATGCCATTTGGTTCTCTTATAACCTAGATTCATGAAGTGATTCTGCAAACATAGCAGTTGAATTAATCATCTGAGAATGAAAAGTCAACAAAACAATGAATGAAAACCCCCAGTGAATGCAATACTCTTTTCATACAACACAAGAAAAAGAGAACTATAAGGAATGAAAGAAGTTCAACTTATAAATGTTTGGGGGTTTTCCAATCACTTTATATTTTTGTAAAAGCGGATCTCACTGATGGTTAGTTCCTGCCTCATGCTGACAGTTTACAAATAAGAATAGCAAGGTCCCATTTCAGAGCAGACAGCGTGGAGCCCTCCTCAAAAGCATTTTAAAATTAGAGTGACAGAGCTTCACAAGCATTCCTGGTAGTAAAGGATGAATATTAATGCTTCAAAAAAACAATAAACTACATCTGTAGTCTTTCACCTCCCCCTTACTGCAATGCAAAGATAGGCATCCAGCAGCTGGACAATTTTGTTGTCTGATTTTTACACTTATAGGTGGAAAAAGCACAACAATGTAACTCTTGTTGGCAAAACTTGTCATTCTGTTGCTATATCACTTCACTGGAGACTGTTCTCTAGAGTCTTCCCAATACAGACATATAAACATAGATGCACACATTAACATATATACAATAGAAAGTTTATTTTATTCAAAATCTATGAAACTGAGCAATCTCATATGAGATAATGTGCCATGGCCTGAAGACAGGTCTAAAACATATTCTGACCTTGCACTTACTGTATGCAATTTGGGGATAAAACTTAGCCTTGTGACTTCCTCTTCTATAAGATAGAGATGAATATACCAGCTAGTAAAAACACTTACCAGCCTGTTAAAAGATGAAATGGGACATATTAAAAATTTCAAGAATTTATTTGAGCATTTATCCATTGGAACAAAGCAGGATGAAACAAGAAATAGGCAGACTCTGCAAAGAGAAGCTAGGAAGAGTCTTACACAGAAAATGTGACAAAACAAAGAGAGGAAATTATTCGATTGACTAGAGCTTAAAGCCTAATTGCTTGTTTGTGATTGTCTGTCCTTAGTTTTGCTTTCTAGACAAGGCATTTGCAAGCTTAGATTTTAGTTTACTTACATAGGCTGCCTGGGCACTAGAGTCTAAGACCTCCTTGTTTAATTAATTTAATGGGCCTACCTGACAAGACTCTCAGAAAAAAAATGACTGTTTTTATTCTTACTTTGTTAATATTACAGGCTTCCCCTCTATTCAAAAGTAGAGCATTCCCATGTTATATTTCATAAGCCAAAATGGTAGAAGATACAATTACTATAAATTTATATGGCAAACTTTTTAAGTGTGTGTGCCAAGACCAAAAATATAACCTACCAAATCATACCTGGTAATACATAAAACTTAAAATAACACCAACATAACAGTAAAAGCACAAATGTGATAAATACAGTCTGTATAAAGTAGAAATAATGTATGCACTGCATAATTTTACTACAATATTTGGAGAGACAGTGGAAGGCTCAAAAGTACTGATGATGGTGTGTTAGGATGAGTATTCATACTCAAAAGTTAGGGTGGTGGGGCAGACAGGAGAGAGAGAAGCATCTTATAGTAGTCTGAATCCATCACAGTGGACAGTTCACTAATCTCTATAATATCTTCATGTCAGCATCAAGAAATCATAGCTTTGAATTGTGTCTGAGCATCTTTGTCTCGTCTCAATTTATTTCATGCACCCATTAGCAGATGCATCCTAAGGTATAGGAAAAGGAGAGGAGCTTGGAGGTGCCACTCACACAGGTTGGGTGCAGCTGCCTTTATGTCAACTGCTGCAAAACAAACACTGAACATTACCCACTTTGCAATTTTTACCATAAAAGGGGAAATCCTTTTTGAATTTCTTTCCCTTAGCATTAGCAAATCAGGCACTAATGCAGGTTTTTCACACAAGCAAAGTGACATAATGAGAGCTCCTGAAATGTGGGAAATACCTGTATTATTGAATGGGGATTTTTTTGGAGCAGGCCTGGAATCTGAGGACTCCAGGCAGGCTCTTTCTTGGTTCTTATCTTTGGTGAGGAAAGAATTCAATGTGGAGATGAAAGGGACAGAAAAGCAAGAGATTTATTGATAGATAGAAGTAAGGACAGGAAAGCTCTCTGAGCAGAGAGGGGTCCTGAATGGGTAGCCAAGTGATAGACAAGAGAAGGACAAGAACGCTCTTTCAGTGGAGAGGGGTCCCTATTGGGTAGCCGCTGAGGGGAAGACAAGCAGGTCCTTATATGGGTACAAGGGCAAGAAGTGGGGGGTTTGGCAATTGGGTATCTCTGTGTTGTGTCTTTTGCTGATTGGCTGGGCCTATGGGGTCTCCTAGGCTGAGGCTCACTGAGTTTTCCCACATTACCTGGCCTAGCAGCTTTGGTACATCGACATTATGCTATTAAGTTAGTATTCTGAACATTCCATTTTTAATAGAATGGGGGGGGTACCCTCCTGGTCTGCAATTGTTTCTCAATCAGGCTAATAAATGGACTTGGGGTTTTGGGCACCCTGTTGCCCTATCTATGCCCATTTTCTAACTTCCTCTTTTATTATCATCATCAATCGCAGTAGTCATATGTGTAAAAGTTGATTAATCAAAAGAAAACTGAGTTTTTGATCTGTTTTTGTGCTGACCAGAATGAAAGGGGGTGGAGAGTGAAAACAAAAAGCTTCAGATAAATCCAGTTCCTAGCCTGGCTCTGCCACTGCTTGTATAACTTTGGGAAAGTGGCTTACTCTCTCAAGCCTCTTATTTAATATGAGGATAATAGCTATACTTACTTTATAGGAGTTTTGAGAGTATTAAAACAGATTTTGGGTAAAATTCTCAGTGTCATTTCTGGTTTGTAATTAAGTGCTCAAATAGTGTTAGCAACAATTAACATTATGACATTTTATTATTCAGTCTTGATGAAGGTCAGTCCTGGCAAGACAATTCTAAATATCCAATCCAAGAAAAACTGCAGAAACCACAGATTAAAGATCATTTCAAATCTACTAGAAACAAAAGCAATAAAATCTGAATGGATAGGAAAAAACATAAACTCCAAAAACATTGGAAACAGAAAGGGACAGCTTAAAAAGAGATTTATTTTATTTATTTAACAATTTATAATATGCCAAGGTCAAGATGCTATTGTAAGAGCTTCATAAATATTAATTTATATGATCCTAGTAATTCCACAAAGCAGGTACTATATTTATCCTGATTTTACAGATAAGGAAGGAGAGGCCAGGAAAGTTAATTAATGTGCCCAAAGGCATCCAACTAGCTAGTAGCAGAGCCAATATTTGAAACCAGATAAATGCAGCAGAGTCTATGTATTTACCCATTCTATTACTATATACAAACACACAAGCACACACAAAGATATTGGCTTACTGGCTCACATGATTATGGAGACTGAGCAGGACTATGATCTGCCATCTGCAAACTGGGAAGATGGTGAATTAGAGAGTTGATGGATTAATTACCAGTCAAGCCCAAAGTCCTGAGAACTAAAAAAGCTGAACTCAGAATATTTGTTTGAGCTCCATCAGTCAGGCAAATTCAACTTTTCTCTGCTTTTATGTTCTATTTTGACCCACAACTACTAGATGATGGCCCTGCACAGCGAGTAGAGCAATCTGCTCTACTCAAATCTATGGATTCAAATGCTAATCTCTTCTAGAAACATACTAAAAGTAATGTTTAACCAAACATCTAAGCACTCCACAATCTACTCAGGCTGACATATAAAATTAAAGATAACAGGCACATACCAACAGGGGTATACAGGTATACTGTCCTTAAGGGTCTTTGAACTATGTGGTTCAGAACCCCACCTTCTATTATACAAAGAGCATAGTAGAGACATAACGTCTGGGTTCAAATCTTGCAACACCCACTTACCAGATTTATGGGTATGGGCAAATTATCGAGCTACTCTAAACTTCATTTTCCTCATAAAATGCTTTATGGGGTGTATATGAACATTAAAGATAATGTATGAGCAAGACCTAGAACTGTACTATCCTGAAATAGATAGTCAACAAATTCTAGAATTTTAAGAGGTCATGATAGAGGGAGTATCTATTGCTATTGTCAACCAAATAGACAAAGCTTTGCATTATAGCATCAGAAAGTAATTCTTCTCTAACACAGGGCAATAATCAGTGCCCACATGGTGTGAAGAGCTAAACTGGCTGGAATAGACTTTCTCAGTTCTTGTTTGTTATGATAGAAAAGGCACCAAGAAATGAATCTGTTACTGGAGAGAAGATAGTCTGAAATAAAAATCTTAAATAACCTCCTTATTGAGGTCCTGTTAGGATTTTTAAAATATCTTTAGTGATATCTCTATTTATCTTACACCTGGAGAAAAGAAACTCCAGTCAATTAATGTTGGCCTGAAGGCACTGGTGTGAAATGCCTGAAAGGCATCACCATCTCCATTTTACAGATAACTGTAGTTAAGCACTGAAAGATAAACTATGAGAGTGCAGGGAGTTCAAGGATCCTGCCACAAAGGCAAAAGTGAAAGGGGGGTACTTAGAGATAAGCTGAGAGGCTGCTAAGGACCCTAAAGTCCTGCCATTACTTCTCAGAAGTGAGACAGAGAATGAAGCAAAAGTCTGCACACTACTTCCTGCTAGGATGTGCTATAGGAATGTTCTCTGCAACCTTGAATACCATTTGCCCCTGTTGTTAGCAGCTATTAGTGAAGACACTCATCTTAACCACATTTCTCTTGTCATCATATGTGTCCATTTACCAAGAAATGATGTGATGTTACTATTTCAGGATCTTCACATCAACTGCATTGGCACCGGATGTCACTCCTGGCCCATGCAAATGGAGCCCAAGCGTGCCAGGGCTTCTATGTGAGTTCAGAGATGGCCCAGGGCCTCCGGGGAGAGTTCTTCATGACTTGGGAGAGGCACACTGTACTCCCCAACCAGCTATTTTCAAATTCTAAATCTAATCTCTCACAAAATTAAAAAAGAGTCCAGGGCAAAAGTCAAGAAAATTTCTAAGGCATGGATTTATAGAGCTCCATTCACCACTGAAATTACTAGAAAGGGACTAGTTGTGGGCATGAAATTCAGGATTTGCTGTACACTTTATGAAAAAAGCAAGCAACATTATAACAGCCTAAATATGCAACTGAATAAGAATTAATTACATCATCAGATCACTAAAAAATCCCAAAGGCAGTTCTTTGGTAAATGAGACATAAATATGAATTATTGCTTCTTATCCTGGTCACTTCACAACCAAGTAAATGCCAGTAATCAAGGTTATTAAAGTTCTCAATCTGACCTTCTACACTTCTCTTGGATACAGCAAACACAGCAGGCAATGTATTTTAGGACAATTACAGGCATAACTCAAGTATTTACAGGACACAGCATTGTAATAGAACAATCTTTTTGGTATTTCCGAGTTAAATCCTGCAACAGTGGTGGCCCATCAGTGTTGGGGAAAGACCAATTGCTCCTGAGGGTGGAAAATAATTTTCAAGTTCAAGTTAGGGATGACATTTCTTCATTCACTGTATTCAAAGTTGAATGATTGTGCTGCAGCATTTATTTTTTCTTCATGATTTCCTCATAACAAAGTTGTGGTTACTTTAGCAGGGGGTGGAAAACTGATAAGTGTAATTGCTGTAATTACAGGATGTATGGGATGTAAATATTTGCAGGGCAATTAAAAACTATTTGCCTCTTTAGCTTCTTAAAATAAAAGGCACATCTGAACAGCAAACAAGTAGAGATTTACCAAAAAGAAAAGAGTAGAAAGATTTTAAGTGACAAGAATATAAAATGATTTATTGAACATTCATTTTGTGGTTTGGTCAGAAGTGAATGTAGGGGGAAAAGATCAAAATATTGTGGATCAGGAGAAATCTTTCATCAAATAACTAAAAATAAATTTCAAAAGAACACCCCTGGGTTATAAATAATCAATAGTGTGTGGCATTGTCAATTTTTCTTGTCAAATACATTATTTGGGGAATACCTAGCTTCAAGTCATTATTTTAACAGGCCAAGGGGTTTGTCTTATTCATTGAATACCTGTAGGATAGTGGTCAAAGGATATCATCCAATTAAGGGCAGTTTTTCTGTAAGGATAGCTTTGATTTTGCACTCTTCTCTGACTCATATATAAATATCTTCTAATTCTCTTTCTCCTTGCCAAGTAATATTTTGATTGTATTTTGCTCAGATCTACTGAATTTCTAATGAATTGTAAACTTTACTAAAACAGAAATAGTAAAAAGGATATAATCTACACTTTGTTGATGAAAGGGTTTGCAAAAGGTAGGGAAGAAGAGGCTTGGACAGCACTGGCATACTTTCATAGCAGGACTAAAATTTACACACTGCAGTTTAGATGCACAAAAATAATTTGTTATGTTCTATGATTCACTCATCAAGCTCTTTTCCTTGATCCTCTGATTCTCTTATTAAAATAAAAATACTCCAAATTAAAAAAAAATCTTACACTGATGATGGAGAATACCTTTGTTTCTTGTGGTTAAAAAAGACTCTTAATTCAGTTTCAATAATAAAACTTCAATCAGTTTGGATTCCTTACCAAGGAATGTGCTTGTAAGAGGATATCTAAGAACGTAACTTCACAAGAAAGGGGGACTTCACAGAAAAGGGGACTTCAATTGATTTATCATCTTTCACTAGTCCTGCTGACTCTAACTGAGGAATAACCAAAAGACCTTGGCCTTGGTCTCTGTCCTCGTTGCACATATTTGTTGATGCATCTGTGGATTATGGTGCTCAAGGTCCACGCTCTTGGGGTAGGTAAGCAGTGACTGTTCCTGGGGAGCTCGGTAGAGGCCTCCTGTTCTTTGGGTTCCAGTGTTGCTTCTTTCTCTCAACTTTGATTCTCTGAGATATGATGGGGTTTCCTCAACCAGCCCTGGAGACCTTTGGGCAGTTGTGTCTAATTTAACTTAGTTTCATTTACTTTTAGTTTTTAGTCACCTACTTCTTCCTTCATACAGTTATGTTAGAACATCTGAACCTTCTCCATGGGAGTCACAGACTGCCAACAAGGTGCTTGCTGCCCCAAGGCTGTAGGCCTTCCCTCTGTCTGCCTGCACTGACCCAGCTATGCAGTGTCATGTTGCAAGAAGTAGAAGAAAGCAGAGCAGAAACTTGCATGGTCCATTTTTTCCCTCACTCAGTCTGATTTCAGATTAGAGTGTCTATCATAGTTGCTTTGCTTCTGTCCAACCTCCACCCAAAGGATATTAAGTAGCATGCTCATCCTCATCTAAACCGCCTGGTTTTTTTTGTTGTTGTTGTTGTTTTGTTTTGTTTTGTTTTTTAGTCCTGCCATTCCTCATCTCAGAGGTGAAAGAAGCCTCTACTTCTATTTTCTGTCTGAAAGGAAAAACTATTATTTACTTTTAGATCATCGAATCTGGGAACAAAGCTCTTTTCCTTGAATTCCAAGTTCTACCTTTTGTAGCACAATAGAAAATTTCCCCTGACCTGCTGAGGTTCTTCTCAAACCGGTGAAGCAAACAATTCAGACAGATTAGTAGAAGAAAAAGATCAAATTTAATTATACATGTATGGTGGATTTACATAGCTATAAATTCTAGAATAAATGAGACAGAATGAAGGTTTATATACTGGGATAAGCAGTGGGATAAGGAGCTAGAACGCCAAGGAAAGAGAAGGAAGAGGATAGGGTGACTCATAACAAAACCAGATGCTCCAGATTATCTTGCCATGAGATAGGTTTCTCCAGGGCCTCTCTGGTGGCGCAAAGGGTTAAGCAATGCACTATGAAGCAATCTGTAGCCTCTGCGGCTCAAGATGGATCCCCGGCCAGCCAGGGAGCAATCCACATGGCACAGCAGACTTCTCCTGTCTTGCCCGCGGCACCTTTAACTGTATTTCAGTCGGTCTGCCTGTTCTGTTCCCCACTCTGTGTCTGGTGAATCCTCCCACCCCCCGCATCTCTGGCCTGTACCCCAGCTTTTGTATGCATAAATAAATAAATCTTTTAAAAAAAAGAGGTTTCTCCAATTAAAAGTCTGTTTCTGAAGATGACCCTGAATTTAGGTAATCTTTCTTTAAGGCAATGGTGACAGTTTCTCTTCCAGTTTGTTGGGTTTCTACTGACCCTAGCTCCACATGCCAAGGTGACATGAATTGGGAAAAGCCCGCTCAGGACATTTTGGAGAGGCCTATCCTCCATACCCTTCATATAGAAAGGAAGATTTGGGATTAGAAATTCCTTTTTATTTTCCATAAAATCCCGATGTGGTATATATTATCCTACATGAACTAAAGTCAAAACCCAAAAAACAGATCACAAATGATTTAAACTTGAATTTCCATTTCCCCAATAAAAAGGGATAGTGAATATATTTTAATTTTCTGTTGAGAATTTCACTCATAGGTGGCAAACAAAGAAGTAAAACAAATAAAAAAAATAAAAACAAAGTCTTAGACTACAAAACAAAATACTGGTTACTGAAAGGAAAGAGGAAAATGAAGTGTGTAAATTGGGTAAGAGCAGTAAACTAGACTTTTGGTGAGACGTATACAGTGCTGATCTCTAAGTCTGTATACCTGAAACTGATATAATATTAGAAACCAATGATACTTTGACTAAAAAGAAAGAAAGTTGAGAGGAACTAAGATAACTAGGTATCTTACAGCAATAAGTAATCAGCATAGAGAAAAGGCAAAGTATTTTTTTTCTTAATGCTGGTAAGCATTTTCTTATTTAAAAAAACTCTGAATGTGGATTTATTGCCCTAAATATCATGACATGAACATGAATATGTACATGAAAATCACTGCAAAAATATCTGTTATTTCTGTAAGGCCTGTGAGAAAGAAAATGAAGAAAGAAACTAATTATAGAGTAAGTTTGCTGTTACTAAAGAGCTATAATATTGTCTTTCTGGAATTCCAATATAAAATAATTCATAAAATGCTTGGGTGCATTCAGGATTGAATAGATATATTCAATATATCTAGTTGGGGAGTTTCTAGTTGGGGAGTTTCTATTGTTTCCATATGTACACACCAATTAAAACAATTTTAACCTTAATTTGTTATATAGCATTTCAGTTTTGTAGAGTTTGCTTTTTAACATTAAATTCTGTCCCTTTCTGCATGCTAATCTTCACAAACACTTTCTAAATCAGTTCTTGCCTGATAAATATGTCCATTTGGTTTAGCTTTTAATTCTGTTCCATAAGAATTCTGACTTGTTTTCTGAGCCACAAATTGGAGGCAAGAAAAGCATGAACCCACTGCATTTTCTTTCCTCTTTGTAAGTTTATACAAAGGTGAGGAGACATGTCTTTCATTAAGTAGATAGCGATTTCTTAAAGTTTTAGAACCAGATGGATGAAATGATAACCTCGTTGATTAGAATGTCTGATTCTCTCAGAGAGACCTTAAAGGAAGCCAATTAGCATCAGCAGATGTGCCTGCAGTGGAGAAGGGGAAAAGAGAGCGAGCAGTAGTAGTTTTACAGGGACTTGGGTTGGAAAAAAAAAAGTAACAGTTCTGGATGGGGAGAATGTTGAGGTTAAGGTTTTATGTAGAAGGTCATAAGGAAACAGTGTAAGGGAAAAGACTAGGAGATATAGAGAAGATCAGTCACAAATTTGAAGGAAATCTGTATTATGGAACTAATGTGGATACTGTATATACTCAGGTATTTATCAGGGAAATTAAGCTTAAGGGGTGTGAGAAACCAGAAAGTATTCCACTAAGAGGAGAAGATACATATATCACATTGTCTTTCTTTCATTCCCAGATTGTACTGGAATCAAACATAGTATGGTGTTAGATCCAAGTAAGATTCCAAAATGCTTCAGAGCTCTGTCTACCTCCCTAAGTAATTCTGAACATAGCCTGGGTTCAACAATGTTCAACTGAGGTATAATAAGAGCCACATAGGTTATTAAAATTTCTGTTATCCATGAAAAAGAAACAAGATAAATTAATTTTAGTATACTTTTTCAATCCAATATATAAAATATATTATCAACAAACAGTCAACATTTTAAAATATTAATGTGATATGTAACATTCTTTTTCCCATACTACTACATACTGCATTTTCAAAATCTGGTGTGTATACTTACAGGCAACAGTACATGATATATGGTGCTAAATTTTTACTGTAAATACATGATCTATATTTAGAGTTCATAAAATTAGCTGTTAAAAAAGTAGATTGACAATCAATGTTTTTCCAAACATACTTGAAAGTTTTACAATAATGAAGCAAGCAGCAAAAATCATTTTCTATTAATGGTCACTTCTACATTAACTACACTGGTTCATCATTCTTTAGAATAATAGATTTTCCTTTGAAGTAAAAATACATCAGTTTCAAACTATGTCTAGTCAAATTAAGTAATTTCATTAGCATTTCTGTGAACTCAGTATTATTAACATCAAGTTCAAATATTACCCAATTTACCCACTTCACTTTTCTCTTTCCATTCAGTAATCAGTATTTTGTTTTATAGTCCTGGCATTTGTTTTTATTTTGTTTATTTGTTTTACTTCTTTGTAAAACAATATTTGTAAAATGATATTTCATAAATTGAAAAGCAGTTCTAAAAATTTATCAATATAATGTTCCTCAAATTTATTTTTCTTTCTTTTTGCAGCCAGTTTATATAACATTGGTACTTGTAGTTAAAATCTTTTGTATTCATAGAGAAAAGTGTGGGAAACATTGTTGATTTGTAATATAAAAACCTTCAATTTTAGCATACATTCTTTACCTTTCTAACTAGGTCAGAAATAGTTTTCTTGGGTTTCAGATTTTTTTTTATTTTGACCAGTGTAATATAAATGAGAAAACATCACTCAAACTGCCATTTTCTAACTCTCTTTTATTCAAAAAAATCTTGATTTGGAATTAACAATATAATAAATTTTGAAAATTTCTTCCACAACTCTCTTACTGATTACTGGTAAGAAAGACAAGATTACTTAATCCATTGTCTTTTATTTATTTTAACATTTTGATAAACTCTCAATGACTCATGGTCTTGGAATCTAGGCATATCTATGATCTTTAAATTTAAATTTGAGTAATTTAAACTTTTTTGTCTCTAAGAAAACATATTACAAATATGTTCAATGTACTTATTACAGTGGAATGAAGTAATTAAGGCAACATCAGTCTCTTGTTTCAACATTTCAGTATGTCTGAATTTTTGACCTACTTTAACTGGAGTCTTTTAAGATAGAAATTGATTTTATCATATCCACCTGAAATTCTTCTTAACAAAAGTAAGAGTCTAAAGTATGTACACTACAACTTGATTTTCTAGGTCAAACGGGCCTCCCTCGTGGTGCAAGGAGAGCTGACATTTCTTTATAAATTTGAAAGCCCACTGAAATAGATTTTAATGACAGTATAAACTGAGCAGAATCTCATACCACATGATCCATCTAAAGTTAAACCACTGTGGAAAGCTGTCTGGAGGGTCCTCAGTTTACTAAAAATGGAGCTACTATACGACCTGGCAATTCCACTACTAGGGATCTACCCAAAGGACACAAAAAAAGTGATTCAAAAGAACACCTGTACACCTATGTTTATTGCAGCACTATTTACAATAGGTAAAACCTGGAAACAACACAAATGCCGAAAAATAGATGACTGGATCAAGAAGATGTGGTATATATACACAATGGAATATTATTCAGCAATCTAAAAAGATAAACTCATGTCATTTGCAGCAACATGGATGGAGCTAGAAGGAATTATGCTCAGTGAAATAAGCCAGAAGGAAAAAGAAAAATATTGGATGGTTTCACTTGTAACAGGAATATAGGGGAAACAAATAAGACATCAGTGTAAAAAAAATAATAATAATAACAGTACAAAACACAACAAAGCAAAAACAGACAATTATAAATCAGAGACATCCTGCAGGGGAGGAGGAGGGGGAGGGATCAGAGGGAGGGAGGGAGGAGCACAGGGGACTGAGGTGATGGTGCATGGGTGTCTTGGGGAAGGAAATTCTATGGGGACTTAATCTGAGGGGGTGGGGGGAAGTAAATATTGTCTAAAACAATTTTAAAAATGGTAAATGTTAAAAATAAAAAAAGAAAGAAAGAAAAAAATAAAGATTAGATTTCAGTGGGTCAAAGTTGCAGTTGGTCTTTAATATTTTTAGAAAAACCTTGAGTTTTACTTCTTATTGATTATTTAATCTTTCACACAATTATCTAACTATATTACCATAATTGAAATAATTATTTATTTTTATCATATCTAAAATTATTATCTTTTGCATAAGAATGGAAACCATTTTATTGTTTATCAAGGAAACAAGCTTAGATCCTGTTAAAAAATCATTCAAAATTTGTTAGACATTTAATGGTCAAATTTACTATCCATTTGTCAAAAAATTTTGATATTGTTCACTTTATTATTATCTTAAAAAAATATTTAAATTTTTTTAAACATCAAGCAAACCTTTTTTTTTAACCTTCCCAACAAGAAAGTGATGTATTAATTACAGTGACAATTTTTTAGTTTTAAAGAAGGAATTAATGAGAATTTATTTATTTCTTTTACTTTTTTTATTTTTAAGGTAATTTTTTTCTCTTTTTATTTTATATATATATATTTACATCATTTTTCATTTTTGCACAATGTATGCATTTTCATCTTGGTTATAGTCCCCATACAATTCTACAATTCCCACCCCCCTTGTATTGATCCTACTCCCCCTCCCCACAGCGTGTCTCTGGTTTGTAGTTGCTTGTTGATTTTTATTTTTACTTTATTATAATTAGGTTTTTTCCTGGTCCCTTATTTAGGTTTTCTAAATTCCTGCTATGAGTGAGACCATCTGGTATTTTTCTTTTTCTTTCTGGCTTATAGATGATATTCCACACTTGACTTAAACAGAGTTGGAAAGGCCCCCTTAATATTCACATTTCACTTTCCATAGATTTGAATAAAGTACAGTTTTCCCCATTCCATAGCCACCTTGAAGTCTAATTATTTAACCCCATTATTCCAGACAATTAAGCTGTTCTGAGCCATCACTGCCACCTAGTGGTAATTTAAGGAGCCATCAGATTAAAAATGTATTCCCCGTTGTATCATTTCTTGTATACATTCCACTTATTCTGCCTTTCCTTATTGGGCCTCAGTTAATTTCTTCTATGCCAAACTTTATCACATGGCATGCCTAGAAGCATAGTTCTAAAGTGAAAATTTCTAGGTTCATCTCTCTTTGCCCCCCCCACCCCTTACCAGTTCTGGACAAATCACTTAGCTTTCTCAATTACATTTGTGAAATGGAGTAATAAACACCTATATCATAAATCTAGTTTGAAAATTAATTTCATAAGTCATATAAAGTGCTAATATGTGTCACCAACATGCAAAAAATAAAAGCTCAATAAATACCAAAATAAATAAATAAAAGGCTGCTGTTAAATACACATGTCTGTGCTGGTCATCTTCATGTTTACCTTTTTCCCTTCCAATTCTGACCATTTCCCCATTTTTCAATCAACTAAAATAATGTCTAGTAAATATATTATGACTGTTATTATCATTAACATTATTATTATAAGTGATAGAGACACGTGACTAAAACAATTTACCAAACTCTTAGAAATGCTCATAAGAGTTAGAATCTCAGTAAAAATCTTCATTTGCTTATTGTCTTAGTCTGTTTGGGCTGCTACAACAAATTAACATAGACTGATTTATAAAGAACAGACATTTATTTTTGACAGTTCTGCAAACTGGAAAGCCTAAGATCAAGGCATGAACATATGTGGTATTTGGTGAATGTTGGCTTCCTGGTTCACAAAGGGTTGTCTTCTTGATGTCTCCTCACATGGCAGAAGAAAAGAGAGCTTCCCGGGGTGTCTTTTCCAAGTGCACTAATCCCATTCATGAGGGCTCCATCCTCATGCCCTAATCATCTCCCAGAGGACTCACCTCCTATACCATCATATTAGAGGTCAGGATTTCAACATTTGAATTTAAACATGAACTTAAACATTCATTCCATACTTCCAAACTTTCACTTTTTAAAAATCATCAACTGCCTAGGAAATATTTTTTAACTATCTGGTTCTAGTTTATCTTTCCATCTTTAAAGTCAAATTGATTTTAAAATTATTTGAATCTTCTTTAAAGATTTATTTTTATTTATGCATACAAGAGCTGGGGTACAGGCCAGAGGTGTGGACAGTGAGAGGATTCACCAGAGACACAGTGGGGAACAAAACAGGCAGATTGACCGAAGTACACTGCTGAGGGGAGCAGCGGGCAAGGCAGGAGAGGTCTGCTGCGCCATGTGAATTGCTTCCTGGCCAACCAGGGATCAAACTCATGCTGCAGAGGCAGCAAACAGCTTCACAGGTTGCATCTCAACCCCTTGTGCCACCAGGGAGGCGCTGAATTACATAATATTCTAAAGTAATATGTCCTTGTCAGAAAAATCTTGAACCAGAGTGGGTGTAAAAATTCTCCTTAACTCCCTCCTGCCTCAGTTCTACTAACTGCCCCAAAGGTAAGGTTATCCCTTTGGTGTATTTACTTTTAGGTCTTTTTCCATTGACTCAAATCTTTAGAAAGTTCCTGGGGGCCTCCCTGGTGGTGCAAGGGGTTAAGCATCAGCACTATGAAGCAATCCGCAGTTACTGTAGCATGAGTTTGATCTTCGGCCAGGGAGGTGACCCACATGGCACAGCAGACTTCTGTCTCCTCCGCTGCTCCCCTCCGCAGTGTATTTTAGTAAATCTACCTGTTCTGCTCCTCAGTCTGTCTCTGGTGAATCCTTTCACCCCCTACACCCCTGGCCTACACCCCAGCTCTTGTATGCATAAATAAATCTTAAAAAAAAAAAGTTTCCAATTTCCAAGTGACTCTAGACACTTCTTCCCTGTTCATTCCCACACTTGGTTTCCAATTTCTGATCTTGTGCTCAGAGGCTTACAAACATTCCCAGAAGTTTTTGGGAAGCAGGGCTCTACTGTTGGCACTAGCAGAGGTACAGCCTGACACCTTCTTCTCTGCACCCAGATCCTGTGGCCAATTCTAGTCTTCCCGCTCCTTTCTCTCTGGACTCATTTCAACTAGACTTGTGGGAGCAGAAAATAGTCTTTTTGACCACGAGTCCAATCTTTCTGTCTTAGACATAGGTCAGCAGTTTTGTTTTGTTTTTTAATTTCTACTTCTGCCTTCCTATGGACTAAGAATGCCTTTGAGGTATAAGTAAGAGACAGAGAAATATAAGGAAACAGGACATTAATATATTTTGAAATGTTATTTTGTCATATGTATATTTATGCATATAAATAAATACATGGTTTCATTTTAACTTACCTCTTTTCATATAAATGTCATCACCATGTAGAAATTTTCAGACTATTTTTGTATTTAAAAATCCTCTTGATATAAATTTTAAAATATTAAGCTATTACTACATGAAATAATGAAGCTCAAGGATCAGGAAACAGGTATTAAAATGACTTTAGGAGTGTCCTTTTTCACTATTTTTTGTTACAATCTGCTAGATTTAATAATTTTTCCAACTTTGTCATCTCTGTGAGCACAAGGATCAATTTTTAAACTGCTAAGTTGCAAATGAAGTTTATCAAAATAACCTTCTGTGTCCTACTGTGTTTATATTAGAAATGTCTTTTTTAAAACCTATTTATTTATACTTATTCCCTCAAGAAATTAATTGCCTTTAAAACCTCTCCTGTGGTATGGCTCCAAAATTGCATACAAGCACAAATAAAACCCCCTTAGAATACACAATCATATTATAAACCTTTCATAAGTGACTTAAAGTATAAGGTGATCTTTCTACATACTATATGTATATATATATATGTAATTTTTAAAACATTATCATTTTCTCCTTCAGTAAATTTTATCTATGAGAATTTCTCCTGCAGAATTATTCGCGAATCAGTTCTTCAAAGAAGACATAAAAATGGCTAACAGACACATGGAAAAATGTTCATCACTTTTTGTCAGAGAACTGCAAATCAAAACCACAATGAGATACCACCGAGAATGGTATCACACTAGTGAGAACGGCTCACACAAAAAAAGATAAGAAACAAAGAATGCTGGTAAAGATGTGGAGGGAACGGAACCCTACTACTCTGCTGGTGGAAAGTACACGAGTCCAGTCCCTATGAAAACAGTATGGAGGCCTCTCAAAAGACCACAAAAGGATCTGCCATATGACTCAGAAATTCCACTCTTAACCCAAAGAACACAAAAACACTAACTTAAAAGGAAACCTGCACTCCTATTTTTATTGCGGCACTGTTTGCAATAGCCAAGCTATGGAAACATCTTAAATTCCCAAAAGAGATGAACATAGAAAACATGCAATTCTTTGCATAGATAACATGTATGGCAACATCTCCTGATATGGTCATAAAGTAAACACTTTCATATCTCATTTTTTCAGTTACTAATGTTTGTTCCTAGGTATGTGACTAAAGTGCATACTGCTCATTGTTGGATTCTATCTCTCTCATGAGATAATTGCTTTATATGCAGTTTTCTGTGGTTGGCTGCTTAACACTGAACCTGTCTTTGACCTCACAATTTATGGCATCCTTCATACTATATCAGATACTAGAGAATTGTGTCTTTACCAATGTAGCATTCACATATATAATATAACCTAGAAACTCTTTGGAAAGGGTAAACCCATCCTCTGCTTTTCTAAGGCGATTCCAAAGTTTTTAAATCAAAGAATCATGACATCTGAATCAAGATCACTCCTATTAACTTTGATGACAATATCTGGACAGCACTGAACTTATCTCAACAGTCTGCAAAAATGAGAACAATTTTGAGAGCACATATAGGTATTTTAGATCACTGACTCCTAAAAATTAATAGAAAAGATGCTCTGAGATAGGAGGAGAATTTAAGATAAAATGGGACGCTGCCTATTCATAGGTGCATTTGGGTCATCACAATGGTGGAACCTGTAACAGAATGTGTGACCTGTCACTCACTCACTAAGTCTGTGCAACTTTGCAGGGCTTTATTTGTCTCTAGCGTTTCACTTTCTTTCAAAGTTCAGTATGGTATACTGGAACAAAAACAGATATCCAGATCAAAGGAATTGAACTGAGAGCCCAGAAATAAACCACACCTATATGGAAAGTCTATCTGTGACAAAGGAGCCAAGAATATACACACTGAAATAAGAGAAGCCTCTTCAATAAGTGGTGTTGGTAACACTGGACAGCCACATGCATAAGAGTAAAATTAGACCACTATCTCACACCATTCACACAAATCAACTCAAAATGGGTAAAAGACTTGGATATAAGATCTGAAACAATAATATAGATAGACGAAAACACAGGCAAAACACTTTATAACATGAGCTTCAGAGATGTCTTTGTGGGTTGGTCTACAGGAGCAAGGATAACAAATGGGAATATAAATAGTTGGGATTACGGGCCTCCCCGGTGGCGCAGAGTTTGAGCGCTGGGTTGCAAAGCTGCCTGCAGCCTCTGTAGCGCCAGTTCGATCCCCGGCTGCTCCCCGGCCACTGGAGGAGGGTCCCACATGGCTTGCAGACCTCTCCTGCCGCCCGCTGCTCCCCTCAGCAGTGTACTTCGGTCCTTCTGCCTGCTCTGCTCCCTGCTCTGGCTCTGGTGAATTCTCTCACTCTCCCATGCTTCTGACTGTACCCAGTGCTTATATGTATAAATAAATAAATAAATAAATCTTTAAAATAAATGAATACATAAATAAATAAATAGTTGGGATTATATCAAACTAAAAGTTCAGTTTTTTTTCTTTTTCAAAAACATTACTCTTGGGGCCTCCCCGGTGGCGCAGTAGTTGAGTGCTGGTTTGCGAAGCTCCCCGCAGCCTCTGCACCGCCATTTTGATACCCAGCTGCTGGGTGAGGGTCCCACATGGCACACAGACCTCTCTTGCCACCCGCTGCTCCCCTCAGCAGTGTACTTCATCAGTCTGCCTGCTCTGCACCCCGCTCTGGCTCTGATGAATTCTCTCACCCTCCTGCACTTCTGACTGTACCCAGTGCTTGCATAAATAAATAAATAAATAAACAAATAAATAAATAAATAAATCTTAAAAAAAAAATTACTCATCCTTTGAAAAATCTCAAAAACACTGAAATCTCAGATTCTATGGAGGATACAGTAGACAGTACCATCCTGCTCTTTAGGTGCTGGCTGATAGAAAGTTGCTTCACTGCTTACATGAGGATAGACCAGTGCATACCTGGAAATCTCCCCACAACAACAGCATACCTCACTAAATGACTGGCTAGACAGATTGGTGTTTCTTTTAAAGTACCGGCCATGTATATATCATTATTTTCCTCCTTGAAACAAAGAAGTCCTTGTTTAGACATGGCCAATTCAAAAGCCCATGTGATGTGTGTCTCTCGTTATTCAAATATCCATTTGTGGGTGCAGTAGCCAAAAACCCTGGAAAACCTTCCTACCTTCAACAATGTATTAATGTCATTGCTGCCCAGAGTATATCCATGCATCATAAATGCCAAGTAGCTGCATGACAGAATGTGATTCTAAAATTAATGAACAGCTTATTTGCTCAAAATTCTATTTCCCACTGACATGAAAAGATAGGAAACTTATGCACACTTCCTAAGTGGGGGCATTAACTTCATAAGCCTGTAGAAACATGCATGCTATTTATAAGTGCCACATGTCACTCTTAATGACTTTAGCAGATGGATCCCTAAGAGAGGGACCCAGACAGGTCCATTTTGTTCAGAGAGGTAGAATTCAGGGGATCTAGATTATGATAAAAGTCACAAGAACTCCAGGGTAGACTCCCTGTACACTGAAATATCACAGATGCCTCTTTGCCTCATAGAGACGTTTGGATGGGATAAGAAACAATAAAAATGGATAGGCTTATTGGGATGATCTGAAGTTATTTTGAAAGTTCCATGTTTTGTGAAATATTTTTGTCACTCCCAACCTAGAAGTATTATTGTATAAATTATTTACTCAGTTGGATAGACACTTTGCACCATAAGAACTCATTAAGAATGTACTTGGATAACATGTTATGAGTACTATTTACAGTATATACAAAATATTTTTTAGTTATTAAGATATATGCTCAGCAGGATAAATTGAGGAAATTATATGATTCTACAAAAAAAAAGCTGTAGTAGACTAACTGATCAAAACATATATAGACTTTCTTCACTTCTCTAAGTATTCAATTGTTCTAAAAAAAAAAATGAATAGCACGGGAAAAAGGCTTAACTAAAATGAAACATCCAGATTTCCTTTTTTATACATCTAAATGCGAATGTAGTTTCATTTTATTGATACATTCAAAGGAAAACAGCTTCATACTTTTCATCTGGGTCCCAACAGCGTTTACAAGAGTTTTTATTCTTTATTAATGAACTAATTAGCAATAAATACCCATGGAGTACACAACTCTTGGCAGTCTCAAAAGACGCTTTTTAAGCGATCGCAGCACACCAAGACATAGATGAAATATTTAAAAAATTAACCAAAAAATAAGGCTACGATAAACAACACTAAATACTACAAAAATAACAATGTTGCCAAAATACAGCCACAAGGGTTTTATGCTGTTACAGTCAGAATCCGCCTGCTTTAGGGTGTAAAATATTTTTATGGATGCCAGCCCACACTCACAGCTAGCCACATCACTTAATGTTTTCAAATCTTGGATCAAATCTAGTAAAGGAAGAAGACCTTTAGCTAACTCATCATAAATCCCTACAGTTTTCACCAGGGCATTTGGTTTGGAGAACGAAGGTAAGTGTGAAACTATAGCTACAACCCATTAAGAGTGGGTTGGTGAAAGCTGTCAAAATTTCAAAAGAATTGTTTCACTTCTAAAGGTGATGGCCCCAGACCAGACAAAATTGGACAGACTTTTAAAAATCTAAAGAAAGCACATGCAAATTAGAGGTTACCAAAAGTTACAGATTTAGCCAAAGAACTCGCTGAAGGTTACATAACTTGTGTCTTGTATTTTTTTGTCTACCAAGTGTTGAGAGATGCTCTGGGCTATCCATTTTTTTCTATATATAAATTAACTTTAAAGAAAATTAGGCAGCTTTGTGGAAAGATCATGGGAAAGTTGATAATCTGCATTAAATCTTATATTTTAAACCAGAATGGTGACTTTTTGAATGTTCACTTTTTGATTGACATAAAATGATGGACTGGCACTTCTTTTCTTACAGTACACCTGTAATAGAGAATCATAATGTACATTCTTATGCAATAGCATGTGCATGTCCATGCGTGTATTCCTAAGGACTCAATAATCATGTAAAAGGTAACAATAATATATTGAGAAGTTGAGAGAAAAATATGACAGTCTTCATCTGGAAAATTTAGATGTGATGCTATTTCTCTATTTTTATATATGTTTATAATTATTTCTACATCAAAACTACAACTATTAAGAAATAATTATATTTTCTATTCATATGTTATCAGGTAAGGTGAGCCTACTTCTTGGCAAAAATCTTGATTTAGCTTTTTCCCAGGATATATCAACTTATGAGGAAAAAAACCAATATATTTTAAGAGTACAGTTTGAGAAAACATTACATTCAATCCAAAATACTGTTTCTTGACATATTTAATTTTGTCTATCCTAATTCAGAATGTCTTTGACTATATACATCTAAATGCAATATTTTAATCAGTTTTATTGCTGGAAAGATACTGACTTTATTTCAGAGTAATATTTACTACCTTTTGGCTTGGTTTAATTTTACAGGAGATTCCAGTCAACTTTAATTTGTGCTATTTTAACATTTTACTACAGTTCTCACCCCTTTTGAGAAAGAATTTATTCCTCCTTCAAAATTTATGGGATTCCTTTACAACTTCTTCCTAAAAGAAAAATAAGTCAAATTGCAATTAAATTCCCTTACAGATAGTTTATGAAATTAGTGCTGACTCTGTCCCTTCCTTTACTATGGTTTGTGAGGCCTTAAAATGTAATTTAAGAGGTGAGATTATAAGCACTTCCTCATTCAGGAAAACGCAAGAGGAAGAAAACTCGTCTCAGGAAATATAAAAGCCTTAGAAGAATGATTGTTTCGTAGGCATTGCGAGTAGAGAGGGTAGATCATGTGTGAGTTGCATTCTTTCAAAATACATGGTGGCTATTTGTTAGGTTATAAACTCAAATGTAGTCTTACAAATGCAAGTCAATTTAAATCATGAGGAATCTTCACAAAACACCCTGTAGTCCTATTCACCAGGAGACCATTAAGCAATAAGCCATCTTCTCAGTGGGAGACCTAAGTCCAGCATTACTAGGATTGCAATTCTTCATTAGTTAAAAGAAAGAAAACAGAATAAGTACTATAATGGTCATTTGGCATCACCTCAACCAAGCTTCATTTATTTTCTGTGAAAAACACCTGCCAGAACTCACATGGTAAGCAGTGTTCAGTTTTCTTTTCCATCTCACATCTATTCCTGGTCTTCCATGTATTATCTTTAGGCATATATCAGTCTGGATTTTGCCTCATTCACTTGTATCATTAAAGGATAGAGAAAAAATAGAAAGATCCCTTCCAACTCAAATAATTCTATAAGAAACATTTTGAAAGTGCAGGGTAAGCAAGGATAATAAAATTATAAAAGAGAATGAATACACACACACACACAACATATAAAAGATAGTAAAGAATCAGTCTTCATTTTTTACTTGCCTTTCAGCTTTGAAACCAAGAGAAGCTACCAAGTTGAGATAATTTTCCTTAATGGTTTCAAAGATGATCTCTTTTTAATGGCAGGAAAAATTTTATACATGTATATATACTATAATTTGAGGGTCATAAAGATGTTATTTGAATCAGGACATCATCTAGTGTTTATAATCTCTGCACCCCCACCTTTCCAGAACAGACCTGATTATTCAATTGCAACAGATTTGAATTTGAATTACAGTATATCAATCAATCCGCTTAACATCTTACCCATGTAATCTTGCTGCCATCCCTTTAAGAAGATAATTTCAATTTCACTGAGTAATCTAAGACTCAGATAAGTTTATTGTCCAAGGCCATCACTGGCAGGTGGTATAGTTACGACAGCCCATGTAAAAGAAATTGCCAGCCAGTAGGATGAATTGTTCCAAGTCCTGTTTGAACAGGTGGACTAAATCATGGACTGGTGAGCCCTGTACAATTTGACCCACCATGCCGACAATGAGGCACCATGACAGACAAAACACATTCAATCCTGACTAGTGATTTTCTCAAAATTTCCTCAAGAGACAAGGCAGAGAGCCCAGATGTGCAGTTGAAATGTAACTGGTCTGTGCTGACGGGGCACAGGCTACCAAAAGAACAGTCCATCTTGCTGCTCTCCTTGTGGACCTACCCTTTAAATATTGCCTCCTAACTCCTTTCAAGGAGTTAGGTTAAATTCTCCTTTTTCTCACTGGGTCCCTTATGCATGAGTCTCTCTGATAAAGTCTTCCTTGGTTCAAATACACCTAGCATTCTCTGGTGAGTTCCTTCCCTAAAGGGGAAAGGACCCCCTCTTTTGGATCAGTGCTGTAACATATTCAGACCCATAGATTCTTTATGCTTTTTTTTTAAGATTGATTGATTGATTGATTGATTGATTGATTGATTTATACAAGTACTGGGTACAGTCAGAAGTGCGGGAGGGTGAGATAATTCACCAGAGCTATAGTGGGGAACACAACAGGCAGAGTGACAAAATACACTGCTGAGGGGCGCGCTATGTGGGACCCTCGCGGGTGGCCGGGGATCAGACCACCGCTGCAGAGGCTGCGAACAGCTTTGCAACCCATCGCAAAACCGCTGCACCACCAGGGAGTCCCGATTCTTTATGCTGTGAAGGCCTATGGTCTTGACCACTGCATTGCACAGCTCTTTGGTAGTATGGACAAGAGAAGTTGAGAGAACATAAATCCAAACTGAACCTCAGCATTTTTAATACAGTCATTCATAGTATTTTTTGATTATTTGTAATTTGTCAGACAGTCTTCTAAATGGATGTGATACACTTGTCAATAAAGCAGAAAAAATCCAATGTGTGCTTATGAGGAGACAGAATAAACAAGATCATTAAATAAAATATTAAATTTATTAGTGGTAAATGCAGAGGAAAAAAGTAAGGAAAGTCAGGGTGAGATAAATTAGATAGTTCACCAAGGATCTTCTCATGAGAAGATAATATCTGAATGAAGAACATTTGCAAAGGGAGGAAACAGGGGAAAGAGTTCTGCAACAGGGGGAGAGTAAGTGGGAAGATTGTCTTAGTGTCCTAGTAAGAGATCAAGTGGTAACATAATGGGAGACAAACACAGAGATAAGGAGGTTAAGAACAGATTGTGTACAACCCTAGAGGGCATAATAAAGACTTGTAATTAGAGCAAGATAAGAAGCAATCAGAGGAATTGACAATGGAGTACATGATTTGGATCTGTGTGTTGACTAGCACTTTTTAAATACTAATTATTTTCCTGGGGAAAAAGAATTAGAAAGCTATATTACAACTCAAATGCCCTTGGACATAGAGAAGTATGCTATTAGGGACTGAACTTTGGTCCCCAATGCCAAATGCTATCCCTGCATATTCCTGTTTTGAAATCCCAAGCATCAGTCCCTCACCATGTGACCGTATTTGGATATAAGGTCTTTAAAGAATTGATAATGTTAAAATGAGACCTTTGGGGTGGATCTTAATCTAATATGACTGGTGGTCTTATAAGAAGAAATTACTTACTGTGAAAAATTGTATGGAAAATATGAAAATTTAAAAATAGAGTTACTATATGATCCAACAATTCTGGCTATTTACTTGGGGAAAAAAACACTAATTCAAAATAAAGTCACTAAGTTGAAAGATTTATATTCATTCTAGGATTATTCACAATAGCCAATATATGGAAACAACCTAAGAGTCCATCAGTGGATGAAAGGATAAAGAGGGAGATACACTCACACGCACACACACACAGAAAAGAGGGAGAGAGAAAGAAACACTACTCAGTCATGAAAAATAATAGCATCTTGCCATTTGTGACATGGATGGAACTTGAGGATATTGTGCTAAGTGAAATAAGTCAGACAGAGACAAATATTGCATGATTTCATTTATATGTAGAATATGAAAACAACAATAACATCATCAACAACAACAACAACAAAAACAAGCATAGCTAAGAGACAGAAAACAGACTAGTGGTTACCAGAGAGGTAGAGGGATGAAGTGTGGGTGAAATAGGTAAAGAGTAACAGGAATTATAAACTTTTAGTTACAAAGTAAATAAGTCTGAGACTGTACAGCAAGGGGACTATAACCAATAAATGGTATTGTTAAATAATGGTATTGTTAAATACTAAGAAAATATAGTAAACAGGACCAAAATAAAAAGGAAAATGAGAAGGGTATACAAAGAAGGAATCACATAGAGAAAAGACCATGGGGGAACACAAGTGACCATCTGTCATGCAAAGAGAAAAGATTTAGAAGAAACCCAACATGCTGACACCTCGATCTTAGATTTGTAGCTGCCAGACTGTGAGATGGTAAATTTCTGTTGTTTAAGCTACCCAGTTCCATAGCATTGTGGCTTAACATAGCCCCAGTTAATTGGTAGAATCATGCATCACAAAATGTTTTGGTCAATGATACATCACCTCTACTATTAACTAGTGACACAGCAGCCATCCTAAAGTCCTGTGGTTTTTATACCAGTAGCATCCATACACCTCTCCACCATGTTCACACAGGATGAAGTGTCTAAGGACTCATTTCTAAGAACTCACATGTCTTGCCGTTAAGGAACTCATGTCTGTACATGTGTCGCAGTAAACCATAGTCAAATCTATGTTTTCTTCTTATGGGGAATGAACACACTCAGACTATAGCAATGACAACAAAAGTGTTTTTTTTTTTCCTATTCTTCCCATTATAAAGATAAATATCTTTAATATATAATATTTAGTAAGTATCTTGGCAGAGTATATCCTACCTAGTACGACAATCAGATATACACTCAGTTGTCCAGTTTATTTTGCACATGCATAATTTTATTATTTTTACTTTTTATTTATTTTTTATATATTTCTTACATCATTTTTCATTTTTTGCACAATGTATGCATTTTCATCTTGTTGTTTATATTCCCCACACAATTGCACCCCCTTATTTTGACCCCAATTCCTCCTCTCCCCACCCCCCTTCCCCCATAGTATGTCTCTGGTTTATAGTTGCTTGTTGATTTTGATTTTTTCTTTATTATAGTTATTCTTTTTTCTGGTCCCTTTTTTAGGTTTTCTAAACTCCTGCTATGTGTGAGACCATGTGGTATTTTCTTTTTCTTTCTGGCTTATTTCGCTGAGCATGATTAGTGTAAGTGATTCTCAAACATTGGATGCATTTTTATTTGCTAGATCTAACAACCATGTGTCTGGAATCATCTTCTCTGTGGTGTGCTGAGATTACCTTATTCAAGCTCAGAAGAACTTACTGTTAAATTTTCTGGAATTTTGCAATCTTGTTGACATCAAGGTGGTAGCTTGAAATTGGCCAGAGTAGGAGTAATAACACTAGAAACTGGCAAAGTTTTTAAAAGTAGGACTTTTCTGTTTGAAAAGCTAGTTGTTGAGCATGTACCAGAACAACTCTGCTTCTCCTTTATGACTGTGCTCCTCAGGGCACCATCTTAAACCACTTCTTTATAGAATAAAATAGTGGGCAATTTATAAAACTGTTTCACACAATTTACTACACTGAATCCTTATAACAACTTCATATTTGTTCTTAGTAAATGGATGGGGAGGGGAGGAAGCTTCAGGGAGAGGAAATAACTTCTTTGACGTAAGTAACTGGTTAAGAACTAAATCGGTGAAGGAAAGAGAGGAAGGAGTTAGAAAGATTAAATGTAACCTCACAAATGATTTATTTATTGCCAAGTGGAAAATATGTGTGTAGAAATGGAGCGATCTGGTCGTAACAAAACTAACCAAGGGATCAAATGGTGGTAAAACCTACATTATGTCAGTCCTGCTGTGAGACAATATGAAGCATACAACATTCCCAAAGATATATAATCGCCCAAAACATTCACCCTGAATCTAATCAAGTCTGTAGACCTAAATTTTAATTTGTAGGAAATACCGTTCTTGGAAAACATGTCAAACTACATAAGGAAATAACAAAACAATATGACCTTGGGTTCTCCCTCCTCCATCTGTTCTTGGTTCTGTGTCCACACCAGTTGCTACTTTGAATCCGTTTCCTCTGATCATAGGTGACATCTTTCCCTTGTTCAACTTGCTTTCACTTATTTTCATGCTCCTCTTGATGGAATGGGAAAGTGAGATACTCTCTCTCATGACGTTTTGAAATATGTGGTACAAAATAAGGCCATGTTACCAAATAAACCACCTTATCATTTCTACTCTACAACCTTGTTGCCATAACCTGGGCTAAAGTCAGAATCTGGGATCTCGCTAACTTATTTATATAAGACTTGGTCTCCCAGTGTGTATTCTTCTATTCCCCCCTCCCTATGTCCAGCTCAGTGGCCCAGAAGAAATTCAGGGTATATACCCTTCTCAGGGGCATGGCACTCTAAATTCCAGTATTATCTTCCTCTTGCTCATTCTCACCAACCTCTCTCAGCTGGGGAAAACTTTATCTAGTTATGGAGATAATAAAAATTCATGCCTAAGTTCCTGGCTTATAAGACTCAGAAGTGAATAATCACTTTTGTTCTCTGCATTCTACTGAGTCATCACTTCCCTGAGGTTAAGTATAGTCAGTCCCAGATGCTGCCCTAATTAGATGAAAAAGGACAATGTAACAGGAATATAAGAATACTGAGCCTTTTCTCTTACATATCCACACATTGCCCACTAGCTTTATAAAAACACTAACTTGTGCTTATTCATAATTTTAACAGAATGCCATTTTTCATAAATACTTTAGAGTTCAGAATATACTAATTCTTTCCAATCAGTTTTTATATCAAAGAATCTTAAATGAGATCATGCTTTTGTAAACAAACATGAATTATCTAACAGAAGGCACTCCAATGCAAATATAATACATTTTTACATTAAAAATCTAAAAAGAAACAGGCATGAGCAATTCAATAATTATTTTATTTAACCAACTATGTCCAAAATATCATTTCAACATGTAAGCGACACCAAAAATTGACATTGTGAGTTATTTATTATAACTCTTTGTAGTCTAGAATATATTTTAGACATGCAGTATAGAATATTTTTATATTTTTATTGTTCTTTCAAGATTTATTTATCTATGCATATAAGAACTGGGGTGTAAGCCAGAAGTGCAGGAGGTGAGAGGATTCACCAGAGACAGAGTGGGGAGCAGAACAGGCAGACTGAAAACACTGCTGAGGGGAGCAGCAGGTGAGACAGGAGAGGTCTGCTGTGTCATGTGGGTTGCTCCCTGGCCAGCTGGGATCGAACTCATGCTGTAGAGGCTGGCAGTAGCTGACAGAGGTGTCTTTAACCCTGCACCACTAGGGAGGCCCTATTTTTATTTTTATTTGCACTAGCAATATTCTAAGTGCTAAATACAGTAGGTACTATCTTGGACAGTGTGACCTTCGTATCTTTTTTTTTCAACTCACAGCAAATTATCAGAACCTGAAAAAGTAAGTGTAGTTTATTTTTCAAATTGAATTAAAGGCTTCATGGTTTTGTAATATTCGTTTGATTCATGGCGGGGAAGGTAGCAAACAATAATAAAAAATATCTGTATATCACATATTCACAGACACATAAAAATGTCTATCCGAGAAAAAATAATTTTTAAGTTTTCTGTGCTTATTCAGAGTGTGAGTTGTCAGTGGTCATAAGAATTTTAATTATATTATAAATAAACACATGGGTTCATTGCTGATTAGAAAGCTAGGGAGGGAAAGAGATAGGTAATGTCAAGAGAAAAAAGAAGCAGGAGAGGTTTTGAAAAACTAGATATCTTTATTTCAACTGGTGTTTCCTGATGACATTGGGCTGCACTGGGTTTTGGAGGTCAGGACCAGTGTTTAATTTGTAAAAATTGGAAAAGTGCCTAGCAACTAGAAAAGTTTAAGTGAAAGTTTTAGCATTCAAAAACCAACCAAGGGCCTCCCCGGTGGCGCAGCGGTTGAGCGCTGGGTTGCGAAGCTGCCCGCGCCCGAGGAGCCGGTTCGATCCCCGGCTGCTCCCCGGCCACCGGAGGAGGGTCCCACATGGCGCGCAGACCTCTCCTGCTGCCCGCTGCTCCCCTCAGCAGTGTACTTCGGTCCTTCTGCCTGCTCTGCTACCCGCTCTGGCTCTGGTGAATTCTCTCACCCTCCCGTGCTTCTGACTGTACCCAGTGCATGTATGTATAAAACAAACAAACAAACAAACAAATAAATAAAAACAAATCATGCCTCTATTAAAAAAAAAAAACAACCAAACAAAAAAATAAATCCCTAAAGACCTAAAGAAACATGACCGCGTTATTTTTAATGTACTTGAGAGAGAGTATCTGAGTATCTGGGAGAATACATGTAAAAGATTATATGAACATGCTTACCTTTGGCTTAGATAGTATGTTTGCTAGATTTCTTAGGAACATAGTACTCTTTTCTGTATCAAAGGACACAGCAGAAGTGTAACTTCTGGTTGAAATTTGCCTTACAATAAGATATTAAGTAACCACGACATAGATTATTAGGGTTGAATTTTTTACAGGCTTTGATCAGAAGTCAAAAGCATGGAACTCTACAACCTTGAATAATTCCCCCAAATTTGATTTACTTCACTTTCATAATAGAATAGTTTCCATAGAGTTTTAGGATTTTTGCTTTACAAATACCCCTTCTCCTAGAGTACAGCAAATACCTGCAAAGCTATGGCGATCTCTTCCTTTAGCACTGATACTTAATTATCCAGCAATTTTCAGAATTAAAACTTAAGTCTACACAGTACCACAGACTCAGTCATGTTGTAGCTAATTAGTGTGGTAGCTTGGCAGTCAAATAAGTACAATTATACTGGTGATGATCAACACAATTTTGTTCTCTAATACCTGTAGATTGTTCAGTAACATGTATAACTAGCTGATCTCATCAATCATATAAAATACATTGCAAAGCCATTCACATTTCTATAAAACCAACACTACATAAATTTAATATGTCCAATGCACCAAATATCTAACATTATACATTTCAACCAAAAGCTTCTTGTATTAAAGTGTACAGAAAATCATTTTTTTTAATCAGTGAAAGAAGTATTTTAGGAAGGTAAGAAATAGTTTCCCATGAATTGAGATAATACAAAATTGGGGAATGTTTGATTTCATTTAATTTTGGCAGGCTTTTTATAACATCTTGGTGAAAAAAATTAAACCCAACAAGAATGTAGCATTCTTTCTCCAAGAGTTGGTATAATTCAGTCTCATTCAATAAAAGAAAAAATGCTCATGACACTTTCCCAGTAAGGAATCTCATAAAATTTGGAAAAAAATATCATTGATGCTATTTCTAACTCTACAAAAACTTTTGAGAAAACTTAGTAAAGGTTTTAGATTTCAGAACATAAATATATGCTGAAGTGGTTAAACACTTATTTACTAGATTTACTATTTCCTTTAAATAACACATGTAGCTGTCTAAGATATATCAAAGTGATAGATACCAACAAAATAATCTGTGGTCAGAATTTCCAAGTTCCCAAACCATAATGAATGATACTAGGGTCAGAGGATAGAATCATTCCTCTGATCACAGAGTAAAAATTTTATAATCTCTCTTACCACACAATGCATCTGTCTGATAAATTACTGCATAATATACAAAACAATTTGCATTGTCTAGCATTTCTTCAGAGAATTTAAAGACCATGTTAATATCGAACTATAATAGTTTGCATAAGCATCCTTTATTAAAAAAAAAAAAACAGGAGGATCAACTAGCTGTCATCTGAGGTATGTCCCTCATGAAGTTCTATAAGTCTATGAATATTTTCAAATTTGGTAGAAAGATAAAATTTTTGTTTTAGCTTAGGAAAATCTTGTATTTTTGAAATTGATCACCATAGCATAAACTCTCAGCCAACTACTCTCAAATTTATATTTACAGCCCAAATTTTTCTCTTTGGGGCTAAAGATACATGA